>NC_136915.1:177908922-178283922 GCF_949752795.1 Hyperoodon ampullatus
GAGGTGAAGAAAGGGGGGGAAAGGAGGGGAAGAAGGAAGCAGTTAAGATCCAGTGAGGGACATTTCCAAAAGGACAGAAAGCTAAAATCCAGCACTGGACCAGATGGATAATGTCAACTCACATTAGCAGAGTGTGACAAGCAGCTATTTCCTTTCCTAACCTAGAGCATTGGCCATATTGGACTCTTAGGAAGTTCAGTTATAAAACTGGGATTACACAGCCTTTGTCATATTCCTGAGCCCTGCAACTGTTTCAGGCCCCCAAATAATTGGCCGACCTGAAGAGCTATTCAATGACCTTGCCAAGGGGCTTTTAGAAACATTTTACAGCTCAGATCTCTGAGACCATCAGTAGACAGGGCCATCCCAGCTGCCCTCTCTGTGAGCTCCTTTTCAGTGGCATATGGGCAACTGGCCCTAGAGAGGGGACAACCATGGTCACCCATAAGGGCCTTTCCAGGGCTTGCAAATTACCTCACATGGTGGTGGCCCCATAGAACTCCAGAGCCCAAAGCTGCCACAGAAAGTCAGCTTTGTATATTCCCAAAGCCTGGCTCCTGACAAGCATAATGAAGCAAGCATGGGTTTTCACCATTCATTGCTTCACCCCTTTGGCCAGCATTTATTGAGCACTCACCATGTGTCATAAATAGATCAAGGAGCCAGGGACATAAAGGTGAAGATAAGGAGACTCTACAAAGAGACCTGCTTTCTTGAAGCTCACAGCCTGGCAGAGTAAATTGGACTCAAGGGGAGAACGGTGGCACCGATAACAGGGATGGCATATGATGGTAGCACACAGTAGAAGGAATGATCTATTCCAGCCAAACTTGTCAGGTAGCAGAGTGAGGGAGAGTTTGTTGAATTCAAGCAAAGGGATCACAAGGGCATGGGAGTCATGGCATCATCCTATTTTAAAGACCTGCACAGACTTCTCTCAATGACCAACTTGATGCTGAGGTCCTCAGTGATCTGCTGTGTTTGTTTTCTATTGTCGCATAACTCACTGGCTTAAAATAACACACATGAATTATCTCACAGTTTCTGTGGGTCAGAAGTCCAAGCATGGTGTAGTCCAGTCTCATGGGTCAGTAGTCCAGTGATGTAGCTGGATTCTCTACTCAGGATCTAAGAAGGCTGAAATTAAGGCGTTAGCTGGGCTATGTTCTTTTCTGGAGCTTGGGGTTGTGGCTATAGGATGGAAACCCCTGTTTTCTTGCTGACTGGTGGCCAGCGACAACTCTCAGCTGCTAGAGGCTGCCCTCAGGCCCTAAACATATGGTCCCCTCCATAAGGCTGTTCACAACAGGCTGTTTGCTTCTTCAAGACCAACAGGTGAATCTCTCAACAGTCTGCTAAGATGGAGGCTTACATAACCTAATCAAAGACGGAAACACCCCATCATAGTCACGGGTCTCACCCACACTCAAGGGGAGAGGAGTACATAGGGTGGGTGCACCAGGGTGTGGAAACCTTGGAGACCATCTCAGAATTCTGCCACACACATTCCCAATTTGTCACATCCAATAGGAAGACATTACTCTTTTTGGTTTTTGATTTCTAGAACAGTTGACCATTTCCGCCTGCTTGAAATTCATACAACAACCTCCTTGGTTCCTCTCTTTCTTGACTTTCCTCCTATTTTCCTTTCCATTTTCTTTGTTTCTTCCTTTATCTCTTCTACAGTTGTTTAATGTGAAAGATAACACACATAAATAAAAGTGGATAAAGCATAGCGGCACACTGAAATGAACAATCATAAAGCAAACATTTTGTGACCAGCACCCAGGTCAAGAAACAGAACATTGTCCCCACCCTAGAAGAACACTGGGGCTCCTTCCCAATGGTGCTTCCTCCCTATGGCCACCTTGACTTCCACAATCATCATTTTCTTGATCTTTTAAAATAATTTATCACCTATTTATGTATATCTAAACAGGATAGTTTAGCTTTGCCTGTTTTGAATTTTACATAAATGGAATAACATTTATCTTTTCTCTTAGGTCTTGATTCTTTTGCTCAACATGTGTTTTTATGTTTTGTCCGTATTGGTGGCTATAGTTATAGTTCACTTGTTTTCAATGATGTTTAATGTTCCATTGTATGACCAGAATTGTTCTGCAGTTTGTTTATCCATTCTACTTTTGATGGATGTTCGGGTGATTTCCAGTTTGGTGATTTTATTAGTTATCTATTTCTGTATAACAGATCAGCCCCAAAACTTAGTGTTTTAAAACAACAGCATGTATTATGTCACAGTTTCTGGAAGCCAGGACATTAGACATGGCCTAAGAGGCTCTGGTCTCTCACAAGCCTGCAGTCAAGAGGCTGACTGGGGCTCTGGTCTCATCTTAAGGCTCGACTGGGGGTGGATTCACTTCTAAATTCACTCAAGTGGTGGTTGACAAGAGTTATGTCTCACAGGCTGTTGGACTAATAGTTTCAGATCCTCACTGGCTGTTGGCAAGAGGTCTCCCTCAATTCCTTGCCATGTGGACTTCTTTATAGGGCAGCTGGCAACATGGTAGCAACATGGTAGAGGGCCAATGAGACGGTATAGTCAAGGTAGAAATCACATTATTTTATAACCTAGTCTCAAAAATGGCTTCCCATCACCTTTGCCATATGCTCTTTGTTAGAAGCAAGTTACTAGATACAGCCCACACTCAAGAGGAGGGGATTACAAAAAGGCAAGAATGCCAGGAGGCAGGAATCATTGGGAGCGATTATAGAAACTGTCTACTGCAGGGATATTACAGCAATGATGCTTTAAACATTTTCATGTATATATTCTGGTATGGAGAATACCAGGTTATATACTTTGTAGGCATGGAATTTCTGGGTCTTAGTGCATGTGAATCTTCAGCTTTCCAAGTTAGTACCAAATTTTCCCAAATGGTTGTACCAATTCTCATTCCCACTAGCAATGTTTGAGAATTTTTGTTGTTTCATATCATCACCAACACCTGTTATTATCAGACTTTTTACTTGGGGTCCATATGATGTATGTGTAATATGTGACACATTATAGTTTCCATTTGCATTTGGCATACTACTAATACAATTTGGCACTTTTTCATTTGTTGATTTACTGGTTATCTTGGATTTCCTCTTTTGTGAGGTATCTGCCCGTATCTTTTGTCCATTTTTCTTTTGTCTTTCCTGACTGATTTGTAGGACTTCTTTATATGATCTGAATACTTGTTCTTTGGCAATTACATGTGTTGCAAACATCTCCTCCAGTTTTATTTCTGTTTTTTTTTCACTCACTCTGTTAATAATGTCTTTTGATGAACAGAGGTCTTGTTTTAATGTAGTTAAATTTATCAATCTTTTCTTTAATGAACTTATTCTCCTTCTTGGGCCTTGACTTTGCCTATCTTCTAGACAGTTTTTCACCTATGTACTTCAGCTGTTACCTCTATCTTGATGCCTCCCAACTCTGTCTCCATATAAAAGTTTGTCCTGTTCTTCGGATATAAGACTTCAACTGCCTGCTGGATGCTCCACCTACAGATCCCATAGACAACCCAACACCAATTTACCCCAAACTGAACTCAACCTGTCCCTCCAAGTCTACCTTCTACCATACTACCACCCCAAACCTGTATTTCCTAGCTCTGTGACTGGTACAACTCTAACCAATCACAAAGTCAGGATCCTGTGAAATTATCCTGACACCACTTTCTTTTGCAGGGACCATGTTTTGCCAATTCCATAATCTAAACCTTGTTCTAATGTCTTCTCTACATCTCCAGGGCCAGAATGTCAGTTCTATAAGACCAGGGACCTTGTCTAGCTTGTTCATTACCATGTTATCAGTATAGGATAACGGTTAAGAGCATGGATTCTGAAGCCCAACTACCTGAGTTCAGATACTGGTTCTGTCATTTACTAGCTGTGTAAGCAAGTGTAAATTACACAACTTCTTCTCCTTCAGTTTCCCCATTTGTAAAATGGGGAAAATAATTGTCCTGATTCATAGGGCTGTGGTGAGGATGAAATCAGTTAATGCCTGTATATTGCTCAGAACAGAGTAGGGCACCTAGTAAGCACCCAGTAAACATTGGCTATTCATATCCTATCCTACCACCAGCATGGTGCTTGGTTCATAAGTGCATAAAAAATTTATTGGTTGAAATGAATGAATGCCACTGCTCCAATGTATGCTTTTATTATCTCTGCTTGGACAATAGCAGTAGCCTCCTAAGCTGGGTTTATTGCCGATAGACCCGCCCCCCCTCCACATCCCTTACCCCATTCACCGTACACACTGATGTCAGGGTTATAAGTTTAGCAGACAAATATGAAGGCGTGGTGTCACTCCATTGCTTAACACCATCCAATGGATCCCCAGTCCCCACAGGCAGCCAGAGAAAAGTCCAAACTCCTTAGCAGAGCCTACGTGATGGACTCCTGTAATCTGGCCTCCACCCTCTCACTCCATTTACACCAAACCAGTGACAGTTCCCCAAGGGAGCCACCTCCCTTCTCCCCTCAGTTCCTCTTCAAGCTGTTCCCCCAGCCTGGAATGCCCTCTCTCTGCTCTGTCCAGGTGACAAAATTGCCATTATCTTTTTAGTTGCAGCAATGACCTCAGCTCCTGGATGCAGGGACTTCCAGGCAGAGTTAGGTACACATGTTACTGTGGCATTTATCAAATTATATTGTAACCATTTGTTTGCATGTCCACCCTCTCCACTGGGCAGTGAGCTCCTTGATGCTGAGAGCCAGATCTTATTCAGATTTGTATTCCTGGCCAGAAGCACAGGGTCTATAGTAGAAGCTTAATATATGGTTGTTGAATGGACCGTTAGTTTTAAAAAGTACCTAATCAACCTTGGAATTTGTATTTCCCTGAATCTTGTTTTGGTTATTACCTTTTTAATAGAAATAGTCACTAATGCCTATGTTTACAAGTTTATTGAGTTCTAATTTTGTCCTTTAAACTGAAGAGTGCTAATATCATTCAATCTTTCATTCATTCTTTTACCAACAAATATTTATTGGGAGACACTTCTCAGATACTGGATTCAAAGTGACACAGATCAGACTCGGCTCTTCCCTTCATGAGGCTTACAGTCTATTAAGTATGAAGGGGGAACTGACCTTGAACCAGTAAACAAAATAAACACAAGGTACAAAATTACAAATTGAAGTGAGAGTTGTGAAGAAAAAGAACAGGATACTAGGAGAAAGAATTACAGGAGAAGCATCATTTAGCTAGAGGGGATAGGGAACTTCTTGAAGAGGTGCCATTTGAGGGAATTCCCTGGCCATTCAGTGGTTAGGGCTCGGTGCTTTCACTGCCAGGCTGGGCTCAATCCCTGTTCAGGGAACTAAGATACCACAAACTGCACAGCCTGGCCACAAAAAAAAAAAAAAAAAAAGAGGTGCCATTTTTAGGGGAGACTGAAGGATGGATGGCGGGGAGCCATGCAGAGTCGTGGGGAAGGGTTATCCCAGGCAGAAGGAGCAGTGTAAGGACCCTAAGCAAGTGAAAGGCAGCTGGTGAGGCTGGAGCCTGAGAGGTGAGGGTTAGGGAGACAAGCCCAGAGAAGTTGCCAGGGCCTTGGTCTGCAATCTGGATGTTAATCTCAGTGCATAGGGAAGTAACTGAAAGTTTAAACAGGGGAGTGATATGAACCTCTAAGAGGGCTTTGCCTGTGAGCACCTTGTGGTAACCCTGAGGTTGTGTACCATTCTGGATTTTAATGCACGAAAACCAAGCAACAGGCCTCGGCCCTAATCAGCAAAAGCTTTGATCACCAGCCCCTTCCCTGCCACACTGGAGAAAGATGATGGAAGCTCACTTCAAGGGCCACAGGTGAGAACACCCTAAGCTGTCCTGGCGATTCAGGCGTAAGTTGTCATCTCTCTCAATGACCTCAGGATCTAAGAGTCATTCCAGGCCTCACATGAGTCCCTGCAGCCAGGTGAATGGAAATGGTATCCAAGCCAGGTGCCTGGCCTGGGGAGAGGGCTTTGGTTGTCCCTGGGGAGGCCTTCCAGCCTGGGATGTTCCTCCCTCTCCTACCTATTCCCGGCACTCTTGCTACTGCGGGTTGCAAGGCCCCTGCTGGCCTTTAAGTTCCAGCAGGACAAAGCAGGGTAAACGTGCCATGAACCAAAGCTTTCCCACGTGGTGCCCCTGATACCACAAGACAAAAAAGGGAAGCCTGGGCCTGCCGCAGCAAGGCGCTGTTTCCGGTCAGGTTTTGGCCGCTGGGGCTCCCAGCTCTCAGCACTCCCTGGGTGCCCTTGCAGACCGCCCCCCTCCACTCCTGGAAGCCAGAGTGTGAGCACCCCTCCATCTCCGCAGCCCCCCGACAGTGGGGTTAGGGTTGAGCGGGAAGGCGGCTCTATCCCTCTGCATGCGGCCCTTCAGACCTACTTAAGGCAATTTGTCGCTCACACTTCAGGCTGCCAGCCAAGGACAGAAGCCGGAAAGACTCTGTGATGAAATCCTTGCGCTGTAATTAAGTCCCATGTTTTACACGGATGTTTCCCGGCCTGTCCATCCTATCACCCAGTTCCACAGGCCAGCGGGTGGGAGAGTCAGCCGTCCTGTGATTACACCCGAGCTTCCACCGTTAGTGGAGTTGAGGGTCTCGCCCACCCGAGCAGTCTGTGCGCCCACCCTCATGCTCCCCCCACCTCAGTCCTACTCAAGACAGTGCGGTATCTGTCCCCGAACTGGGTTTCACCCCAGCGAGCCACTCCGCCACTTTCTGACGGTCACCTCTCTTTAACCCTTTGGTTTTTTCTTTTGACAGGTCCCTTTACCTGCAAACTCTAGCAGTGGAGGAGTTGGGAAATAAAGAAAAGAGAAAGCAGGACAGAAAGGGTCTGCCTTCTCCTGGGTTCTCCAGACAAACCCGGGTCTTTCTTCCTCAAATCGTGCCAGCTCCCAGCTGGCCCTCGCTGACTGGAATGTATCAGAATGTTCCGCTTTTAGCTTGCGGTTTGGCCTAGTGGAAGGAGCACCGCGCTGGGAGTCAGAGGGCATGGGGTCGAGTTCCTCTTTCGCCAGCTTCTGGCTGTGCCTTTGGACCACTACTCCGGGTCCTCGGGCCTGGGCTTCCTCCTCTGTACAATGGGAAGAGGAAGGGAAGGGAATGCTGGCCTGGATGATCTCGAGGGACATTTCGGGAGTCCACAAAGGTTGCAGCTCGGTGCCCCTCCCCCGGACCCGGACGCCCGCAGCCCTTATAGGCGGCCCCTCCCCCTGGGATCCAGGGCGCCCCACGCACCCCGCACCCGCGTCCCTCCCTCCCGACTCCCAAATCCATGGGTCCCCAATGTTCTTCCTCGTCAAACAGACACTTGCGACGGTCCCCGCCGCCGCAGGGTCTCCGGGGCGCATCCGCGGAGCCTCAGGGCAGGAGCAGGAGGTCCACTTGCCAGAGAGAACGCAGATGTTACCTGGGCTGCGGGGCGGGGCTGGGACGAGGGCGGGGCCTGTCCAGGGGCGGGGCCGGCGGGGTCTTCTGGAGCCCTGCCTGGGGCGCCGCTTCTGCGACTGGGAGGAACGGGACGTGGCGCGCGGCGCCGGGAGACTTCCCCGGAGGTGAGCGCCCTGCCGCGCAGGAGAGGAGGGACGGGGTGGGGACCCAGAGTCCCCAGGGGGGCGGGGACCGGGCCACTGGTGGCCATCGGGCGCCTGTTCCCCTCCAGGGGCGTCCTGGGCTGTTTCCAGCTCTCCTCCTGCGCCCCGGGCGCCCATTCCCTGGACCCATTCCCAGGACCGCGCTCTTCGCTCCTCGGGGCCCCGGGGGGCGGGGGCAGAGGGAGAGCACGTAGATACCTTGCCGGCGGGACTCGGGAAACCTTGGCTGTGAAGAAGTCACTTGCAGCTCCACCGTGGAACAGCGCTGTCAGACTTTCTCATCTTCACTTTCGTTCCCACCCTGGGAAGGGGCAGGTGGCTTCACTATCTTCCCTGGAAGAGGGAGGCAGCCACCCTCAGCAGAGCCATGGAAATCCCAGGAAGTTACTGAGCCGCTCAACAAAAGGCCTTGAACCCCCGCCTCTCCGCCCCCGTAACACCAGGTAGAGACTCCAAGGTAAATATTGTTGACTTTTATGTTTAAAAAAAAAAATCTGCCTATGAAAATAAGAGCATAGGGGCAATGCTCCTGGAAAACCACAGTTGGAAGGACATTTTTTAACGGGTAAGGAAGGGGGGGTTAGTTGATTGTCTTGGGGGTGAGGGGTGCTATCCCAGGAAGTCTGCTGAGGCCGTGTTGGGTGGGAATTGGTGGCGGAGGCTTTCCCTTGCAGTGGGTTAGCTATGTAGTCACTTCGTGTTTGGAACACCTATCCAGCACCGGGACCCACAAACAAGCAACTAACCCCAGTGTCCTTGAGATAGACACTTGTTGAGCAGTGACCCAGTCAATACCATGCCCTGTTTGGCTGTCAGGTGCATCTGGGATGTGTCCTCTTGCTCAGTGCCTGGAAGAGGGCGATAGTGATTACACGCTGATGCTGGAGAACTGCCCTGGGGAGCAGCCAGGCCTTTGCCACATGTCTGTTGTTCGATCACTTTTCCCTGCATTTACTCAGCCAGGCTGAGCATTGACAAATCTGTCCAAGATCTCCTGGACCCTCTGACTCACTTCACCCTTGTTATTGTGGACAGAAGACAGTGGCCAGCAACTTCCGGTTGTGCCGGGCACAGCCAGTCTGAAAGGAAACCCTGGGACGGGGCCCTGGGAGAAGGTCTGTGGTGCTCAGTGCTGATCCCTGAGTTGCCGGATTGTGGAGACATTCCAGGGGGTTCCCAGAGGAGGGACCCAGGCCAAAGCTAACTGCCCAGCGTATTTTAACAATCCTTATGCCCACACCATGCATATCAATCCGACCGGTACTTCCATCCTAAATGACATCTCAGGATCATCCCCTTGGGTATTATAGCTCTGAGCAGAGCAAGAAGCCTTTAGATTCTGTTGTCTGAATGCAGAGCCGTCCCTGCCAGCTTTTTGGGTTTCTTTCTGGGGAGGCAAGACTTCTGAGGAAGTTGTGTCCCAGAGCTTCCTTTGTTGATTTCTCTGCATCCGGAAGTTTGGCGTTGCTGAGTGTCGAAATCAAAATATGCCTGTTGTCTATTCATGCTCATAGACTCGGAGAGTAAGAAAACACTGGAATGTACAGTTACTGAATCCACATGCGTCTGCTTCCCTTTTTGTTTCGTGGAGGAGAATGCAGAAAGCAGATTCCAATCTTCAGTCAGGTCTCAAGCTTCATGAATTCCCAGCACTGGTTTTGCAGCGCCCTCCCCCATTTGGGGGCCACGACCCACAGTGTGCTCAGCTGTATGGGACCAACTCAGGTTTGAGGCATTGTTCCTGCCCCTCAGAAGCTTCCAGGTTCAGGGGAGGAGAGAAAACCAGCACCTGCGTTAACAATTAGAGAGCAAGTAAGTGAAATTAGGTGGCGTCCTCTGCTGGTTCAAAGAAGACAGCCCGTGTGGGCTGGAAAAGGCAGCGAGGGCTTCGGGAGCTACTTGGTCTTCAGCTGCATTTGTTGTAGAAACAACAGTCAGACACCAGGCAAGGCAGAGGGCGGAAAGCCCAAGGATAATATGAAGCTCAGACTAAGCAAAGGCACTCGCTGCCCCTCCCCCATGCAGTCCAAATTCCCTGCCTTCCTTCCCAGCCCCGCCTCCTGCCACTGTCAGTCCACCCCTTGCCCACACCACACTGACTGCCCAGGGCGCTCTGATTAGGCCTCTTCTGCGTGCCTCTCTCTCCCTACACTTGCTCTTCTGTGCCCAGAATTCTCTCTGTTGGGGAATCCTCTGGGTTTGGTTAGTTTTGTTCTTGTTTTTTGGGGTTTTTTGGCCATGTGGCATGTGAGATCTTAGCTCCCCGGCCAGGGATCAAACCCGTGTCCTCTGTGTTAGAAGCGCGGAGTCTTAACCACTGGGCCACCAGGGAAGTCCCGGGAATCCTCTGTTTTTTAGGAAGCACCTCAAATAGCACCTTCTCCAAGGAAGACTTCCCTGGCTGGCCCCTCCCCCCGTCTTCAGGCAGAGCTGGGGGCATTCCTCCTTTGCCCTCCGCTGCTCCTTGCCTGCACCTCTACTGAAGCGCGTACACCCTGTGCTGCCCAGTTGGGTTGAGGGGTCTTTGCCCCACCTACAGAGGCAGGGCTGTGTCTCACTCATCTCGCGGTCCTCTGAGCCAGCGTTGGTGTCTGGCACATAGCAGGCAGCCTTTGGTAAATGATTCTTGATTGAAATTCAGCCAGATTTGGGCACTGGGAAGCACCTCAGCTACTTGTGGGTTAAGCGCTATTATTGGGAATTTAAAGATTGGATAAGTTTGGTGGAGAAATTCGCGTTTAATGGGGTGGCAGTACTCAAAACACTTAGCAGCCCCCTCGGCCTCAGAACAGACTTCGAGGTCCTTCTTGATCCAGCCCCAGGGTATCTTCTCCAGCCTCACCTCCCGCCAGCTCCCACCTTGAACCCACAGTGGACTCCCATGCCTGGGCACCCCCCTCCCTTGACGGTGTTGTTTGACAGCCTCTGCCGGGAATGCCCACCGCTGTCCCAAGCTTACCCTTCCCCATCCACAGGACTCAGTGCTCAGCGTCTATATCCCCTGGGATTAGAGGTCCCTCAGGCTGGGTTTGCACGTCCTCCTTTGTGCTCAGCTGCCCTGCCAGCACACCCTCTCACAGCATCACTCCCTCGTGTGGCTGCACCCCACCCCGCCCCAGTCCTGACTTAGCTCCCTGATCTCTGGGACTGGGTTTATCCTTGATGGAGCCCTATCAGCTTACAGCCTTCCTGGGAGAGGGTGCCCCATAAACATACATTGGATGGAAGTCTGAACCTGGGTGATGAAAATGTAAAAGGAAGGACAACACTAGGGACATCTGAAAGGAAAACAAGTAAGATTTGGTGATGAGTAATATAGAGTAAAGGAGAAGCTTGGCTCATAACCTGTGAGGCAGGGGGAAATTGATTCACATGAGAGTTGGGTCCCTGGCCCAGGGAGAGGTCCACTCACATCCTTCTGAGCAGCGCTGTGCAAACATGTTTCTGTTTTCTGGAGGATTTTCAAAGACCAAAATAGTGTTAAGTCACTTTGGGGCATTATTGCATCTGAAGATTTTGCAGGACACCCAAGTGGGGATGTCCTTTAATCAGCACTTTGAATACAGTTCAGGTCAGGCTTAGGGGGGAGATGGTGGGAGTGTCGTGAGGATTGCCCAGCATGTGAAAGCAAATGGGATCATTGCCAGAAGAAGCTAAGCCGAGAACAAGGTCTAGGGGAAAACCTACATTCTAGGGGCAGGGGGCGGGAGAGAGGAACTGGTGGAAAAGAGAATGATAGAAAGAGAAGAAAATCAAGGAAGCCAAGGAAGGAGATAGTTCAAGAAGACATGGGTGGCCAAAGCTGTGTGTGCCAAAAAGAAAAACAGAGAGATTCAGGCAAGAATAGATGAGAAGGAGGCCATCTTTGAGAGGGGTGCTCCCACAGGAAAGCCAGGTCTCATGGGGTCAGAAGAGGCTAGGTTATGGGAAGTAGGATCATTGGGTGAGTCTTCAGACCTCACGTCTGAGGAATCTGACCACAAAAGGATAGATTTTCTCTCAGCAGGGAGGGAGGAGTGGTCATGTCAAGAGAAGATAGTTTTGTATGTTTTGTTAAGAGATATAACCACCGGGCTTCCCTGGTGGCGCAGTGGTTGAGAGTCCGCCTGCCGATGCAGGGGACACGGGTTCGTGTCCTGGTCCGGGAAGATCCCACATGCCGCGGAGCGGCTGGGCCCGTGAGCCATGGCCACTGAGCCTGTGCGTCCAGAGCCTGTGCTCCGCAACAGGAGAGGCCACAACAGTGAGAGGCCCGCGTACCGCAAAGAAAAAAAAAAAAAAAAAGAGATATAACCACAGTTGAAGGCAGGAGGGAAGGAGCCCCTTTATGCTAAGGAAAATGGATAACTTCCCCTCTTCACATTGATTGTATTTCATTTAACCTTCCTCTCCTCCCTTCCCCACAGTTGTCCCAGAGAACTCTCATCTGGGGTCATCTCCAAAGTCATGGTTTTGCCAAACCCAACAAGAGGATATTGCAACCTGGAAACAGTTGGTCCTCACCTCCCTGGCATGCGGTAAACTTGTCTCAAGTGCCCCAAACTTGACTTTGCTTCATAACGGTGGGGGCCAGATGTTTTCTCCTTGACTGCGCACAAATTCATGACACCAGCAATAACAGCAAATGCAAAAACAGCATTTACGCTGAGCCAGACACTGTTCTGAGTCCCTGTGAGGTGGGTATTGTTATTATTCTCATTTTTCCAATGACAAAAATGAGACCCAGGGGGGCTTCCCTGGTGGCGCAGTGGTTGAGAGTCCGCCTGCCGATGTAGGGGACACGGGGTCGTGCCCTGGTCTGGGAAGATCCCACTTGCTGTGGAGCGGCTGGGCCCGTGAGCCATGACCGCTAAGCCTGCGCGTCCGGAGCCTGTGCTCCACAACGGGAGAGGCCACAACAGTGAGAGGCCCGCGTACCGCAAAAAAAAAAAAAAAGAATGAGGCCCAGGGAGCCCACCCAATGACACAGCAGTGAATGGAGAGCCAGGGTTCCAACTGGATGTGTCTGGCTTCAGGGTCCATGCACTTAAACCACCATACTAATTCAAGATGAGCAGCTCACGCTTTACTCTAGATGAATGTTCATGGTCCCGACACTACTGCAGGATTCTTAGTCCTTGCGCTGCTGACAGCATGACTTATCCAAGGTCACCAAACCAGTTACTAATCCATCTATCTGTCTATTCATTGTAGGTTAGACTAGCTTTAATAATCAATAAATGATTTACTAGTCAATAAATAATTTAATAGTCAACAAATAATCTACCACATGCAAGACACTGCAAGGGACCCAGAAATACGAGCTACATGTATCATCTCATTTAAACCTCATAACCACTCCATTTTGTAGACAGGACAACTGAGCCAGCATTTGAACTTGGCCATAATGAAGGCAAGATTGAAAACCACTTTCAGCCCTGAGTTTCTGTGTTCTGAGGTTCCGCCTCATCATGGTCCGAGACTTAACTGGTTCTAGAAAGCCCCAAGGCTAACTTTACTTTCTTAACACACAAAAGGATCGCAAGTATGAATCAATAAGATGCTGAAGTGTGTAAGAAATACTGCCTCTCCTTTTATTTTCTAGAGAGCAACTTAATATCCATTTGCACCCTTTGTCTCACCAGGCTGACAAGAATAGAAACTACCCCAGGGCGGTGTCATAATTTCTGGATCTTACGCAGTGAGACCTCAGGGCAAGGCTGAGGGTGAGCACGCTCCTGACCCTGCCTCCCTGGCAGTCTCTGCTGCTTCTGGACCACACGGCCAAACTCTGGGGACTTGCCAAAGTCCTGTCCCCCTGGGACCCCCAGACCTCTCTTCCTTTCCTGTTTCTTCCAAACCTCACTGTTTTGCCCCACCAACTTCACTCCTCTCAGGACCCCCTGGAAGAGCCTCTGTGTCCTGGACATAAGTCCCTGTTTGGGAAATGAAAGCCAGAACATCCTGCAAACTGGAATCAGTCCTGTTACATACCTGGCCTGGGGCAATGACATCAGGAGACTTCTAGAGGGTGGAGGTGGGCAGCGGAAGGTGGAACTACAAAGGGGGAAAAGTTTTCTACTCTCAAAAGATTATCTAGCCAAAGAAGCAGTTCCCTCTGAGAGTAAATTCCTAGGCGGGAAAAAGTTGCTTTTCGAGGCTAGGATATATGTGGATCCATTTTATTTAACCATTTTATTGGTACATCAATACCATTATTTTCCATAGATATTTTCAAGAATATCTATAACAGATTTGCAAGTTTGCTGAAAGTGGGGGGCGGGTTGTGATTGTGTCCTGGTCTGTGATTGCTGTCATGATACTCAGCAAGTCTCATTAGATAACTTTAGGGTTTATAGGCTGTGAAAATGCTTCCAGTTCAAACTTGCCATCATACACGTACAGAAACAGGACAAGGGAAGTTAAACTTGTCAAGGATGCCCAGGTGATGGCCAAAGGAGGGCTAGAACCCAGGTTTCCACTCTCCCAGCCCAGAGCTTTTGCCATATCTCATGCATCTTGGAAGGGACCACCCATGGCGCCAAGGAGCCAAGTTTCTTGCTGACCCCTCCCCCATTCAGAATGGAGCACAGCCACCCCGGGCAGCCTGCCCAGGGCAAATTCCACATTCCACACACCTCCCTGGGGGCCCTGGACGCTGGGCACGTAGCAGGAATGTGTGTTTCCAGCAGGGGCGTGTTTCCCAGCCCTGCCTGCCCTGCTTACAGTCCCTGGGGCACCGCCAGTGAAATCATCTTACCTCCTCTGCACTGGGCAGGCCTGGAGATGCAGGACCCCCTCCTCCTGGGCTGACTCCCTCCCTCTCCCTCCCCTCACCTCTCACCAGGGGGTGTCTCCCTCAGCCGAAGAGCGGACTTGACTTTACCAACCTAGGGAGGTTTCTCTCGATGCTCTTGTTAACCCAGCACAGACTGCAGATCCTTCCCAGGACAGTTCTCTTCACATTTCCATTCTCCGTGTCTAACGGATCATAGTTTAATAAAGTTTCTCTTGCCCATGCCTCCCCCGAGCTGTTCCCAATTGACATCACAATCCAAATGATTTTTGCCGCTCTTCGCGGATGGTTTGTGTCATTACTTTCAGGGGATGCAATATCAGACTTCCCAGCTCTCCGTCTGCTCAGGCCTCTGACCTCGCAGGTGCCCATTTTCCTGGCAATTTACTTTACCCCTGAACACGCGGGGTTTAGCTGAGTTGCATTCGGGGGGGCTGTCAGAGTCTCAGATGTTAATTTCCTAATCGAGGCTATTGGTGCTGCCTGAAGCTGAAGACAGAGATGTTCAGTTCCTTGGTGAGCTATCTTTTCCCAAGGATCTTTAGATGCGTCACGCTAGCTGTTAGTTTTTAATAACTACTCGGATGGAATTATTTCTTTCTATCAGATGCTTTAAAACTGTGTGCTAAAGAGTTTATAATGAGCAGACAGAAGAGAAGCCATTTTTGTACCTAAACCATTTGGGTATTTAGCATCCTGCCTTCAGACTGTCATGCCTCTGTTTGATGGTGCTGTTTTTGTTTTGGTTTGGGGGGACTGCCACCTGAAGATATTAAAGACAATAGGGGAAACTTTTTTTTTTTTTTTTGCGGTACGAGGGACTCTCACTGCTGTGGCCTCTCCCGTTGCGGAGCACAGGCTCCGGATGCGCAGGCTCAGCGGCCATGGCTCACGGGCTCAGCCGCTCCGCGGCATGTGGGATCCTCCCGGACCGGGGCACGAACCCGCGTCCCCCGCATCAGCAGGCGGGCTCTCAACCACTGCGCCACCAGGGAAGCCCAATAGGGGAAACGTTTACATAATTTCCCAAGAGTGCAGAAAAAAGAAACACCAAATCTCCCCAGCGCATTGAGAAATAATTCCGTTTCCTTCTCTCACTGTTCCCCTTCAGTGGTTTCCAAAAGGAATACATTTCTGGTGAGGTGCAGTTGGATAAATGATGTCTGCCTACTTAAGCAAGCAAGAAATATTAGAGGATTACACATCAATAACTGGGCTCTTCATTCGGAAACTGGAGGGTCCTCAAAAGCCTCTGTGGATGCTTCCCCAGCGAAGTAGAAACTATTATTGTTGCGATCGTATAGGTGATTAAGCTGGCGCTCAGAGAGGTTAAGCACTTCCTCAAGGTCACACATCTATTAAATTGTGGGGCTAGGGTTTGAATCCAGCTACAAACTTCGTTGTCATTTTGACCTTTCCTAAAAATCAAAATTGGGTACACTGCCCAACAGATTCAGAGCCTCAAAGGGGTTGGGGGAGGGGTTGGGTAATTCCTTCTAAGGTGCATGCCAAGGAGGAAAAGACATCACGGTCCTGTTTTGAAATTCGGTCGTGATCTCCTCTCCCTGTGCCAGCCTGCCAGGAGCACTTGCGTGCTCTCTAAACGTAAGCAAGCAATAGGAACTTCTCAGCGGGGCTCAGTTCAGAGCCCCTGGTGGCTTCCACACCCCTCAGCCCAGACTTTCCGGAGGCCCTCGGAGGGCTCCTGCCTTGGTCTCTGCCCTTTGTGCGCCCCCTGCTGGTCTCCAGGAGAGGCGCCTGTCCTGGAGCCTGAGAAGTGGTACCCAAGCTCTCCTTTTTCCTTAGCTCCAAGTAAAACGATGTGACCTGCCCAGCTCCCCTGCCTCAGAAGCCTCAAATAACCCTCCTCGAGCACCATCCAATGCTTCAGTCTTCAGGACTAAGAAGAATTGGGGGCGAATGTATGGGCATCAGTATTACCTGGAGGCTTGTTAGAAATGCAGAATCTCTGGTCTTTCCCCAGACCCGCTGAATCAGAATCTGCATTTCAGCAAGATGTCTGGGTGACTCATATGCAAATCATCCTTGGAGGCTCTGTATCTATTCTGCAGTGTCCACAATTTTGATTTTTTTTTCTTTTGAAGATCAAAATGACAACTAAGTTCACGGCTGGATTCAACTCCTAGCCCCACAACGTGATGGATATGTGACAGGCACATACTTACCCTCTGAGCCACAGTTCAATAAAATGGTGAAAAGCACTATATGTCATTCTTAACTTTCAGGGCCCATCTCATCCTAAATCTGAGACCCAATAATTATCCAGTGTCTCCTAGCTCAACCATAGTTTACTTAATCATACTGCTTAGAAATGTCAAATTCTGATGGCAAGCCTAGCTTTTTCCCTAGAAACCCACAAACTCTCTGCTCCCTGTGGAGGAGACGGTGGGTTGTCCTCATCCTGTGTGTGGGTCCCCAGTAACTAAATGACCACAGAAATGTCATGAAAGGGACATCTGGTTCCAAGGGAGGTGCTTCCTCACCACCTCTGTGACAATAAAGATGGAGTGGATTATGAAAGTATGGAGTTCTCTCCCTGGAGGGACAAGGAAGAAAGCCCCCATGACTAATTGGCCCAGAGGCTGGGCATGAGATTTCTCCAGGTCTCTTCAGCTCTGATGTTCCATATGCCTCGATTCACAAAAGGGTCTTGATCTTTTTCAATTAAAATTCCACTTAATCAGAGACACACCTAAAGTTTTAAATACCCCTACAGAGAAAATCACTGTGTGGCATAGAAAAACATCTACGTACTATTTTCTGTTTCTCCCTCCTAATTAGCTTTCCTGTTCTCCCTTAGGAAAACAAAAGCCCTTTCTCTCGATTCACCAGAAAAACACTGACGACTGTCATTGCTGCGAGGAGGTCCCCGTTGTCTCAGAAACTGAAGCCTTTAAACGATCAGGGACCCCGTGCCTCTAGAATAAGAACATACTAGAAGCCCCTTCTGTTAGGACTGGAGGTAAGTACTCCTGATGAAAATCACTCTCCTTCAAAATGTTAATGGGGAACATACCACCGGGCACTTCAGTTGTGCTGTGTGCCTCAGGGGTACCACATGAGCAAAACTGGGTCCTTGCCCTCAGGAGATGCACAATCTGGAGGAGACAAGATGTGATGAAAATGCCATTGTGAAAATGTACACAGAACAAGGGAAGGAGGTAAAATGCCTGTAGGAATATGAGAACCGTTTTACGAAAGAGTTGGCTTCTGGGGTAGCCTGTGAGGGGTGAGTTGGAATTGGGCAAGCAGATGAGATGGGAGCAAGCATTCCAAGCCCGGGAGCAGCATAGGCAGAGAAATTGGGATCCAGTTTCACTCTGGGAGAAGGTGAGTTATCCCTGGAGACCAGGCAAGACTAGATAAGCCAGAAGGTAGATTGGATGGAGTTTTGCCTCTGTCCAATGGGAGGGTTCAGGCGCTAAGGGACCTCTCTAATCAGCCATTCCAGGAATAGATTATAGTCCACAGTGGAGTTTTATGCCCTGAAGAGTTGGGCCATTGTGGGCAGGGGGAGCTAATGAAGGTTTCTGGTCAGAGCCATGCTCTACAACCCCCTCATTTAGCTGAGCGAGAGATGCAGGTGTGGGGGTCAGGCTGCGGGCGATCAGCTGGAGGTGTGGGCACTGCAGCAGCCCACACAGGAGGAAGGGGCTGTGGGGCTGAGCAGCACAAACAATTGGAAGTGAGGGGAATTGATGCTGGTGGTGGTGTCCTGAGATGAGCTTCACAGAATTAGCCACCATCTGCATTGATGTACCTGAGGCTTCTTCCAGTGGGGGATTAAGGAAGCTGGTCTGACTTCACCCACCTTGTTAGAGTTTCATATGTACTGAAGATGGAAATAAGGGTCCACCACCAAAGATGAATATGGTGCAGTGTTTGATCAGAAAGGCTATAGCCCCAAGTGCTCTGAATTTGGAGGAAATGCTACAGATGCCCAAGAGGATAGTTCAAGGTATTTCCAGATGAGGAAGAAGAAGGAAGGGGCAAGCTCCCTCTCAGAAGCTGATGGGATCATAAGCACAGATGACCAGCCCCAGGTAGGAGGGGAGAGAGCCAGCGAGCTGCGGCTGCTCTGAAGAGCTCCAGGCTTTCCCCCCCGACTCAAGAGCAGCCCACCGAGGAATCCAGAGCGCAGATGAGCCCTCAGCACCCTGGCAGCTGGCCCTGCGGGCCGTGAAAAGGCAGGATGTGGTAATTTCATTCATTGAACAGGTATTTACAAAATAACTACAAAGCAGGGAGCTTGACAGCAGTTGTGGACAAATTCCTAGAAGAGATCTGGCCCAGGGTCTGCAGCTCTGAGGAAAGGGGGCGGGAACCCCGGCAGGTCAGCATAGGTTCTGGAACAGCAAGTCGTATCAGACTCAGCTCATTTCCATCCTGACAGGGTTACCAGCTTCCAGCAGCCCTGGGAACTCAGCAAGGCATTTGACTGAGTTTCTTGTTATATCCCCTTCCACCCCGACACATGAAAGGGAAATTTCTCGCGGGGCTAGACTTACTAGACAAGCTTTGTATCGAAGCATCATGCACACGGAGAGATGCAAACAAACCCTAATGAGACCCCCGGGCACCAGCAAATCAGTAAACCGTTCTCCTGAGGTCACACCAGTGCACGGAGACCCAGTGCGCTAATTGTCTGCTTCCTCTTTGGAGAACCATTGTCAGTCGTCAGGCTTTGCCCTGCTGTGTGAATCTGCGATGCTCATGGAAGCTGCTGAGGACTGTCTCCCCTCGGGCGGGCATGTGATGGGTCTGAGGAGAAGGGTGGGTGGGGAGCACGCTTTCCTTTTTTTTTTTTTTTTGCATGAACGGACTGCCACGTCTGGCCATGGAGCACCTTTTGCACCCAGGTGTGCACGAAGATGCTGCCCTCTCTGGCCGGACCTGCCTGAGCTGCCTCAGTCCCACCACACCCCGGAGTCACCTCCCAGTGGCTCCGCAGGGCACTGCCCCCAGGACGGGCCATAAGCCCTCCTGTGGGCCTTGCTGGTGGACACAGAGAGTCACTGGATGGCTGCGGCATGTGCCACGTAAAGAGCCAGACCTTCCTTCTCTCCTAGAAGTAGGAAGCAAGGTCAACATCTTCTGAGAGGGCCAAGGCCAGGCGGGATGGGTGAGGGAAAGCCGGTGAAGGTCTGGAATCACTCCTTAGGGGTAGGAGAGAAGGTGACAGCACGATTTGATTCTGCACATTAGCGTGGGCACCAAGGCGGGTTTTCCTGACAGAGCTGTAGCCACCAGGTGTAGGCACCAGCTGTAGCCACCAGGTGTAGGCATGCAGAGGGCAGGTGGCTGGTATAGACAGATGGGATAGCAGAGCCAGGAGGCATCCGAGTGGGAGGTGTTGAAAGAGGGTTTGAAGAGAAGGTCTGTGGAGTCTAGACCATGGGGAGGTGTAAAGAGGCGGATGCATTGAAAGGTCACAGAAGGTTCAAGGGGAGTTACGAGGCCGTCAGAGAGTCAGTGTAGTGCAAGGAAAGGCCCAAGAGACCCGGAAGGAGGAAGGTCATGCTGAGAGAGTGGGAGAGAACTCAGCATTCCAAAGGGACCATCTCGGGGCAAGGTGGGCCTTCACGCGGAGCTGAAAGGGGGGAGGGGCTGAGAGGCTCACCTCCCCCTGGGAGCCAGGGCTCATACCCTTTGTGACCCAGGGGAAGTGACCACAAGATCAGCAGATGCTGACCAAGAGGTGGGCTACAGCAGTACCCCTGTACTGACCCACTTGTGCAGCCACACCAGAGACGCTAGGCTTAGAGGGTAGACAGAGCTGTGTGGTCTTAAGTAAGTTACTTAACTGCTCTGGGCCTTAGTTTTCTCATGTGTATAAATGGGGAAACAATGATACCCCCCAAAGACTGGGAGGATGAGGGATGGGAGGAAGCTCAGAGCTCTGTGGGGACGAGCTTGTAGGCGAAGATGCCCGCCCTGTGGTATTGTAGTTATTAGGATATATTTCTTTCCTCCCTCCAGAATTGAGCCCAGTGGTTCTCAGATGTGAGTGTGCATCAGAATCACCCAGAGCGCTTGATAAAACAGCCTGCCAGGCCCCAGCCCCAGAGCTTCTGATTCAGGAGGACTGGGGTGGGGCCCCAAGTGGTGCTGATGCTCCTTGTCTGGGGACATCACGTGGGGCATCCCTGCTCTAGAGTCTTTCTAGAAACCTTGAGACCCTTGCAGGCAGGGACACCCCAGTGTCCAGCAGTGACCAGCACAGAGTGGGAGGCTCGGCCTGGGAAGAGTTACTCTAGGACAAGCACAAATTCTCAGTACAGCAGCTGGTCACCACGAAAAGAGGTGGTGTTGAATGAAAAAGAGGACACCCAGAAGAGCCTCAAAGTCATGGTGGTTTGTGGAGGAAGCTGGACTTGTATCTGGGGAGCAAACTCTGAGGTTCAAGGCACTGCAGTCACCCATGGGTTTTATTGGAACTGTTGTCAGAGGTAGAATGCTGGGCTGGAAGGACCATGGCCCCGGCGACACTGCAGCCTTCAGAGTGCTCGTTTGCTGGCTTGTCCCTATGGGATGCTGTATTCTGCATCTGGAGAACACGTTTGCCCTGGGAGGGTCACCGTGTCCACTGGCCTTGAGCCTTTTTCCGAGGCTGACCTTGAACGCATTCACATGTGGACTCAGTCCAGGATTTTTTTTTTTACCATCTTTATTGGAGTATAATTGCTTTACAATGGTGTGTTAGTTTCTGCATTATAACAAAGTGAATCAGCTATACATATACATATGTCCCCATATCTCTTCCCTCTTGCGTCTCCCTCCCTCCCACCCTCCCTATCCCACCCCTCTAGGTGGACACAAAGCACCGAGCTTATCTCCCTGTGCTATGCAGCTGCTTCCCACTAGCTATCTGTTTTACATTTGGTAGTGAATATACGTCCATGACACTCTCACACTTCGTCCCAGCTTACCCTTTCCCCTCCCCATGTCCCCAAGTCCATTCTCTACATCTGTGCTTTATTCCTGTCCTGCCCCTAGGTTCTTCAGAACCTTTTTTTTAAATTTAGATTCCATATATATGTGTTAGCATACAGTATTTATTTTTCTCTTTTTGACTTACTTCCCTTTGTATGACAGTCTCTAGGTCCACCCACCTCACTACAAATAATTCAATTTCATTTCTTTTTATGGCTGAGTAATATTCCATTGTATATGTGTGCCACATCTTCTTTATCCATTCTCTGTCGATGGACACTTAGGTTGCTTTCATGTCCTGGCTATTGTAAATAGAGCTGCAGTGAACATTGTGGTACATGACTCTTTTTGAATTATGGTTTTCTCGGGGTATATGCCCAGTAGTGGGATTGCTGGGTTGTACGGCAGTTCTATTTTTAGATTTTAAGGAACCTCCATACTGTTCTCCATAGCGGCTGTATCAATTTACATTCCCACCAACAGAGGGTTGCAAGAGGGTTCCCTTTTCTCCACACCCTCTCCAGCATTTATTGTTTGTAGATTTTTTGATGATGGCCATTCTGACCAGTGTGAGGTGATACCTCATTGTAGTTTTGATTTGCATTTCTCTAATGATTAACGATGTTGAGCCTCCTTTCCTGTGTTTGTTGGCAATCTGTATATCTTCTTTGGAGAAATGTCTATTTAGGTCTTCTGCCCATTTTTGGATTGGGTTGCTTGTTTTTTTGTTATTGAGCTGCATGAGCTGCTTGTAAATTTTGGAGATTAATCCTTTTTCAGTTGCTTCATTTGCAAATATTTTCTCTCATTCTGAGGGTTGTCTTTTGGTCTTGTTTATGGTTTCCTTTGCTGTGTAAAAGCTTTTAAGTTTGATTAGGTCCCATTTGTTTATTTTTGTTTTTATTTCCATTTCTCTAAGAGGTGGGTCAAAAAGGATCTTCCTGTGATGTATGTGCTTATGTTTTCCTCTAAAAGTTTGATAGTATCTGACCTTACAGTTAGGTCTTTAATCCATTTTGAGTTTATTGTTGTGTATGGTGTTAGGGAATGTTCTAATTTCATTCTTTTACATGTAGCTGTCCAGTTTTCCCAGCACCACTTATTGAAGAGGCTGTCTTTTCTCCATTGTGTATTCTTGCCTCCTTTGTCAAAAATAAGGTGTCAGTCCAGGATTTTTATTACTATGTGAACCTTGGAGAAACCCTCCCCATCACTCATTTGGAAATGAATGAACTGTTTTGCTCAGACAGCAGTCCTCCATGCCCAGCACTCCGACCGCCTGCCAGATGTGAGCCACCACCGGCTTCCCCGTTGCCCATGGCATGGAGACACCACGGCCCGTAACTCACCCAAGGTGAGGCCCGCGGCTCTGCTGAGCAGGCAACTAACTCAAGAAAGGGAACCCACTCTGCTGATGGCTGGGATTAAAGCTAAATGAATTCTACTCAAAGAATAGGTGCAGGAGTATTGAGACTCGCATTGATTGTGCTCTTCCTGTTAACCCTCAGAGCCCTGGACACAAGTTAGCCTCAATCATCAAAACCCAGTTCTCCACAGCCCTCTGAATTTCTTTTTTTTTTTTTTGCGGTACGCGGACCTCTCACTGTTGGGGCCTCTCCCGTTGCGGAGCACAGGCTCCGGATGCGCAGGCTCAGCGGCCATGGCTCACGGGCCCAGCCGCTCCATGGCATGTGGGATCCTCCCGGACCGGGGCACGAACCCGTGTCCCCTGCATCGGCAGGCTGACTCTCAACCACTGCGCCACCAGGGAAGCCCCCTCTGAATTTCTTACCAGCCCTCTTCCTCTAAGAGAATCACGGGGCTTCTGAGTTGGAGGGAATTCTTTAGACCGGCGTCTCTCAAAGCATGGCCTGAGGACCACTCGCTTCAAAGTACCTGGGCCATACATAAAATGCACTTCCCCGGCTCCACCTGACCTCCCGAACTGAATTTCCGGGAGTTAGGCTCAGGTAGCAGTGGTGTTGGTTTTTTCTCTTTAATTTTATTTTCTGATTGTGGTAAAATACACAGGGCATAAAATTCACCATTTTAACCATTTTAAGTGTCCAGTCTGCTGTGTTACCCTCACGGTCAGCCATCTCCAGAAATTTCTCATCAACCCAAACAGAAATTCTGAACCTACAGAACCGTAGCTCCCCATCCTCCCTCCTCCAGCCCCTGGCAACCTCTATTCCACTTTCTGTCTCTCCGAATTTGGCTACTCTAAGGACCTCATCTCAGTGGAATCACACAGTATATGTGTTTTTGTGACTGGCTTATTTCACTTAGCATAACGTCTTTAAGGTTCATGTATGATGAAGCATGTGCCAGGATTTCCTTCCTTTTTAAGACTTTATAGTATTCCATCGTATGTGTACCACATTTTATCTCGTTCGTCATCTGTCAGTGGGCATTCGGATCGTTTTTACCTGTTGGCTATTGTGAATAATGCCGCTATGAACGTGGTGTGCAAATATCTGTTTGAGTTCCTGCTTTCAACTCTTTGGGGTATATATATGCCCAGAAGTGGAATTGCAGGGTCCTGTGGTAGTTCTATGTCTGATTTGTGGAGTCAGCAGTTTTAAAGCACCCTGTGTGGTTCCAAGGTACAGTCAGAATTGCAGCCGTGTGAGCCGACCTTCAGAAATCGGAATCACCTGGAGAGATTTAACAACTCGGGATGCCTTAGCCACACCCCAGACCAACATCACCTCTCAGATGGGACCCAGGTACCTGTATTGTTTTTAAAGTCCTCCAGTGATTCCAATGTATGGCCAAGTTCGAGAACCATTGGTTTATACCAGTGATTCTAAAATGTGGGTGTGTACAAAATTCGCATACTTGTTAAGAGTACAGACCCCTGAGGCCTGCCCCTAAGAGTCTCATTTAACTGGTCTATTGGAAGCCTGGGCTTCAGCGGACTCGAGGCTCCCCAGTGGTTAATATGTCGCCAGGATTGAGAACTTCCTCCTCCCGTTCAGTCTCTTGTTGAAACAGGAACCAGCTGAAGCTGCTGGAGGTGACACTATCCACTCGAGTCTCTGAGCCCTTTGGGACCTGAGTCCACACTGGTCCCCAGGGATGATTCCCACGCCAGTCCCATGGGTCCTCCAAACTCTATCACACAGGCACAGGGGGTAGACTCATATATAGAACCTCCTTTTTTTCTACTCTTGATTGGAACTCTTAGCCTTGAATGAGAGTTCAGTCAGTTCTGCTCTAACGCTTGTTCTGAAATAATGAATCTGATCCAACACGATTGACATACTCAGGAACAATATTGATATATTAGGGAAGTTATTGATATATTAGGGAATGACATTAACATATTAGTGAACATGAAATTTGCATTTGCTTATGTGCCATATCTTAAGTTTAAATGAAGAAAACTGTACCCAGCTGAACCGACCTACATACGAGGAAGGAAAAGACCTCAAAAATCTGCCAGTGACCTCCTTGCTCGGCCTGTGATTTGAGCCAACACCCATCCCCAACTGTTGTACAACTTCCCCTGATACCAAATAACCCCCTCCATCCAGCACCTCACAGTAGCTCCTGAGGCAGCAACCCTCAGGTCTTTTACAAGGTAAAGGAATATTTATTGTAGTGTGTATGTACTTCTTAACCGCCTAACACGTATAAGATGGTGCTACCATTTTTATGAGGTTTTTTGGGGCCGCTGATGAAGGTTTTGAGTGCTATACGCCGTCCTCTTTTTTCCCAGAAGCCCTGTGGTTTTATTGTGTGATTCTGCGTAGCTGAGTGATTTTTAGGAAGGAATGCCTATGTCTCCTGATGGCAGAACTAACAGTGTAAGTACCTGTCGCCACTCAGCATCTTTTCAATAATGGTTCAGGAGCGCGCTGTCGGGTTCCTCTACCTGCGGCCTCAGAGAACTCACTCCAGCCACCACTAGATGGCGCCCTCCTCTGCAGGGTCAGAAGCTGCTGTCCGCGACCTGCATTTTGGGAGAAAGAAGCAAGTGGCCCCGGCTAACACAGGCTTCTTCTTCGGGGCCTTACTGCACACACTCTCATCCCTCGTGTTCCCTCTGGCTTCAACCCATTCAGGGTGTGGGGTTTTAGGTCATTTGATCTTCTCTCTTGGGTTCCCAAAGTCCACAGCTGCTGCCCACCTGGTCTGTCTCACCGCCTACACTTCACTCTTGGTCACTCATCCTTCCGAGGTCTGGTCAGCTCTGAAACAACTTCATCGCCTGGTTCTCATCTTTGAATTAGATTTGCCTTGTATCAGTGCTCATTCATATTGATTTCAACGCGTTTTGGCTCCTGGCTCTCATTCCAGGACACCCCTGCGTAGGTGGTCCCTCCTCCCAGCTTCTGTCTACATGAATAACCCCTCCAGGCTCCTGTCAGCTCAGCTCACCTGGCCCCTCTGCTCACCTGTCCTGGCACCTGACCCACAGAAGTCTGCTTCAGAGATGAAGATGTAGCTGTTTCACACCTTGCTGTATTTCATAAGAAAATAGGTCTGCACGAAATCTTTGTAATACGACATAAGCCCAAATAATTTTATTTAAAATCTGTTTGTTCAGCTGGCCTTATCTACCTTACGGTTTAATTTTAGCTTCCCTATTATGGACTTGAAAATTCAGTGTCTTGAATATGTATTGTTTGGGGCTTTCTTTCTCACCTGTTATTTCTACAAATTCAAGGTCAAGCCGCCCAGTACAGTGTAGGCATTTGGAGGCCAGCCCTGAATGGTCTGTAAAAAGACAGAATTGAAACTAGACATCCTAACTCTGTTATTCTGAGCTGGTGTTCTCACTTCCATGTCTCTGCAGGGATTTTCCTGTCAAATTACATAAGATGAGAATTCATTCTGATGTTTGGATAAAACAACAGCTGCAAAACTGTCAGCAGCTTGGGGGCCAAGCTAGTTCTTTCCTGCAAATATCAGTTCAATATCAGAACACATTTATCTTGCAGTCACTTAAAATCCTCATTTATGAAATCAAAGTCTCTATTCTCTTTTCTTCTAGAATAGAGGTTGGCAAACTACAGTATTTGGACTGCAAAGCCTAAAATATTTACCATCTGGCCCTTTACAGAAAAACTTTTCCAAGCGCCGTTCTAGAACATAAAACGTGGTGGTTGTTATATGTAGACTAAGGGTTCTCATCATGAGGTTGAAAGGGGTAGCCTTCAGGAGGTTAGTGAACCTTCTGAAATCGGGTGAAGGTTTTGGTTTATGATGCAAATGTGCATTTTTGGAGAGCAAAAGGGCAGGCTTGGTCTATTGTGTTTACCACTGTATCTCCTCTTCCTAAAACAGTGCCAGATACATAGATGCTCAGCAGATATTAATTGAATAAGCTATTCAGGAGGGGGATGCTGAAGAGACAGGCAAGAGCCGGTTGAAGGAAGTCTTTGCAGGATTTTATTCCCAGAGTAGTGGGAGGAGAAGGGAGGGCTCTGTGCAGAGAGGCGTGGTATCACCTGGGTTATGTTTCTAAAAGAACACCCTGGCTGCTGTTTGGAAAATGGAGAGTCAGCCCAGATATAAGAGAGACCAGTAAGAAGTCTCAAGTCTAGCCCCATCAAGAGATGGCGGCTTGAACCGAGTAGACTTGGAAGGTGAAACTGACAGGACTTGCTGAAGTGTGGGTGACGTTTCAGAGAACAGAGGTGACCCTGCTGTTGTTACCCTGAGCCTCTGGGTGGAAATAGTGGAGAAATTAAGAGCCGTGATAAACATTCTCAGTGAGTTTTTTCTAATGATTATAAAATGCCTGGTTGTTGGTTTGTTTTTAATAGTAGGTTATATTTAATTTCTACCAACAGGAAATTGTTTAATTTCAAATATGAAATGGCAATAGTTGTATCTCACCTGACAGTATACATCAGTATACCACACTGCCCTACTCTTAATGTGTAAATGACTGCTTTTGATATTTTGGGTCAACTCAGAAGTCAATGTCTACTTCTGATTTGCTGTAAATTGTGTGTCACAGCCTCAAAGGTGCTATGGAAACCCCACCACAAATTACCCCAACACAGCAAAACGTCTTCAGAGCTGGCAAGTGGTCCAGGGCCGGTGCCCCCTCTAGTACCATGACTGCTTCATGCTGTCTACCCCGATATTAAAACTGTGCCAGTGATGGTTTTATAAACCAGGGCCCTCTTCCTATTTCTGTCTTTTCTTTCCCCCTCATTCTCCTGCCCTCTGAGCCATGTAGTTCTTTCCTTACCTTGCAACAGAGGCCTTCAGATACTACACGCAGAGCAAGTTGAATACTTCGCAGGCACCAAGGGGGAGGTGCCGTGCAGATGGGTAGAGGCGAAGCTCTCTGAGGGGTGGGCCATCATGCACTTTCTCTGTACCCCTCACAGCTCCCAGCACAGCACTGGGAACATAACCAGATACACGCATTCAGTGCCATTTGCTGTTGTGTGTGTGAAGCAAATGCTCACCTCAGACAGTGAATTCGCCTATTGGCCTTAGGCAAGAGGACTGTTTTTTGTTTAGTTGTACACTCATGGGGTCACACAAGTGCCAGGCGTGCAGGAGGTGCTTAATACATATTTGTTAAACTCTTGAAATCTCTTTGTGGAAAACGACGTACCCAGTTTTTACATTATGAGATGCACTGTGTAGGGAGTAAGGATGGATGGATGGAGATGACCTAGTATCCTTGACAGGTTAGAGGGGGAAGAAAATCAGTGGATTTATTTTCCACTCTTCAGCTGGGCCTGCCTTGGGCTAGGAATGGGGTCCCTGGCTGAGGTGAAGTTAAAATGTATCTCCTCCTGCTGTTTTCTCCAACTTCCATCAGCAAATCTTGAATGAATGAAGGCACAGACTTAGGAATGAATGCAGAGTTATCATAAAGGTTAAATGAAATATTTCTAAAGTACTTAGAACCATGCTTGCTATGTAGAAAAATGCCACATAAATGATAAGAGAGTGAGAAAAGCTCTGTCTACACCAGACAGTATCTGCCAACAGCTACAGCCTTGGATCCAGAGAAACAAAGGGTCTAAGAAACAGCCACATCACAGAGGAATCCCCCAAGCCCTAAGCACCCGTGTGCAATGCCTTGAGTTTAGATTCCTGTGTTTTCACTCTCCCTTCTTCTCCATAGGATCATGGGAGACCACCTTGACCTTCTCTTAAGAATGGTGCTCATGGCCAGTCCCGCGCTTGGAATTTCTTCCTGCTTCTTTGATGGTTGGAGAGCCTTATATCATTTCTGCAACCTCACCCAAGTCCCCCAGGTCCCCAACACCACCAAGAGCCTCCTGCTCAGCTTCAACTACATCAGGACAGTCACAACCGCATCCTTCCCCTTCCTGGAGCAGCTGCAGCTGCTGGAGCTTGGGACTCAGTTTACCCCCTTGACCATTGACAAAGAAGCCTTCAAAAACCTGCCCAATCTCAGAATCTTGGACCTGGGCAAAAGTCAGATAGACTTCTTGCACCCAGATGCTTTTCAGGAACTGCCCCATCTCTCCGAACTTCGACTGTTTTACTGTGGTCTCTCCAGTGCTGTATTAAAAGATGGGTATTTCAGAAATTTGGGGTCTTTGACGCACTTGGACCTCTCCAAAAATCAGATCCAGAGTCTTTACCTTCACCCTTCATTCCGGGAATTGAATTCCTTGAAGTCCATTGATCTTTCCCTCAACCAAATAACCACTGTTTGTGAGCACGAGCTCAAACCCCTCCAAGGAAAAACACTCTCCTTTCTAAGCCTTGCTGCTAATAACCTGTACAGCAGGGTCTCAGTGGACTGGGGGAAGTGTCTGAACCCCTTCAGAAACATGGTCCTGGAAACCCTAGATGTTTCTAGCAATGGCTGGGCAGTGGACATCACAAGAAACTTCAGCAATGCCATCAATGGAAGCCAGATTTTCTCTTTGGTTCTTACCCATCACGTGATGGGTTCTGGGTTTGGCTTCACTAACATGAGAGACCCTGACCAGCACACCTTTGCCGGCCTGGCCAGAAGCTCAGTGATACAGCTGGACCTTTCACATGGGTTTATCTTCTCCCTGAGCTTCCAACTCTTTGAGACGCTCAAGGCGTTGAAGGTTCTGAACCTAGCCTACAACAAGATAAACAATATTGCCGACAAAGCATTTTATGGACTCGACAACCTCCAAGTTCTTAATATATCACATAACCTTCTGGGGGAATTGTATAATTCTAATTTCTATGGACTACCTAAGGTAGCCTATATTGATCTGCAAAAGAATCACATCGGGATCATTCAGGACCAAACATTCAGATTCCTGGAAAAATTAAACACCTTGGATCTCCGGGATAATGCACTTAAAACTATTTCTTTTCTTCCAAGCATACCTAATCTCTTCTTGAGTGGCAATAAACTGGCTACTTTGCCAAACATCGCACTTACAGCTAACTTCATCACCTTATCAGAGAATAGGCTGGAAAATCTGGATAATCTGTATTTCCTTCTCCAGGTACCTCATCTCCAGATTCTCATTTTAAATCAAAATCGCTTTTCCTTTTGTAACCAAGACCATGCCCCTTCAGAGAACCTCAGCTTAGAAGAGCTTTTCCTTGAAGAAAATATGTTGCAGCTTGCCTGGGGAGCCGGGTTCTGCTGGGATGTTTTTAAGGGGCTTTCCCATCTCCGAGTCCTGTATTTGAATAAAAACTACCTGAATTTCCTTCCACCAGGAGTATTTCGTCATCTGACTGCACTGAGGGGACTCAGCCTCAAGGACAACAGGCTGACCGCTCTTTTTCCTGGCGACTTACCTGCTAATTTAGAGGTCCTGGATATATCCAGAAACCAGCTTCTCTCTCCTGATCCTGATTTACTTGCATCGCTGAGTGCCGTGGACATAACTCATAACAAGTTCATCTGTGAGTGTGAACTTAGCACTTTTATCCGTTGGCTCAATCAAACCAACGTCACAATATTTGGCTCTCCGGCAGACATATACTGCATGTACCCGAGCTCCATGGCTGGGGCTTCCCTCTACTTTCTTTCCACGGAAGATTGTGATGAAGAGGAAGTTTTAAAGTCCCTAAAGTTTTCCCTTTTCATCTTCTTCACTGTCACTTTGACTCTGTTCCTCGTGGCCATCCTCATCGTTACGAAGTTTCGGGGGTTTTGTTTCATCTGTTATAAGAAAGCCCAGAGACTGGTGTTCAAGGACCCCATCAAGGGAAGAGAATCAGAGACGTACAAATACGATGCCTATGTGTGCTTCAGTAGCAAAGATTTTGAATGGGTGCAGAATGCTTTGCTCAAACACCTGGATGCCCAGTACAGCAACCGAAACAGATTTAACCTGTGCTTTGAAGAGAGAGACTTTTTGCCCGGGGAAAACCGCATCGTCAACATCCAGGATGCCCTGTGGAGCAGCAGAAAGGTTGTCTGTCTCGTGAGCAGACACTTCCTTAGAGACGGGTGGTGCCTCGAAGCCTTCAGTTACGCCCAGAGCAGGTGCTTAGCTGACCTCAGTGGCGCCCTCATCATGGTGGTGGTGGGGTCCCTGTCCCAGTACCAGCTGATGAAACATCGCTCCATCAGAGGATTCGTCCAGAAACAGCAGTACTTGAGGTGGCCTGAGGATCTCCAGGATGTTGGCTGGTTTCTCAACAAACTCTCTCAGCTCATTCTAAAGAAAGAAAAGGAAAGGAAGAAGGACAATGACATTCAGTTGCAAAGTGTAACCACCATTTCCTAGTCAAAGGAGCACTTTTCCACTTATCTCAAGCCCCAAGCAACTCTTCCCTTTTTATTTCCACTAAGTTACCATTTGGGGTCCTTTATGAAGTTGTTGTTTTCCTATGATGAAAACCACATAAATCTCTTGATTTTCATAGCAACACGATGTTTTGTTTCACTGATTTCCAAATGCAAAGTAATAGATCTAGAAAATTGCAACTGCCCGCAACGGTTCCCACTCTCCATTGATTTCCTTTCAGACCCAGTAACACTGTTCTCTCCTGTTGCATTGACTACGGGATATATCCTAGTCGTGGGAAGGGCACCTTGGGAGAAGTTACAGATGGCCGACACCCTTTCTCCAGTGTTCAGTTCCAGAAGGGGCTGCTCTGTGATTCTGAGGGCTCTGTGCCTGGCAGAACAACATTAAGTAGAAAACAAAGAGAAAGAGGTGTGCTTCCTACTATGTCCATGGGAACAATGCCACTGCTCAGTGCAGGTCACTCTCAGTCTCAGGGATAAGAGGTGGCTCCAAAGAAGCTGGGATGAGAATAACTAGATCTCTTGGGGCCATATTGCTCCTCTTCTTCTCACCTTTTTGGTCTAACCCTTGTGGGCCGTGAACATTCTTTTTGGCTTGCAACCTTTCTTTTGGGCTGGCTTTCAAGAACCTCCTTGATTTAGCAACAACCTCTTTCAGCTTTATTTCCCCCCATATCTCATTTATCAACCACTCAGTCTGTTGCAGAAAGAAATTGTACTTGGACCAAGAACCTGGTTTGAGTTCGGATTCTGCTGCTCATGAGCTGTGTGACCTCGAGCACGTTACACACCCTCGCTGGGCCTGTCCAGTTTTCCCAGCACCACTTACTGAAGAGGCTGTCTTTTCTCCATTGTATATTCTTGCCTCTTTTATCAAAAATAAGGTGACCATATGTGTGGGGGTTTGTCTCTGGGCTTTCTAGCCTGTTGCATTGATATATATGTCTGTTTTTGTGTCAGTACCATACTGTCTTGATTACTGTAGCTTTGTAGTATAGTCTGAAGTCAGGGAGCCTGATGCCTCCAGCTCTGTTTTTCTTTCTCAAGATTGCTTTGGCTATTCGGGGTCTTTTGTGTTTCCATACAAATTGTGAACTTTTTTGTTCTAGTTCTGTGAAAAATGCCAGTGGTAGTTTGATAGGGATTGCATTGAATCTGTAGATTGCTTTGGGTAGTATAGTCATTTTCACAATGTTGATTCTTCCAATCCAAGAACATGGTATATCTCTCCATCTGTTTGTATCATCTTTAATTTCTTTCATCAGTGTCTTATAGTTTTCTACATACAGAAAACAGGTCTTTTGTCTCCTTAGGCAGGTTTATTCCTAGGTATTTTATTCTTTTTGTTGCAGTGGTAAATGGGAATGTTTCCTTAATTTCACTTTCAGAATTTTCATCATTAGTGTATAGGAATGCAAGAGATTTCTGTGCATTAATTTTGTATCCTGCTAGTTTACTAAATTCATTGATTAGCTCTAGTAGTTTTCTGGTGGCATTTTAGGATTCTCTATGTATAGTATCATGTCATCTGCACACAGTGACAGCTTTACTTCTTCTTTTCTGATTTGGATTCCTTTTATTTCTTTTTCTTCTCTGATTGCAGTGGTTAAAACTTCCAAAACAATGTTGAATAATAGTGGTGAGAGTGAGCAACCTTGTCTCGTTCCTGATCTTAGTGGGAATGGTTTCAGTTTTTCACCATTGAGGATGACGTTGGCTGTGGGTTTGTCATATATGGCCTTTATTAGGTTGAGGTAAGTTCCCTCTATGCCTACTTTCTGGAGGGTTTTTATCATAAATGGGTGTTGAATTTTGTTGAAACCTTTTTCTGCATCTATTGAGATGATCACATGGTTTTTATCTTCAATTTGTTAATATGGTGTATCACATTGATTGATTTGCGTATATTGAAGAATCCTTGCATTCCTGGTGTAAACCCCACTTGATCATGGTGTATGATCCTTTTAATGTGCTGTTGGATTCTGTTTGCTAGTATTTTGTTGAGGACTTTTGCATCTATGTTCATCAGTGATATTGGCCTGTAGTTTTCTTTCTTTGTGACATCTTTGTCTGGTTTTGGTATCAGGGTGATGGTGGCCTTGTAGAATGAGTTTGGGAGTGTTCCTCCCTCTGCTATATTTTGGAAGAGTTTGAGAAGGATAGGTGTTAGCTCTTCCCTAAATATTTGATAGAATTCTCCTGTGAAGCCATCTGGTCCTGGGCTTTTGTTTGTTAGAAGGTTTTTAATCACAGTTTCAATTTCAGTGCTTGTGTTTGGTCTGTTTATATTTTCTATTTCTTCCTAGTTCAGTCTCAGAAGGTTGTACTTTTCTAAGAATTTGTCCATTTCTTCCAGGTTGTCCATTTTATTGGCATAGAGTTGCTTGTAGTAATCTCTAATGATCCTCTGTATTTCTGCAGTGTCAGTTGTTACTTCTCCTCTTTCATTTCTAATTCTATTGATTTGAGTCTTCTCCCTTTTTTGCTTGATGAGTCTGGCTAATGGTTTATCAATTTTGTTTATCTTCTCAAAGAACCAGCTTTTAGTTTTATTGATCTTTGCTATTGTTTCCTTCATTTCTTTTTCATTTATTTCTGATCTGATCTTTATGATTTCTTTCCTTCTGCTAACTTAGGGGTTTTTTTGTTCTTCTTTCTCTAATTGCTTTAGGTGTAAAGTTAGGTTGTTTATTTGAGATGTTTCTTATTTCTTAAGGTAGGCTTCAATTGCTATAAACTTCCCTCTTAGAACTGCTTTTGCTGCATCCCATAGGTTTTGGGTCGTCGTGTCTCCATTGTCATTTGTTTCTAGGTATTTTTTTATTTCCTCTTTGATTTCTTCAGTGATCACTTCGTTATTAAGTAATGTATTGTTTAGCCTCCATGTGTTTGTATTTTTTATAGCTCTTTTCCTGTAATTGATATCTAGTCTCATAGCATTGTGGTCGGAAAAGATACTTGATACAATTTCAATTTTCTTAAATTTACCAAGGCTTGATTTGTGACCCAAGATATGATCTATCCTGGAGAATGTTCCATGAGCACTTGAGAAGAAAGTGTATTATGCTGTTTTTGGATGGAATGTCGTAGAAATATCAATTAAGTCCATCTTGTTTAATGTATCATTTAAAGCTTATGTTTCCTTATTTATTTTCATTTTGGATGATCTGTCCATTGGTGAAAGTGGGGTGTTAAAGTCCCCTACTATGATTGTGTTACTGTTGATTTCTGCTTTTATGGCTGTTAGCATTTGCCTTATGTACTGAGGTGCTCCTATGTTGTGTCCATAAATGTTTACATTTGTTATATCTTTTCTTGGATTGATCCCTTGATCATTATGTAGTGTCCTTCTTTGTCTCTTGTACTAGTCTTTATTTTAATGTCTATTTTGTCTGACATGAGAATTGCTACTCCAGCTTTCTTTTGATTTCCATTTGCATGGAATATCTTTTTCCATACCCTTACTTTCAGTCTGTATGTGTCCCTAGGTCTGAAGTGGGTCTCTTGTAGACAACATATATATGGGTCTTGTTTTTGTATTCATTCAGCTAGTCTATGTCTTTTGGTTGAAGCATTTAATCCATTTACATTTAAGGTAATTATCAATATGTATGTTCCTATTACCATTTTCTTAATTGTTTTGGATTTGTTATTGTAGGTCTTTTCCTTCTCTTGTGTCTCCTGCCTAGAGAAGTTCCTTTAGCATTTATTGTAAAGCTGGTTTGGTGGTGCTGAATTCTCTTAGCTTTTGCTTGTCTGTAACGGTTTTAGTTTTTCTATTGAATCTGAATGAGATCCTTGCTAGGTAGAGTAGTCTTGGTTGTAGGTTTTTCCTTTTCATCACCTTAAATATGTCCTGCCCCTCCTTTCTGGCTTGCAGAGTTTTTGCTGAAAGATCATCTGTTAACCTTATGGGGATTCCCTTGTATGTTATTTGTTATTTTTCCCTTGCTGCTTTTAATATTTTTTCTTTGTATTTAATTTTTGATAGTTTGATTAATATGTGTCTGACGTGTCTCTCTTTGGGTTTATCCTATGTGCTACTCTCTGTGCTTCCTGGACTTGCTTGACTATTTCCTTTCCCATGTTAGGTAAGTTTTTGACTATAATCTCTTCAGATATTTTCTCAGACCCTTTCTTTTTCTCTTCTTCTTCTGGGACCCCTATAATTTGAATGTTGGTGCATTTAACATTGTCCCAGTGGTGTGTGAGACTGTCCTCAATTCTTTTCTTTCTTTTTTCTTTCTTCTGCTCCCTGGCAGTTATTTCCACCATTTTATCTTCCAGCTCACTTATCCGTTCTTCTGCTTCAATTATTCTGCTATTGATTCCTTCTAGAATATTTTTAATTTCAGTAATTGTGTTGTTCATCACTGTTTGCTTGCTCCTTAGTTTTTCTAGATCCTTGTTAAATGTTTCTTGTATTTTCTCCATTCTGTTTCCAAGATTTTGGATCATCTTTACTATCATTACTCTGAATTCTTTTTCAGGTAGGTTGCCTATTTCATCTTCATTTATTTGGTCTTGTAGGTTTTTACCTTGCTTCTTCATCTGTAACATATTTTTTGTTGTTTCATTTTATTTATTTAGTTGTTTTTTTGGTTGTTTGTTTTTATGGGTGGTGCTGTATTCCTGTCTTACTGGTTGTTTGACCTGAGACGTCCAGCACTGGAGTTGCAGGCAGTTGGATAGCGCTGGGTCTTGGTGCTGAGATGAGGACCTCCAGGCAGCCTCACTCCAATTGATATTCCCTGGGGTCTGAGGTTCTCTGTTAGTCCAGTGGTTTGGACTTGGAGCTCCTACCACAGGAGGTGGCGCCTGACCTCTGGCCTGGGAACCAAGATCCTGCAAGCTTCATGGCACAGTTAAAAAAAAAAGAAAGAAAGATAGAAGCAGTACAATATCAAAGAATTAAAAACAAAATAAAATTAGAAGGATAAAAAATATATTAGGAAAAATAAAACTATAATTGAAACAAGGTAAATAATACCGCAACAGAAAAAGGAAAAAATAAAATGAGGGGGTGGGGTTGGGGGAACAAGCCAAAAGGAGAGAACAATAACAGAGTAAAAAGAATAAAATAAAATGGAAAAATAAAAGATTTATTAGGAAAAATAAAAATCTAAAAGAATCAACAGCAGTGAATCAACAAGCTAAAACAGAAGCCCAATCTAAAAGAGGAAAAACAAACAAAAAAAAGCCTTGGCTATGCGGGCAGAGTTTAGGTGGGGTGGAACTTAGGCAGGGGCAGGATCTAGGGTGGGGCGGGACCTAGGCGGGTGGGGGGGTGATGCTCGAGTGTGGGGTGGGGTCTAGGCTCAAGACCTATACAGCCAGAAAAGGCCTTGGGGGCTGGACCTAGACGGGGCAACGTTCAAGCGTGGGGCAGGGCCTCTGCTTAAGACCTGCCCGGGAAGGGAGAGGCAGCACGTGCAAAGGAGGGCCTCTGGAGTGTGGAGTTTCGGAGTTTGGATGTAGGGCCCTGGGTGAGGGTGTGGGGGTGGGGTTTAGGCCCAGCGTGTTGGAGGGGGTCTCAGAGGGGGTCTCCGAGTGTAGAGGTGGGGCCCTGGGTGGGAGTGTAGGCGTGGGACTTGGGTTCTGTGCTGCAGAAGGGAGGCTCCGAGGGCAGAGGATTGGCCCGGGAGCCCAACAGGCTCCCCAGTGCCCAAGTGGACAGGGAAAGCACTGCCCCTTTCCCTTCCGTTCCTGCATGCCTCCCACACAGTTTCCCCATGGGTCTCCCCCATTTACGCTGGACCCCTAACCGTGGGTGAGTCCCTCTGTGTGTAGGGACTTCTTCCCTCCCCCAGACATTCTGGTCCCAGAGGTCCAGACTTTACTTTTGCTCCCCCTTCCTTGCCTCCCACTCCCTCAGGACCCGTGTGGCTGGAGGGGGCCTCGGTGGGCAGAGGATCAGGCCCAGAATCTCAGCAGGTTCCTGGGGGTCCAAGTGGTGAGGGGAAACCTGGCCACGCTCCCTTTTGCTCCTCTGCCTTCCCAATGGTCCCCAATTTCCCCCTTCGGGTGTGGAATCCCTTCCCCTCCCCCAGCCGCCCCTCAGGGTCACCAGTTCCATCTGGCCTCCACTACTTCTCTCCCCCTTTGCTCCCCCCATGCCCCACATCCTACCCGGTCACTGGGGGTTCCTCCCATCCCCTTAAGTGTCCGTGGCCCCCCACTGGTGCCTGGTAGGTGCCCTAGTTGTGCAGAGACGCGAATTCCGAGTCCTCCTAGTCCGCCATCTTGACTCCGCTCCCTGTACATTTCCGATCTTATCCTTAGTCACCCTAATGGCCATGAGAGGGAACCCACACCCAGTGGGCTTCTGGAGACAATCGTGATTTCTTAGAAGTTGTATTTTTTTATCTTAAAAGAAACCTATATATATGTTGTATTTTTTCATGTTTATTTTAATATAGAAATGTCTTTCTGTAAAAGAATTAAGAAAATTTAAACCAAGGAAGGTGTGCCAAAGTTACCCCCGGCTTGCCAAACAGCTTCCTCCAAATCCAAGCCAGCTTGGGACTCAGTATTTCACATGTCACTCACTTCCCTCGCTGTGCCTGCCCCCCATCCTAACTCCAGCACACACACACACACATACACACACACTAGCCGTTGTCACCCCATCTTGGGGCCCCTCTGACCCATAAGACTGAGATTGTCCTGCTGTCATTGTTCTTTATTCTTTGAACAATGCTTGCACCCATTAGCCTTGTTCTTATGCACACACACACACACACACCCCTACTCTGTCCTTTCCTTCTGGAATTTCTCCCATCACTGCAGTCCATCCTACATGCTCTTCAAAATCCAGCCCGCCAAGCCTCCTTGGATGCCTCCAACTGAAATCCTGTCTCCCTTTGGTGCAAACTTTTGGCGCTGTATCCATTCTTTTAAAACAAGCTCTTACTACTTCCTGCTTCCTCTGAGAGCTGTGAGACTGTCTGGCCACCCACCCCTCTGGACTATAAGCTCTGTGAGAAAAGGTCCTTTCTTCCGTGTCCCACCCTCACTGGCCATAACAGATCACATATGGTTTCCAGACCATGTGAGACTTTCCCATCTACACTTGTCCATGCTTCTTCCTCCCCCTGGGATTCCTTTTCTCCATACCCACCCCCCGCCCCATGTCTGCCTGCACCCCTGTTCATTCCTTGTGACCCCACAGATTTCTGTCACTGATATATAACATTGTGTTGTACCAATGTGTGTTTAGATATGCAGAGTCTACCTAGACTGTGACCCCTGATGGCAGGGACCTCGTCTTGTCACCTTTGTATCCTGAGCCCAGTATGCTGTCTGGCCCATAGTATATGCTTAATAAATGCCTGGTGAATGGATGAAGCACATTGCAAAGTCTCCCTGGTGTCAAAGCTGCTACTATTAGATGCTCCTGGGACATGCAGGGCAGGGGCCAGGAGAGCCAGACATCCACATGGGTGCTGAAGGGGTGGGAGATCACAGACTCTAAGAAACCTACTGACCTTCGTTTCAAATGATGGAACATGGGTAGGGCTCCTCGACTAGCAGCCAGGAGTTGGGCTAGGATGGAGGGATGGAGAGATGGAGGGATGGAGAGATGGAGGGATGGAGAGATGGAGGGATGGAGAGATGGAGGGGTGGAGAGATGGAGGGATGGAGAGATGGAGGGGTGGAGAGATGGAGGGATGGAGAGATGGAGGGGTGGAGAGATGGAGGGATGGAGAGATGGAGGGGTGGGAAAGGAAAACAGAGTGAAGAAGTTCCTCAGGAACCTCATACTAAGAAATTCAGTCAAACAAAAACCAACAACAAAGTATTGCCGCCAGTAACAGTTACAATCACAAACTCAGAAGAGGGCAGCAAGGCCACTTTGTCTCAGTGCGATCTTTCCTGCCCGACCTGCTCAAAAGCCATGGTTCTCCCCAGGCTGCAGGAGCGTGGGCAGTGCAGACACTGATGAAATCTCCCCATCAGAACCTCCTGTAAGGACAGGACCCCGGAGGAAGGAGCTGGGGGGCTCGGAGGCAGGTAGCTCTACATCCAGCATCACCCTTGGTTTGGGTGACCTTCACTTTGACTCTTTTCTCCAAACCAAACCTAGGACGTGTGAAATGACAAGTGCACGTGTATTTATAGGAACAGTAAGTTGCAACACAAGTAACTCTTGACTTCGGAAAGGAGTCTAGCCCACAGCCTTTTCTAATCCTCTTATTTAAAAACACAAATGAAACACATTCAAATAGCACCTTTGGACATTTCCATACAGAGCGGATGCAGGACCTGTTCACATAATACATCCCAGTCACCACAGAATTCAACACGCCACTCTAATTTATTCTAAAACATCTCTTTCCTGGCAAAGACCCAAAACTTTCTTAGATTCTTTTCATTCGTCTTCTCTTCCATCACCAGGCTCAGCAGTTGGAATTCTTTTTGAGGCTATTTTTCCAAGTCTCACTGTTGGCATGTATGGCAACAGAAAAGACTAGCAGTGCCTTGTTGAGATGTGGGTACTGGGGGGCTCCAGCAATTCAGAGTCAGGCCTCAGTAAATTGATAAATTCCGTACAGCATTGTCCTCCGGGTGTCACTCTTAAATAGCAGGAACTATTCGGTGTAAGAATGGTGAGAGCTTGATGTCTTTGGAATTGAGATTATTCTGGCAATTTTACAATATTGATTGGGGCTGCAGAAAACTTCAAAGAGATTCTCACTCATCATCTCAAATATAACTGACTCTGAAAGTTTCTTGCCGGCCCCATGAATCTGCGGTGAATACTATTTAGATAGCTTAATATAATGTAAAGTAAATGTGGCTGAGAGCTTGAAATAATGAAATAACTATATTGCGAGGATAGAAGGATGCGGAGTACAAGTGTAAGATAGATAAATGCTCACCTACCACAATATAAAATCAATATAAAGTGTCTAGAATGTTAAATCAAGAAGTAGCACTCAGGGCTTCCCTGGTGGCGCAGTGGTTGAGAGTCCGCCTGCCGATGCAGGGGACACGGGTTCGTGCCCCGGTCTGGGAGGATCCCACATGCCGCGGAGCGGTTGGGCCCGTGAGCCATGGCCGTTGAGCCTGCGCGTCCGGAGCCTGTGCTCCGCAATGGGAGAGGCCACAACAGTGAGAGGCCCACGTACAGCAAAAAAAAAAAAAAAAAAAAAAAAAAAAAAAAAAAAAAAAAAAGAAGTAGCACTCAGAGTATGAATGTGGAAATATGAAAATGCCAGAGGAAAGAACTAGACAAATTCATGGTGATTGCCTGAGGGAGTTTTGCCCAATTCTTCCATAGGGGACATCTAGAAAATCTGGAGAAACCATTTTTTAAATCTACTTAAAGGCATTGGAGAACTATAAGGCAGTAAACAGAGTGAAGATACAGGAGAAAGATGTGGATCAATTGAAATCAAGAGACTAATTAATTAATTAATGTGATTAAGACCTATTCACCAAAAAGGACCATCAGTGAGCAAATAGGCAAATGAGAGTATGGAAGGATACATGTATCTGAAAAGGATTCTCATAGTCAAGATGTGAAAACCCTCCTAGAGATCAATAAGAAAAAGACAACACAAAAGTGAACAAGAGACTTAAGAATTTCACAAAAGTATATCCAATGTCCAAAAGCAGATGAATATTCAATCTCCTTTAGTCATCAGGGAAGTGCAAATTAAAACCACACTGCAATACCACCCCCCAGAATGGCTAAAGTTAAGATGACTGACAGTATCAAGTACTGGTAAGGATGTGGAGCAGTTGAAACTCTCATATATTATTGGTGAGAATGTAAACTGGTGTACTTTAAAACACAGTCCATTGATATCTACCAAAGTTGGGTCCACATGTGTCCTATGACACAGCAATTCTACTCATAGATAGAAATCCATGCACATATGCAACAGAAGACAAAAATGTTATGGCAGCATTCTGTGCAGTAGCCAACAGTGGAAACAACCCACATATCCATCAGCCATAAAATGCATAAATAAATTGTGGTCACTGAAAACTCCACAGAAATGGCAATTAACCAATTAAAGCTACATGCAGCAACATGAGTGAATGTCACAAAAATGTTAAGTCAAAGAAGTGAGACATAACTATGTCAGATACTGAGTGGTTCCAGTTTTTAGAAATTTCAAGGAGGCAAAGCTCATGAATGATGATAGTGAGGATAATGGTTACCTTTGGGGAGAAGGGAGGGGAGTGTTGGGGGGAGAGTGTCCCCAAAGCTGGTTATTGTCCATTTCTTGACTTGGGTGATGATATGGGTGTGTCCACTTTGTGACAATACATCTTATCTGTAGCAACGAATTTGTTCACTTTTCTGTATGGTATTATTCTTCAATTAAAAAAAAACCCCAAACCCTAAATACCTTATCTTCATTATAGCTGGCCTCTGGTCTAAGTGTGTTTCCTTGCTCAGCCTCAACCAAAGGAAAAACACAGGTGAATGTGCTGGGGTGCAGGGGTGGGTGCAGCTTAGGGAGATCATTGGAGATTGACTCTTTCTCTCTGTTTCAATCAGGATTCATTTGGGAAAACAGAAGTTCACTCTGGGTATTCCAAGTATTCGAAGTTTTCATTTAGAGAATTAGGGGTATAGTGAACTAGTGGAAGACCTAGGAGACTGAAGGTCAGGGAAGCTAACACCAAAGGGCTCAGCCTGCAGCACCTAAGCAGAGGGACCCCAGAAGTCACATGACTGGCAAGAGCCTCTAGGAAGCTCCCACCAGCTTCCTCTGTGGCAGCTGAGGGCTGCTTCCCAAGAGAGCTCCAGGAAGACATCCTGAATCCCAGCTCCCACAGCTGTGGCTGCAACTGTTACTGAACACGTGTTCACGTGCCCAATGCACAGTGAGGCCAAACAATACCGAAACAGAGTTTGGAGAAGAGAAAGGTTTATTGCAGGCTCATGCAAGGAGATGAGTGATTCATGCTGAAAAATCCCGAACTAACCAAAGTGTTTCAGCAAAGCATTTTTAAAAGTGAGGGAGAGGTGTCCCAGGGTGTGTGCAGAAAACTTACAGCAGAGAATATGGGGAAGGCATCTGTCCTGGGAAGGCCCATAGGGTCCTGCTCAGTTACACAGCTGCCTCCAGAGAATAATGGCCTTTCCTCTCCCCTCTTCCTAATTTCAGGAGCACCTCTCATTTGCAAACTCTAACCGAGAGCCAGACAGGATGGGGATCGGGGAAACATTCCTGGCTTTGCTTTTCTCTGCAGAAGAGCCCTTGGAGGTGGGGAGAGGTGGTGATGCCGAGTTGTCCTCAGACCACCTGGTGTTCCCTTGAAGAGTTGCTCCAGCCCACGAGGGGACTCTGCATCCTCTGAGTCGTATTTTCAGGGCCCTCCATGGAGCTGGGGCCTGGTGTGCTTGTTTCCCTCACAGGAAGGGAGCAGAGGTAGGATGATTCCAGGTCAGCCCAGACCTCAGAGATATTACTCAAGGTGGCCAGGGCAGCCATGAACAGGAGCCAAGGTGGTAGCCGAAAACATAGTGCAGGGCAGTGAACAGAGGAGGGAGGGAAGGAAAAGCTTGCAGCCAGTGGAGTTGGGACCAGGTCAGGAGACAGTGAACAGCCCAGGAACAAGACTGAAGGAGAGAAAAACCAGCACTTCAGAGAGGATGGTGGCCCAAGGCCTCACCCTAGGCTGGTCCCCCTTCTCCCATCGTGTGTCCACTGCAAGCAGCCTGTGCCCTGCCATCAGGCTTCTGTGGCCTCAGAGGAAGCAACATGTACTGAGCTGACATGCATCATAGATGCCTGAGCTCCTCCTGTTGCCCGAGGGGGCGGTGTGGAGTGGGGGCAGCTGGTATGTGAATGTGAGGGGCTCTCCTATCACAGTGGCCGATCGCTACAGGAAACCATCACAGAAAAGGAAAAAAAATGTGAGTTGTGGAGTGTTATAGGCTGAACTGCATCCCCTCAAAAACTCAACCCCCCCATACCTCAGAATGTGACCTTATTGGGAAATAGGGTCCTTGCAGGTGCAATTAGTTAAGATGAGGTTGTACTGGAGTCGGGGGGGCTCCCAATCCAATGTGACTAGAATCTTTATAACAGGGAGATTTGAACACAGACACATCCACCGGGAGGGCACCCTGTGGAGATGAGGCAGAGGTCAGAGTGATGCTCCTATCAGTCAAGGATGGCCAAAGATTGCCAACAAACCACCAGAAGCTGGGGGGACACCTGGAACAGACTGTCCCTCTCAGCCCTGAGAGGGAGCCAACCCTGCTGACACTTTGATCTGGGTCCTCCAGTCTCCAGTGAGACAAAAAAAAGTCAGTTGCTTAAGTCACTCAGTTTGTAGTAATTTGTCACAGCAGCACTAGGAAACTAGCACTTGGAGAATCAGTTCTTACAGGGAGGGGTGAGGGGTAGGATGTCCTTGACTGGTCTGTCACGGGGAACAAGAGCCTGGTTGTGGGTTGGAAAGAACTAGAATCTTCCCTTGATGTCTCAGCATCCCTTTCCATCCCCTGTCACTTGAGCATCACTCTTGCTTGACTAGGGAAGCCCTTGGCCCAGGTGCTGTAGGTGACCAGCGAGGAGGTCTGGAAGGCTGATAGGGTTCTTGGGCCTGTGGAACTGGGCTTCAGGCAGGCAGAGCTCTGTTGTACCACACTCGCCCTGTCATAGGTCAGGACCCAAGTCTGACTCCAGGATGTAGGGTGTCTGCAGGGTCTGCGCATCCCCTGAGTCCTCCCCCACCTTCCTCTGCCCATAACTTTGGGGGAGACAGAAGGAGAAGACACAATTCCTGTCTCCGTCACTGCCATCCTTCATCCAGCCCTTTGTCAGAACTGTTGCAAAATGCTTGGGCTGGTTGAATTTCTGCAACAGAGAGAGGTGGTCAAACCTCTCACTCGTGGACTCAGATTGACCTGGTTTTGAATCCCAATTGCCTTACCAATTAGATTTGTGATTTTGGGCAAGTCAATGAACTCTTCTGAGTTGAGGTTCCCTCATTTGTATTATAAGGCTAATAACACAGTTTTATGAGTCTTACTTGCAGTAATCCAAGTACTTGGCATCTACTACAAGTGCAACAATCTCTAGTGATCATCACTAGGTCTCTAGCTTCATCCCCATCTGAGATGCCTATTGACATTCACCCGTCGGTGGTGTCTGCTACTGGGAAGAGCTGTGCCCTCTTCCTGGGAATGGAGCTGAGTTGGCTCCCTTGGGATGGTCCAGGGGGCAGCCCTTAGGCCCACAGAGGACAGCAACAAACCAATGAGCCAAGTGTGCTCACTCATCTGCTCTGTAATATATATTTTTTAATTAATGTATTTAATTTATATATTTTTGGCTGCATTGGGTCTTCATTGCTGCACACGGGCTTTCTCTAGTTGCAGTGAGCAGGGGCTAATCTTCGTTGCAGTGCATGGGCTTCTCATTGCGGTGGCTTCTCATTGCAGAGCACAGGCTCTAGGCGCATGGGCTTCAGTAGTTGCAGCACGCGGGCTCAGTAGTTGCGGCTTGTGGGCTGTAGAGTGCAGGCTCAGTAGTTGTGGCGCACGGGCTTAGTTGCTCCGCGGCATGTGGGATCTTCCTGGACCAGGGATAGAACCCGTGTCCCCTGCATTAGCACGTGGACTCCTAACCACTGCACCACCAGGGAAGCCCTGCTCTGTAATTTTCAAATGTGTTTATCTTTGCATTAAGGGAGTTGATACCATTTTTTAAATCTTGAAATGTCCTGCATATGTAATGATTCACCCCTGCATATATTGTGTCTTTAGGTAAAAACAATGCCCTTTCAATGGTGTTATCAGCCCTGCTCTCAGACACCAGGGAAGCATCGTGGCAGGTCAATGTTTACAATTAGATGTACGTATCTGCCTCTTTACACAGTTACCCCTGTGTGAATTCTAGGATTTCAGGGCTGATGAAGGAAAAAGGCATGACCACGAGGTGGCAGTGACACACAACGAGCTTTATTTGGATGGCACTTGGACAGGTTACCTGGGAGAGTCCCTCACAGCAGGAGAGCTTCCAAGGACAGAGGCTCAGGGCCACCACCCAGAAGGCGGGAGGTCAAGGGCACCCCCAGGGAAGAAGGGGGTCAAGAGAGGATCACATGTCTAGGTGAGGTCACTCAGCAACGTAGTGCGGAGTCTTTAGGTCAGAGAGCTCCAAAGGGCAGTCATGGTTTAGGGTCTTTTATAGACCTGGGGTTTGTCTTTATCTGTGGACAGCAGATGTTGGGTGCTGTTTCATGACTTATGGGTTATGCAAAGCAAGTAGGCCCTAAATGGGTAAAAAACATACTTATTTGGGCTATATCTAAACCCACTGCAGAATGCATATATATATATATATATATGAATCACTTTACTGTACAGCAGAAATTAACACATTGTAAATCAACTATACTTGAATAAAATAAGTTTTTTAAAAAGCCGTTTGATGTGTAAAAAATTGACTTTAGTGCAGGTAGGCATGAAGAAGTCAACAACATAGGGGCCAATACACGAGGGCCACTCTTTAACTCATTTATACAACATACCCCTAAAGAAAATAGTAGACAGAATGCAAGACCTATTTGCCTGGCCTCCTTAAGTTGTTTCATAGTCTCTACCACCATGACATTTAATGTGGATGAGCTCTAGTGGCTGCCCAGTAAAGTTAAAAACTATTGCCCAAACTAATGCAAATCCTTAGCTCTCAGGAAAACACAGTAATAGGAAAAGCAGCAATAGAATATAAGCATCCCCAGACCCCTAGGGATAGGATTGCCATCACCAGGGTCACCGTCTACACAAGAAGCTCTTAAGCTCCTGCCAAGGGTCAGAACAGGCCCAAAGTTTCAGGGCATCAACAATATATGAGTCACAACCTCAGCTGACAAAGGACTTGCTTCATTGGCAGATTTTTCATTATTTCCACGAAGCAGATGACAATGTATTTGGCCAACAGACATCTTGTTCAATGGATTTCCAAGTTGGTTATAAAAATAAAAGTGAAATAATGCATCATATCTAAGATGTCACTGATTATAAGATACTCCTTTATTTGATGTATCACTAATACGATTTTTAAAACTGCCATTTAAATAATGGCAATTGAGTGTATTATGCATCCTGATTGCTCAGTGTTAAGTATGAAAAAAATGTGTTTTGGAATTGATGAGATGCAGTAGTACAAAGTATTCCCTTGTGGATGAGCCCACACACATCCTCCCATTCAGCACCACCCGTGGTGACAGAGGTCTTTTAAAAATTATTTATTTTTATTTCTTTAACTTTCATTGAAATATAGTTGATTTACAATGTTGTGTTAGTTTCAGGTGTACAGCAAAGTGATTCCATTTTATATATATATGTAAAGAAACTGCCCTGACCCACTCCCAGCCCAGAGTTCAGACTTTGTCCTGAGAACAAAGTCATGTCACTGAAGGGTTTTAAATAAGAAGGGACATGACTAGATTAGTATTTTGAAGAAATAGTCCTGCTGCAGTGAGGAAAAGAGGTGGAAGGATACAACCTGAGGACATAGGATTTTAGTTCATAGACTTTTTAAATTAAAAAAAAAAAAAAACTTGTAGGAACTCAGGAATGAGGGCAGAGGAAATGAGGTCCCAGCAAGTGGGACCCCAGAACTTTGAACTGAGCTGGAGGTCGGCGGCTGCTCTGGGATTGTGGAGTGAAGCAAGAGGGACAGCCACACAGGCTGGGTTGCCTAAGAGACCGTCCACATGAAGGGCCCCAAAAAAACCACTTTGGGCCTCAGTTTTCCCATCTGTAAAATTGGGATAATGCTAGTTCTGAGCTCACAGTACACTTGTACACAGTACAAGTGTACTGTGAGCACCTGGTACACAGTAGGCACTCATTACATGTTCACTGTTATTATTTCAACACCAAGGGGCTACCGCTGGGGTCAGTGAGAAGCAGGCAGGTTGAGGCTCGTGGATTGGAGGTTGAGCTGACACTCTCTCGGGTAGTGCTGGGCCCCCTTCTCTGAAGGCACAAGAGAGCCATTAAGCGGATGGGATCTGCCCTGAAGGGAGGGATTTGAACTTGACCAAAGCAGAAGAGGAGTCAAGATGACCCCCAGGGGCTTCCCTGGTGGCGCAGTGGTTGAGAGTCCACCTGCTGATGCAGGGGACACGGATTCATGCCCCGGTCCGGGAAGATCCCACATGCCGCGGAGCGGCTAGGCCCGTGAGCCATGGCCGCTGAGCCTGCGTGTCCGGAGCCTGTGCTCCGCAACGGGAGAGGCCACAACGGTGAGAGGCCCGTGTACCGCAAAAACAAACAAACAAACGAAGAAAACAAAAAAAGATGACCCCCAGGATTCTGGAGCCATTCTCTGATCACAGAGTGAAGAGTGGGCTGTGGATAAGCTAACTTAGAATCAGAAGACCTGATACTGGAGGGATCCAGGGGGTTTCTGGAGCTTAAGGAAGAGACCTAAGGTGCAGACACAACTTTGGGCATCATCAGTACCAAAGGAGAAGTTGAAGCAAAGAGTGGAGGAGTGTGGACAGTGAGCAACCCCAGGGTCAAGGACAGGGCCATGGATAACACCGATATTTAAGGGGCAAGTAGAAGAGATGCTGGGAGAGGGGACTAAGGAGAGGTAGCCAGAGAGGTGGGAGTAGACCAGGGAAGAGCAGTAGCATGGAAGCCAGGGGGCTGGTTCTAAAGGTGGAGACACATCAGGCAACTCTATGGTGGATGGATGGATGCGGAGGTAGGTGCATGGAAGGATGAATGGATGGATGGATGTGGAGGTAGGTGGATGGAAGGATGAATGGATGGATGGATGTGGAGGTAGGTGGATGGAAGGATGAATGGATGGATGGATGTGGAGGTAGGTGGATGGAAGGATGAATGGATGGATGGATGTGGAGGTAGGTGGATGGAAGGATGAATGGATGGATGGATGTGTAAGTAGGTGGATGGAAGGATGAATGGATGGATGGATGTGGAGGTAGGTGGATGGAAGGATGAATGGATGCATGGATAGATGGATGCATGTATGTGTAGGTAGGTGGATGGATGTATGGATGGAAGGATGAATGGATGTGTAAGTGGGTGGATGGATGGATGAATAGGTGATTGGGTGGCTGGCTGGCTGGCTAGGTAGTTCAGTGGATGTGTAGGTAGGTGGGTGGATGGACAGATGGATGAGTGGATGGGCAGTTGGATGGTTGGATGGTCATTGTCAAATGCTACATGAAAATCCCATAGTAAAATAAATAAACAACAAGGACCTACTGTATAGCACAGGGAACTATAGTCAATATCTTATAATAACTTATAATGGAAAGAATCTGAAAAAGAATCTATAAAAAGTTCATATATATATGTATATATGTATGAGAATCACTTTGCTGTACACCTAAAAGACTAAATCAACTATACTTCAATTTTTTAAAAAATCCCATAAGAGGAGGCCTGGCTATGGCTATGTAGAGGTCACTGATGAACTCAGAGCCGTGTCAGGAAACCACACAGCAGTTGTTTGGGGAATGACTAGTGGGTGAGAGAGTGTAGATCGCTCTAGCAAGCAACTTGGCTGTGAAAGGCAGAAAATATGTAGGGTGTTTTGGAGGGAGACGTGGCAAAGAGAAGGTTTTTGTTCAGTTTTAAGATGGAAGAGCCTTGAGGGTGTTGACGTGCTCATGGAAAGAAGACCCAGTAGGGAGGGGATTGCTGAGGACCCAGGAGAGATAGGAGGCCCGTGGATGGAGGTGGGGAAGCAGATGGGCAGGGGGGAGGTAGGCGGAGGGCAGGGAGAGAGAGGGGGGCCTGGGGGGAGTAAATGAGGAGTCGGGGGAAGGACCAGGCGAACTAATAAACCTCTATGCAAATACCCGTGGCTGTACTTACAGATACGGCCATACGGATACTTTTGAACTCGGAAGAAACAGAAGTCAGATACAAATAGGATAAAACTCACAGTCTTCACAGAGCTGACTCCTTCCCTGTGTCGGTCAAAAGCATTTAAGCAGTTTTGCATTTAGGCTTCTAACCCATCCCTTTTAGCACGCAGCAAATTTATTCATGGCTGAACTGACTCCTTGATTTATGTATTTTTAGGAAACGTTCTTCATCAGTATTTTCAAAGACTGTAATGTGCGCCTGTGTGTATAATTTCATCTTGTTGAAAGTTTCAGCTGGGGAAATGAAGCCATGCAAATTCGTAATGGAAAGAAGTGTTCGCTTCTCATAATAATCTGGATGTGGAGGGGAACAGGCCATGGATCTGTTACGTGTTTTAGATGTGTTTGTCAGACAGCAGCAAAATTGACATTACAGCCAACACTCAGGAATTCTTTTCCCCCTCCGCAGCTCCCTCTTCGTTAATTGCTGCTAACTTTCATGGAAATTTTTTTCCTTGAAGTGTTCCACAATCTGAGTCAGTCCTGGAGTGAAGCTTTTGGGGGAGAAAGTGAGCTAAAATTTCTTCAACTGTTTTTGACAGATGGGATGTTGGAAAATATGCACGCACACACACACACACACACACACACACACACTTTCTTCTTTAAAATAGAGGGAAGAAAAAGCACTGACCTATTTTTACCCTCAGGTACCTCACTATCAGTGGAGCGGTAAACTCCAAGCTTGGCAAGGCTGGGGATGACATCTTTGAAGAGGCACACCCAGCTGGCTCAAAGGAGAAAGGCCACAGACATCACAAAATTTTAAATCCTGCATCTGAGCCTGCAGAGGAAACATTTCCTACCCAGAATTTCAGCAAACCTCATTACAGGAGCTCCACTAAAAACTTCAGGGACGTTGCCAACTGCCATTTCTTTTCATTAAGAGCAAGCCTGAAAAAAAGAAGAAAGAGCAGAAAGCAAAGCAACATTTATCACCCAGCACCATGGGAAAGTGACAAACTCCGAAGCCTGCCTTCAAAGACCTAAGCTCCTGCACACACCTTAGCTGGCTCTGGAGACAGTGGCAAGAGATTTTCTGGACCGATGTGGATATTTGAAACCTGCATTTGAAGGCACAAACAGTAAACCCCAGGCACTGGGAGGCTGACTATTGAGCTCATGAAAAGAGTAAGGAGGCCAGTAGATTTGATTCCCCCAAAGTGTGCCTAAAAATTCAAACACAGAGGATCTCCTATTAAAAAATGGCTCGGCTACATCCAAGGACAAACTGTGAGGACAGCACACTAACAAGGAAAAGTCAGACTTGACCGGGTCAGTCTGTAAGGGATGCCCTGGGGCTGGAGGAGCTTCCTCTCTCCCCTTATGTGTAGGGTTGGAATGAGCTACACCCCGAGGAGAGGAAAGGCCAGGAAGCACATGGAACGTGGGGTTTGGGATCAGAGGACCGAGGTTCAAAGCCCAGCTCTAATAATGACTTGGACTCTCCAAGACTCAGGGTTTTTTTTGCAGGGCTGTTGTGAGGCCTGGTACATAGTACGTGTTCAATAAACAGCTCAATGTAGGAGTAACAGGAGCAGAAGCCCCAGAGCTACACGTTCTACCTCTGCTATTTAGTTCTTGCTCTTCAGGGAGCCCCAGATTCTTTGAGCCTCAGTGTTCTCATCTGTGAAATGCAAATGACACTGATGATGATAATGCCTGCTTTCTCTAAAATATACTCCTTGGCTCCCATACGTTTCCCGATGGTTCCTGGGGCAGCTCCCTCTCCCAGAGTTAGGGATCAATGAATAAGTACACAAAAGAATTTGTAAGCAGAAAAGTACTATCAAAATGTTAGTTTATTTTTATGATTGCTCCACGTTACATGAAAACAATGTGTAAAACACACTGCATGGGTATTTATACCTTCCCAATGATGGGAATGTGCTGAGAGCAGTCTCCCTCTCCCAGCAAGCCCATAGCAGGGCTCTCTGCCTCCTGGTTTGAATAGGGGCAGTCCAGAGCCCTCAGCAGTGCCAAGTCTCCCAAGCAGCAGAGGCGGCAATCACTGTCACTGGCCCGTGATTGGCCTACTGGCAGCACTGCTGACCGGCAACCAGGGGCTCTCAAGACTTGATTTGCAGGGACTTCCCTGGTGGTCCAGTGGCTATGACTCTGCACTCCTCATGCAGGGGGTCAGGATTCGATCACTGGTCAGGAAACTAGATCCCTCATGCCGCAACTAAATATCCCGCACGCCGCAACTAAAGATCCCGCATGCCACAACTAAATATCCCACACGCCGCAACAAAGATCCCGCATGCCGCAACTAAGACCCGGCGTGGCCAAATAAAAAAATAAAATATATTTAAAAAAAAAAGACTTGGGGGCTTCCCTAGTGGCGCAGTGATTGAGAATCTGCCTGCTAATGCAGGGGACACAGGTTCGAGCCCTGGTCTGGGAGGATCCCACATGCCGCGGAGCAACTAGGCCCGTGAGCCACAACTACTGAGCCTGTGCATCTGGAGCCTGTGCTCCGCAACAAGAGAGGCCGCGATAGTGAGAGGCCCGCGCACCGCGATGAAGAGTGGTCCCCGCTCGCCACAACTAGAGAAAGCCCTCGCACGGAGATGAAGACCCAACACAGCCATAAATAAATAAATTAATTAATAAACTCCTACCCCCAACATCTTCTTAAAAAAAAACAAAAAAAGACTTGATTTGCTGGAAGAGCATCAGAGAGGTCCCCCCACCCTTCCCCCCCGACCCTTCCTGCCCTCGTGCTGTCCTCTGGCTCCAGCTGTCCTTGCACACCCCTCCGCTCACAACACGGCCCCGCTCCAGCTCCAGATTTGTACCTGCCCAGAGTCTAGACAGCCCATATGTCCTCCCGCGCGGCCCGAAGCAAAGCCTGTGTCAGCGGGTCTGGCAGCCTTGAACCCGTTGTTCTCCAGACTGTTCCAATCCATCTCGAACACGTTGTCCCTGAAACCATTATCCTTCCTTTCAAACAGAATTTATTAAGTGGGAAGAGATTCTGGGAGACTATCAGGCAAATTCCATCGCTTTGGCGCCTGAAGCAAACGGCCCCTCGGAGCCTGGTTTAGATCTGCCTGGGGTGCCAAACGCTTCCCTGGCTCCTTTGCCAGAGGGCGGGCCTGAGATCAAAGGGAGAGGCAGCCACAGCCCCTCGTAAACACTGGGCTCTTCTAGTAACTTCCAAACCCTGCCAACGTGGGTGAGAAGGGAGAAATCTGAAGAAGACCTTGGGGGGATCCGCTCCCAAACTGTGAGGGTCCCTCTTCCCACCAACATTCTAGGCACTGGGCCTGCATCTGGGGAGCCGGGGGTGGGGGGTGCATGCACCCGGCACTGCATTAATGCTGGTATAAAGGAGCATGAGGTGGGTCGGCCTTCCAGAGGTCTACAGTTTATAGAAGCATGCTTTGAGCACCTGCTGTGTGCAGGGCATACATTAAGCACCCTGGGGTGGGGTGAGGGAGAAACAGAACTGACTCGTGTTTGCATCTGGACATGTGCACAAGAACCAGCCAGGACGTAAGGCTAACAGCTAGTGGGATGGTCGTGGTGGAAACGGTGTGGCTGATCCGTTTACCGTAATGTGGGTGTTTTTGCTGCAACAAAGGCAGCTCAGCTGTGCAGGGAGGAGGGCCGTGAGCTGGTCCAAGGATGAGTAGGACCTGGATTTACTGGGGCGCTCCCTGGGCTGCTCAGCAGTGCTTGCCCTTGAGCCAATCTGGGTGTCCTCACACTGCATCCCCAACACAAATCTAACTCCAGTCTGGGATAAATAAGGTAACACTTGCTAAACTTTTCCAAAGGAGAAGGAAGAGAAGTTTATCTCACACTCAAAGAGCAAAACCTTCCCGCAAACTGTTTCTTTCCACGGGGCTCTGATCTTTGTCAGGGTTTCTGTTGCTACTGGAGCTGCCTCATCCATCCTTGCATTCCCCAAAAGCTCCTCCTCCCTGCTCTCCGAGCTTCCAAGCCATCTTCCATCTCAGAATTTCCATTCAGAAATCCATTCCCGGGCTTCCCTGGTGGCGCAGTGGTTGAGAGTCCGCCTGCCGATGCGGGGGACCCGGGTTCGTGCCCCGGTCCGGGAAGATCCCACATGCTGCGGAGCGGCTGGGCCCGTGAGCCATGGCCGCTGAGCCTGCGCGTCCGGAGCCTGTGCTCCGCAACGGGAGAAGCCAAAACAGTGAGAGGCCCACGTACCGCAAAAAAAAAAAAAAAAAAAAGAAATCCATTCCCTTCAGCTTTCAGATGCTTTAGCACGAGGAAGAACCCAGTGACTCTCTGACCAGAACTATATACTGTTATGGGCTGAACTGTGTCCCCTGCGAAATTCATATGTTGAGGTTCTCATGCCCAGTTCCTCAGAGTGTGACCTTATCTGGAGAGAGGGTCTTTAGAAAGGCAATCAGGTTAAAACAAGGTCATAATGGTGGGTCCTAATCCAATATGACTGGTGTCCTTATAAAAAGGGGAAATTTGGAGCCAGGCAGGAATATGGGAAGAACGCCATGTGGAGAGACACAGGGAGAATACGGCATCTGCAAGCCAAGGAGAGAGGCCTGCAACAGACGCTCCCTCCCAGCCCTCAGAAGGAACCAACCCTGCTGACACCTCGATCCTGGCCTTCCAGCCTCCAGAACCCTGAGATGATACATTCCTGTTGTTTAAGCCCCTCCCCACCCATGCCACCTGCCATACTTTGTTACAGCAGCCCTGGGGAATTAATCCACCTCTCCAGGAGCCCCTGGCTGTGTGGGGCTTCAGCTCATCCTGCTGCAGAGGAGAGGAACAAGGCAGGCATCCCAGCAAGGGGACCCAGCAAAAGCCAATGCCTGGGGACAAAGCATCCAGGGAGTCCAGTGGCCTGGCTCTGGGGGAGGGTTGGTGATGACGGGCATCAGAGAACAAGGCGGCCAGGCCAGGCCAAAGGAGAAGGGGGCTGGGCTGTGGAACTCAGATGTGAAATTTATTGCAATATTCATTCTTTCTTTGTTCCACAGAGGTTGCATGCACCTGCGTCCAGGTTCTCCAGAGCTGCAGCTCTCTCGAACCCAGGGTTCACTCTGGATATCTTCACGGTAAGTGTGCTGCCTCTGGTGCCGCCCCCCAGGGTCACTCTCTCCACCTCGTGCCCGCAGCTCCCGTTCTGAGACGTTCAGCTCCGTGCTTACCTTGGCCTTATTCTCTGGTCAGCCTCCCTCCCTTCAGATCGTCATAGGTCCTCTCCGTTCTGTTCCGTGTGTCCCCTGAGCCCCTCTGCTGGGGTCCGACGGCCCGCTCCGCACGGCGGGTGGACCATGCGCTGCAGGACGGGGAACGGGAGAGGCTCGGGGCTGGGAGTCAGGAGACAGCCTTTCTGAATTTCAGTTTCCTCATCTACAAAGTGGCCTGGCAGACTCCACTGTCTCACCAGTTTGAATCTTCTAAGGATCTTTAAATAATTGTTACCTCTTAATAGAACAGGTATTCTGACAAAAAGTGGGTCAGGAAGGGTGGGAAATGGGGTCTTCTGGTCGCTCTGGGATTCCCCAGCAAGGCAATCCCACAGAAGCCAGGGCTTTCGGGGCAAGTTTTTTTCTGCCTACTGATGGAAGCAGGAAGCAAATCCCCAGGGTCTCCCAAGAGACTGAGGAGTCTCCTCTGGGGTCAGTGCCGGAGAGAGGAGCCCCTGGCCACCCACCGCGGAGGGTCCCTCTGGCTCATCCTCCGGTGGCCATTCTCCTCGTCGCCCCCAGGTGGCGCTGCAGGACCATAGCCCTGAGCCGTCCTCAGCCCAAGGCTCCCCCAGAGCCCTTCCTTGGAGAGAAGAAGCCAAGAGGCTAAAGCTTAAACTCGAGGCCTGGCCTTCCTCTAACGCTCCAATCAATGCCTTCTAGAGCCTTTCAAGCATTTGACTCAAAGGCATCTAGCCTGTCCCTGCCACCTGACGTCAGAAGTGGCAAAGTGCTGAGAGCCCGGCTGCTGGAATCCACACGGGCCAGCACCCAAGGGTCTGAGCCCACCGTCCTGCCATCCGTCCTCCTGCCGAGGAGGACTGCCTTCCCCTTCGCCTCCCTCTGCTCCAGAAACCAGACCCACGCAACATCCACAGAGACTCGCTTCAGGGAGGAAAACCTCTGTGAGTCTCAAGGTCACAAAAAACAAATAAAAACAGACAAAAAACAAACACCAGTCTTCACAGATGGAGCCTTCTGGCTTCGAAATCAGCTTACCTCCTCCACCTACGTTCCTCCTGGAATTCCTCCACACTCAAGGGGGGACACACACTGCACCACACACACACACAGCACATAAACACATACACACATACACACACCATGTAAACACATACATCACATGTACACACTACGCACACACATGCCATACACCAAGTACACACGATACACACACCACATACCACACAGAACACACACCCCACACCCCACACATACACCACACACACACATGCACACACTCACCACATACACCACACACAGTAGCTTTGAAGGGTGATCCCAGAATTGGCCCCTGTGTGACATTCACGCTGATTTGGAAACAATTGAGTGATCATCCTTCTATGTGAAATGCCAGGTCACGAGAAGAGCTGGCCAACCCCCCTGTTGCATTCACCTGCAGAACTTGCAGTGGGTGGCACAAGTGCAGGCAGAGAAGGACCTGGGAATATTCTAGAAAATCTGATCAATACACGTTTCCTCGGAACTTTGTTATTTTTGTCAAGATAGGCCCCAAATCACATCTTTTACATTTTAGGTAACCTCTTCAGCCCTAACCCATGGCTACTAATGAGGGAGAATTTTCTTCCCTTTTCTTGCAGAAGAAAGACCTGTGTGACCCAGGAACAGTGTTCCTTCCCTCCCAGAGCTCAAGGGCAGGTCACCACTTGACATTAAGCCAAGAGCAGAGGCCAGTGAGACCACTGGAACCCCTAAGGCCAGAGACCCCAGAGGGTCGGCCAGGCCAGCACTGTGTGAGGGTCAGGGTCAGGCCACCTTCCCTCCAGGCCCGTCCACTGCTCACAATAGTCAAGGTGGTGTGTGAGCCAGAGAGAAAACGCACCTGCAGAGGCCCTCACCCCCCAGGACTGGGCTCCCTACGGATCTTGGAGGCCTAAGGACAGTGATCAGGGCCAGCACAGTGGTCAATACAGACATGAGAAGCAAAAGGCGCCGGGCACCTCGTAGGGAAAGGAGCTGCGCGTCCCCTCCAGCTCCATCTCAGCCCAAAGGCCAAGCAGAGAGAGGGGCCGAGGCTCTGCACAAAGTCATTCCTTGAAGCCCAAGTTCCATCCAGGCGTCTTGAAGTAGAAACACTCAAAGCCACTTAGACCCACTTGACAAGTTGGTCATTACCTTGGTGCCTGGGAAGGTAGGGTTCAACCTGCCAGCCCTTGTTTCTCAACAGTGACAGGCTGTTGTCCCCCAAAATGAGAACTGCCAGGACTTGCAAGATGACAACCGTCACCCAGTATGTTCCAGACAGTTAGCATGAAGGGTGATTAAAGGTGTGAGGAATCTTGAGAGTTGAGCCTCCTTTAGGGATTTGTTCTAGTCCTTCTGACAGGGGTGATCCAGCTTCTGCTTGAATACTTCTAGGAACAGAAGGCTCCCCCTGTTCTAAATCAGCCTGCTCCGTTGTTGAGAGTTCATTCTTCGTTCTTCTATTGATGCAAAATCTGCTTTCCAGAAGTTTGACCCGTGGGTCCAAATTCCACCTCTGAAGCTCTGCAGAAGCGTCTTCTCGTCCCACGAGGCAGGATGACCCGGAACTTGGTCACTGATCACTGTCTGCAAGGGGGTCGGGGGCGGAGGGACTGTGCGAAGGAACGAGAGGGACCACGGCTGCTGGACCAAGGCCACTGGCCACACTCATTCCTGGGAATCAGCCAGAGCCAGCGGCTGGGGTGGAGGGTAGACCTTTAAGGATCTCAGATTCTGGGGGTTGAAAGGATCCAAACGCTGGCAGCCTCAGAGGAGAGGTTCACGGGTCTTGGGGCTGCACCCTCCCATGTGGAAGGGCAGAGGCATTGACGTTTCTGAGACCTGGTGACCCGCATGCCGTGTGTAGACAGTCTCCAAAGAGGGCTTCCGGCAGCCGCCTCCCTACCCGTCTACACATGCTGTCCACTGTCAAGAGGTGGAGGCTTGCTCCCTGCCCCCTGACCCTGGGCTGGTTCTGTAGCCTGCCTTGACCAATAGAAGGCAGCAGAAGTGACCATGCTAGTTCGAGACCCAACCTTCAGAAGGCCTGCCGGTTTCCACTGTGTCTCTGGGGAACTCCAGCCACCCTGCAGTAAAGCAGCTCTGATGAGTCTACTCAGTGATGAGACCCCCGTGGGGAAGACACTTCCATTCCCCTGTCTCTGGCCCAGCTGCAGTCATGTTCACTTACTAGTTCAGCCCAGCCCTGTAGCTCTCGTCCTTCTGCTCAGGCCTCTGCCCTCCTCTGTGGCAGCTCTGTAACCCTTCTGCCTGCAGCATGCTGGGCCCGTGCCCGTCTGAGGCCTCCCGCCTTCCCTCCTGGGCCCCCCCTCCCCGGCTTCACATGGCCCAGGCCCTGATGGAGAGACAGTGCTGGCAGCCAGAGCAGGGAGATGTCCAGACAAGGTGATGGATTTGATGGATGGAGGCCCAGGTTTCCTGAAGGCCTCCTAAATATTGATCCTGTTCCCCCTCTGTCTCTCACAGCTTCACTGCAGGATCAGCATTTGGGGGGCTGCCAGAGGGAGAAATGAGCATGGAGGGTGGGAGGGAGAGTCTGGAGGGTGCATGGCTCCGCGCGTTCCATCTCCTCCACGGAGCAGTTACAGACATTACCTCATCTTTCTGAGACTGGTCTCCGGATCTCCAGAATTCGAGGGGAAAGTGCCTCTCCTTTCCTCCCTCCCTGCCCTGCTCACAGCACCTACCGCCATGCGGACCCAGGGAGGCTGGGAAGGCCTGGAAGGGCAGAGCGGGTGGCCCGAGGGTGCTCCTGGGAAAGAGAAGAATCTGCCCGGACCCCTTCCCCTCAGCTCCAGAGAAAGGGTCCCCATGAACCAGAGCTAGACTTTGCCTCTTGGGGATGTAAGGTGACCCTCTGGGCTGGGCTGGCTGCCTGGCACCACCTCGGGCCCCAAGATTTGGTGGCCCCACTTCTCTTTGTCCCTGCACCCTGGCCTTTTTGTCCAGCTTAGCTGTGTGTCTGCGTGGTCCTCTCCACACTGAGTCTATGGCCTTCTCAGGACAAGGGCTCCTATATCCATTTCGGTCTCTCAGAGACCCTTCTGCAGGCAATGTCTTTCATATAATAGTTGCTCAGTAAGTGAGAAGTTAAATGAAATGAAATAAATTAGAGTTTTGTGGAGTGGAGATAATGGGGAAGGACCTTGACCTTCCCTGGAACCCATAAGATGGACTTCAGGCCAGATGTCTCATCCACACCCAGCCCCACTGTCCATGACTATGACCAGCAGACACTGCATGAGGCACAGGTGCCCATGGAAGGTCACAAGGGTGCCAGGACACTTGTCCCCACCCACCCTCTGGTTGTGCCGTGTGCCTGGGGTCAGGCTGCCCACCACTGCTCCCTGTGGATGCAGAATGGAAGGCAGAGATTTCTGGAACAGAGCCCATCTCTTGGGCCACAATGGTGTCCACTCACTTGGCCTACTGTGTCTTCCCTTCGTTTCACGGGGGCTATTATTGGCATTTCCCACTCATCTGCAAGACCTAAAAGGAATCTTTGGAAACCACATGAAGGGAGGAGGGACGAGAGGAACTCCACAGGCCAACTGCTTCTGGAAGTCACTGATCTCCAAACAGGAAGGCTGGTCTTTCCTGTTTAGACATCATGTCTGGCAAGAGGAAGTCAAGACCGAAGTAACAATAATAATTACATAAACCCCCGATATGTTAACATCACTCGTTGATGAAAATGGCTCTGTTTGGGTAGGACCGGCCAAGCCCTGTGGGGTACAGCTCTGCCGTGGGCCGCTGTGGTCAGAGCTGGGAGCTGTGGCGTTTGGAAGACTTGACCAGGAATGGGATCCCTTAGGGACACCCCTGGATGCCCGAGGGACCCTTCAGGACCGAGGAGGGGTAGCGAAGGGGTGTGGGTTTCCTCTCAGCCCAGGTTCAAATCCCAGCCCAGACCGTGCCAGCTGGTGAACACGCCTGGCTGCTCAGCTTCTCTGGACTCTGAGCTGGAGAAAATACCCAATTTCTCTGTGTGCATGGCCCATATTGCCCATACCCTTGAATGTTTATGAGCTGCCTTGAGCCACCTGGAAGAAATGTATAGGCTAACGGTGCAAACTTTATTTAATCTTGAGAGGAGAATGGTTGGATCAAAAAGGGGCAAAGAGACTTGGTTTCCAGTGGGAGAAGCCATCTCCCATGGAGCCATATGTTGTAGGCCTGATCCAGCTCTCCTTGGGAGCTGATTGGCTTCACCCAGTGAAACCCTCATCCCCTTAGTGGGTGCTAATAAGCTAGGCTCTGCCCGGTGCAGTGACTGTCCACACGCAGTCCCACCATGTGCGCTCAATGCAATTCAACCCCAGACGCCTTTGTTGACAGCTGACCCCATGTGTCTGTATGCAGAAAGGGAACCAGGTAAAAAATGGCAATGGTTCCTTGGAATCCAGCACCACCTGGGGGAACCATCTCTTGGCTATTCCTTAGCTACTGAGAGTGGACTTTTCAATAGCATTTAAATGAATGGAGTCCTAGAGGGAATTCTGATGAAATACTTGAAGACATTTTCTGAGCGTGAGGATTGCGCATGGAGATTTTGTTTCTTTCATTGCTTTGTTTATTTTAGGATGTTTCAGCTCCAGCCATGTTTGGGGAAGAATTAACAAAGAAGGAACCCGAGGCACCTTAGGTAGAAGTGTGTGCCCCCTGCTCACACAAGTGATTTGCAAAATCCAAGAGCACATCTGGAGAGCTGGGTGATGCCCAATGGATTCAAATTAATGTCGTCTCCCATCTGATCACAGTAAGCAAGTTGGTTCTGCAGGGCTGTCTGGATTTTTTAATCTGATGCTTGTTTTTATTTAACTGTGTCTGATGTCTTCATGAGAGACCACGAAGACATCAAAAATAGCGTTCCCTAAACCTAACAAATTGGGAGCAAAAAAATAGACATTAAAGGCTAATTGTTGAGCTATAAATTTTTAACACACTGCTGATGAACTCAGACCCTTTTAACGACAGTTGAATAAATAAGCCGTGGCCTTCAGAACAGAGGCAGTAACCAAGGTACACGCTTCTCATTTGCCAGCTGCCAGTGGACACGGAGCAACCACACCCCACCCATTTCCCCAGATATGCTGCCCCTGAGCCAAAGATGTGTCACCCGGGCCATGCACAGCCTAAGACCGCTTTGTCATCTGCTGTCTTCCCAAGACCACGAAAAGCAAACTATGTCTTTCTAAAGAAAGAAGTGACCACCGAGATGGGGTGCACAGAATTCACCACTCCTGTGGCTGAGGTCACCGCTCCAGGTGGGCCGTGGCCACCCCTGGTCACTCAGGCTCCTCTCCACCTGCCTCCACCCACATACCCTCCCAGCCCCTGCAGACCAACAGCTTCGTTCCACACACCAGGGACCCTCTGAAGCCAGGAAGTTTGCTCTCCGTCGGCTTCTATTTTGGGAGCTTGGACTTGGCCCTGGAATTTTACAAGCCTAGGAGGAATTGGCGGGGCCTTGGCACTTTCCTTTGTCCCTGCCTCCCTTCCCCACAATGCCGCGTCCTCTGCGTCCTCAGGATGACAGATGCCCGATATCCCGTGCAGTCCCAGGCAGATGCGGGAAAGCCAGCTCCCCACGCCGGCCTGCAGTTGTGGAGGGGGGTAGCTGGGGGAAGCAGGGGCCAAAGCCTGGTGGGGAGGACCTGGGCCGCCTTCAACTTTGCAGAAGGCCCCCGATGTGGGGAAAGTCTCAAACGTTGTGATTTTCAGTAGCAAAATTGTATTGACCAGAGGCGAGTACCACATCCGTTTCTGAGCTTATGATACTGAGCAAGGACGCTTGTGAATGAGCCCCTTAGCGGATGCCCTTGTTTGGGGGAATTATAACCCCAACACTAACAATCTTATCCTCAGCTTAGAGTCCCTTCTGTAGTTGTCCCTCCTCTATTCCAGAGACCCCCAAAAGCTTTCCACTTGGCCAGTTGCTTCATGGTAAAAAAAAAATACTCTCCTGTATAGCCTTTATGTTCCTAAATGGAAACACAACAACCCAGTCTGCACGTCTTGCCTTTGTTCATTTCTCCAGTGTTCGTCCTGAGAACTATGTATAGGAGTCCAACGTACACTGGTGTGACAAGTGGACTCACTGAAGTCATCCTCCCAGAGTGAGAGACAAATCAGCACAGAGGTGCAGCCCACTTCTCCTTTTAGAGCCAAATAAAGACAATTTTGATTACTTTTAGAACAATCCTTTGCCTCTGCTTGCATGGGCCCAGAAGGATTGAGGCTCAGTTTCCGAGCACCCAGCTACTTGATCAAGAAAATCTGTTAATGATCAGGAAAGATCATCCTTGAAATTGTCATTTGCCAGACAGGAAGCTCCAGTCGCAAACTGTTGTGAAATATTGACGTCTGGTGAATGAAGTCTGGGTAGCCCCGGTTGGCAAGCCAAGAAGTCCTGGTTTCTGATCTTTTGAGCACCACACAATTTGGTTTTTGGAGATTACCCCTCAGTGCAGGTAGACCAGTAACTCATGAATCGTGGGGCTCCTGAGAGGGGACACTGGGTCCTCTGTACCCTGCACACTGGCTCTCACCAAGTATCTGCTGGTTCAGTGTTTGTCACTTGGTACTGAGTGACACCCTCCCCCCTCAGCCACACCCCCTCATTTCAGACCAATGACACTGGTGTTATAAATAGGATTGGGAGAACCAGTCTTCTGTAACTTAACCACCAACTCCTCACAATTTTACTGTCTTTCTTGGAGCTACTTAAGAGACTTGCCAACCCACACATCTGGTCCCCGTCTGTCCAGACTGCTTTTTTGTGACATCTTGAGACCTCTCACCACCAGTCACCTTACAAGTTCCCATGCTAAGAACGCCCCTCTTCCTCTTTTCCTGTCCAGCCTCTGCCTATCCTTCAACCACCTTCTCAACACAGTCGTTCCTAATCACTCTCAGACCACCATGATCCTTCCCTTCTTAGCTGTTCAAATCTGAATTACCCTTTTGGGACTTATTCATTGATTTAACAAATATTTATTGAGCACCTACTATGTGCTAGGTGCTAGAGATGAAGGATAAATCAAATGGCCCTACCTTCTTGGGGACCTGCCAAGCTTAAAGACTATCTTCTAATTGTCACTTAGCTTTCCAAGCAGCCCAGTTATAGAGAGAGAACTCAGCAAACCCTTAAATGGTTAAGGATTTCATTCTGGTCTATAGATCAGCCTCTGTGAGTTTGGTTAATGCAAGTTTGACTCAAGAGACAGAGCCATTCTTGGTGTGCTGACAGCAAAGCTTCTGGGCATATGGGGCTGAGAGCCAGACAGAGGGATCATCGAATTCATGAAGAGGAAGCCCCTGTGGGCTTGCCTGCGTTCATCCCGTCTTGTCACTTTGTACCTCCACAAACTGATCACAGTCATCTCATGACTGTGTGGAAATACAGAGCACACACAGATCACCATGGGGCATCCTCATTAATGTGCACAGACAGACCCCAGAGCATTCACGCTCTGATGGATTGGACCTGCTTGGGTATCGTCTGGCTTCTGCCCTGCAGGGCCTCCATAGGTGTCTGTTCCTGAGCAAAGAGCTGATAAATGCCTGATTTAGAGCTTAAAAAACCCAGAAGGTTAATTAAAAGGAGAGCGTGCTTTCAATGACTTGAAAACTGTGAGCACAAGGCAATTAAGTTAATCAGTCACACTGTTTTTGTACTCAAAAGTGTTTTTAATTCAATTACTTCTAATTCTCTGTCTATTAACTCAATAGAAGGAGAGTTTTACAATAATTAACTTGTTCTAAAAAATAAAATTTCAGCCACAGCCTGAGCCGAAACACGTTAAATCTGAGGGAGGATGTACAGAGAGTCTGTGTTGGCCGAGCTTAAAGCTGGTTCTCTCCACTCAATGTGCTAAAATTCGGTGACGCTCATATGGTGATAACGGTGTCGTAATTTTCTATTGTTCCTGCAAGTCTGTTCATTAATTGACTGATGTTGATTTTAGCCAATGCTTGGCTCTTAGCCATACTCTCTAGGAGTAAATGATTTTTAAAAATCATCATTTATGGAAATTCTATTTTTTATACAAAATCTTCAGTGCTTCCTCTAACATTGAGTATTGTCCCCTTCTCCACCGCCTTGGAATTCCATCTCCCTCACTTAGTCCAGGTCAGACTCATGTCTACATCACAGATTCTCCTCCAGTACGAAGTACTGAATAAATGATGCCAGAAGAGGGGGACGGGGCTAGATCTTAGCGCCATTCGGCCACTTGTAGGCACTGCCACAAAGGAACCTTATATCCAACTCTGGGCAAAAGGATGAGAACCAGACTATCTGGGGAGGTGTGACGGGAAGTTAAAGGACTATGAGTGTTTCAGGGAGAGTCAGAGGTGGTTAGAATACAGACATTCCCCTGCTCTGAGAAATATCCAGATACAGCATTCGTCAGCAAGATGACAAGCCTCATCTTGTCTGTAGACCCCGCCAGAACTCCCTGCTGTGGGTCCCTCATGATCCTCTTGGAAGCCAGAAAATTGCCCTTTACCTTCATAGAAGAAGCCTACATACCTGGGAAGCAGCAGAGGTAGAGATGCTCCAGGCTGCACACTGCAGTCAGCCCCAGCCTTGTGAAAGGGGATCAGCCATCTCTGCTGAGCAGCTGAGGAGCTCAGAAAGAGGGGCCCTTTAGTTCTCGGGAACCCCTTGGGAAAATAAGAGAGAATGGCTCACGTGCAAGGTAAACCTCCAGCTTGCTTTAATTCTACATGGAAACCCAGCCAGACTCCGGGCATGTGGGCCAGGCCCAGGGACAGACACTCTTACAGCTTGTGACAGGGCTCCAGGGTTGGCTTTCCAGTATTTCACACACGTTGCACAACAGCCCTATAAGTTCAGATCACGCATGGAATTGTATCCTCATGTTACAGATGAGGGAAATCAGACTCAGAGACCCTCCCAAGGTCACACAGCTGATATCTGGACACAAGTCCAAGTCCACCAGTTACCCCAGCACTCTGCTGGGACAAAGCAAGGAAGGGTGTGACTCGGTGTTGGAATTAGAAAGGTCCTCTGAGGCCATCTAATCCACCCCCACCCGTGCAGGAGTCTCCTGGGCTTTGGGCCGAGAGGCATTGCCCAGCTCCCCTTGCTCAAGGGCACTAGGCCTGTATAGTCAGCATCCAGCAGGACAACCCACACCACTGTGGATGGCACCCATTGTCACAACGTTCATCCTCATTTATTCGTTTGGAGCTCCGCTTGACGCTCAGCTGACTGAGTCACTCAGAGCTCAGGCTGGACTGCAAAGCTCTGGGAGAACGAGAGGACAGGCCATCCAGCATTCTGGCAAATAGACCACATCGACACCCACGCCAGCCTCATGCTGAGGGCAGGCTCACTGGTTTGCTTCCAAATCCAGAATCTCCATTGCATGGCCTCTTCGAGGCAGTGGGCAGTGAGGGGCAGGCCTGCTCCTACTATAAATGGAAAATATTTGCTGCATGTATCAAAGGGTTGTATGAATACCCAGAAGACAGGAAGTGCTCCAAGAAATAACAAGAGAAAGCCAATCTAGTGGCATAAAAACAAAGGATATGAATAGGCAAGTCACGGAAGAGGCAATAAAAATGGCTAATTAATACACAAAAATATGTACAACACAAAATAAATTTAATCTCACAATTAGATGCTATTACTCATCAGTTGGCAAAAATTAATGTGTTGGCAAGGATGTGGGAAAATGGGCACTGTCTGCGAGAATGCACGCTCATACAGACCTCTTGAAGTACATTTTAGCTGGATTTATTAAAATTTAAAATATGTGTTGCTTAGACCTGCACTATCCAATATATAATAGTCAACCAGCTACGCATGCTTGTTTAAGTTTAAATGTTAATTAATTAAAATTAGACACAATTACAATTTCACTTCCTCAGTTGCAGTAGCTACATGTCAAGCGCTCAAAAGTTAGATGTTGGCAAGTGTCTGCCATCTTGGATAGTGTGGAATAGAACAGTGTCATCATTGCAGAAAGTTCTATTGGCCAGCACTACCTTAGATGCAGAAATTTCACTTGAAGATGCGAAATCTTTAAGAAATAATAACACATGAACCCACATGCACAAGGGTGTTTCCTGAAACATTTTGCAACAAGAGAAACTAGAAAAGCTGGAAACCAGGACTACTAAAAAGGGAATGGTTAAATCGTGGTCCATTCATACTATCCTTAGTAGTTTTCCATTTTACTAGAATAAAGATCTCTCGAATACAGTGTTAGGCGGGGAATTCCCTGGTGGTCCAGTTGTTAAGACTCTGCGCTTCCACTGCAGGGTGTGCAGGTTCAATCCTTGTTCAGGGAACTAAGATCCCACATGCCGTGTGATGCGGCCAAAAAAAAAAGAAAAATAAAGAAAAAATATATATAGTGTTAGGCAACAAAAAGCCAATTACAAAATAATAGTAATAACAGTATTATCCCATTTGTATAAAAACTCGTAAAACAAAATTGCATATTTCTGTAAGTTTTTCGATAAAGAATATCGATGACCCAGGATTGGAGGAGAGGGATGGATCTGTCATTAGCACAGAATCTGACACTCACTGGGCTCCGACCTGGCCCTACTGAATCACACTGGGGTCTAGGCCAGGTCCCCTAAATACTGGGTATCTAAGTGTGAAAGCACCAGTGTGCAGAGTGCTGTCACCAGTGCCCTTGGCAGTCACCAGCCCGCCATCAACATGACAGCAGCAAAGGCCAGCAGTCCTGAGATCTCAGAGCCCTCCCCGTTGGCACCAGTGTCCCTCGGTGAGAACTGGTGAGCAGCGGGGTGGCAGCAGCCCCCTGGCCAGTCCCCCCAATCCACGGGGCTTCAAGGTTGGCCACCATGTTAAACATCACCACAAGGAGGAGGGCAGATGCCATCAGCTCAAGAGCAGGGATGGACATCTGTTCAGACTCCCAAGAGATTCTGGGGAATTAGAGGATAATTTGAGGTGGGGATGGATTTGGAGTAATTATGCTTCATGACTGTGAACCGTTTTATTCCTAGACCCGTGGATCAGTCTGCTCAGGCTGCCATAAGAAAACAAAACAGACTGGGTACCTTAAACCAACGGTCCCCCAAATTTTTGGCACCAGGAACCAGTTTTGTGAAAGACAATGTTTCCACGGACTGGCGGGGTGTGGGGGGAGGTGGGTGGGCAGGGATGATTTCGGGATGATTCAAGCGCATTACATTTATCATGCACTTTATTTCTATTATTATTACATTGTAATATATGGTGAAATGATTGTACGAGTCGCCATAATGCAGAATCAGTGGGAGCCCTGAGCTTGTTTTCCTGCAACTAGATGGTCCCATCTGGGTGTGATGGGAGACAATGATACTCAAAATGTGTTGCTTAAGTCTAGTCTACTCCGTAATCTCGTTTTCGTTGCTGCCACTGCAGAAAACCCTGCTTCACAAAGATAAGAAGTTGGAACTGGAAGCAGGCTTTCCAGTGCTTTTGTGTCAATCTCAGGATATTCCGCCTTGACTTTAATCCAGAACGTATGGAGATATGAAGTTGTCTCAAACATAATTTTTAAGGCCACCGTCATTTGCAATCACAAGCAGTTGATCCTGTTCTAGCACAGACAAAGTTGATTCACCTGGATTATTCACAAATGGGTCATGGATCTATTCCTTCCCGGTTCAGCGGTCTTTTGTGGTTGGGAAGTAATGCTCAAACTCTTCTGAAAGCTGAGATAGGTGACCATGCACCAGCTGGGAGAAAGAAGGCCCTGGCTCAGTCTCTTTCAAAATCTCTGCTCATGATTGAAACATGTCAAAAATCCCAGTGTTCACTCATCATCCCCATAATTCCAGTTCAGTTTCGAATGCAGCCACTTTATCTGACAACTTGAACACAGTTGTTGTTCTCCCCTGAAGTGACAGATTGAGTTCCTTGAGCAGGTTGAATATGTCACACAAGTAAGCAAGTTTTGCGATCCATTCTGTGTCACTGAATGGTGCTGCCAGTGGTGACTGTTTTTCTAAAAGAAATCTCTAGAGCGGCTCTCGTAACTCAGAAACTCTGGCCAGGGATCTCCCTTTAGAAGCCATCTTGCTTCTGTGTATAAGAGAAGACGTGTGTGCTCTGTGTCCATCTCCACACAGAGCTGCACGAACAGACGTGAGTTAAGGGTGTACACTTTAAGGTGGATGAAAATTTTAATCACATCCTGCAAAACGTTGTCAAGTTCAGGTGACATTTTTCGGCTAGCCAGCATTTCTCTATGGATGACCCAGTGCGTAGACTCACATTCAGAAGCGACCTCTTTGACCCGAGTAGTGAAACCAGAAAGCCATCCAGTCATGGCTGCCACTCCATCCTTGCATATACTGACACAAAATGACCAATTCAGTTTACCTGATATGTAATCATTCAAAGACTTGAATAGTTCTGCAGGTGTGGTGTTGGTTGGCAACAAAAATGCACATAACATATCCTCGTGCACATCCTCCTGAAAAATATATCGCACAAAAACAAGCATTGTTGCCTTGTCAACATCGGTAGACTCGTCAACCTGGATTGCATACCACGGTGACTCATGAATCCTCTCTAACAATTGTTCCTCAGTATCCTCTGCTATTTCATCAAGTTGTCTAGTTATGGTGCTAGCCGAAAGAGGAACATGTGCCACCTTTTGAACTGCAGCCTCTCTTAAAATTTCATAACAAATGTCCTTAGCAGCAAGCAGGGTCAACTCTTCACCAATAGTAAAGGGCTTCTTAGCTTTAACAATGCAGTTAGCCACTAGGAATGATACTCTCAGTGCAGACACATTTGATGAAGTGGTGGCCTTCAGTAATTGCTTCTGTCTTCGTGTTCACATTTTTTTCTTTTGAAAAACTCCAAAGGCTTGTCTTTTAATGCAGGGTGATTGGTCTCCATGTGACAAAGCAGTTTTGAAGCTTTCATGGCTTCGTTGGATAGCCAGTCACCACATATTACACAAAGCGGGCTTGGAGAAAGTGAATCACCTGTTGCAATGAACCTGCAATTTAAGTAGGACACTTGGTATTTTCTTTTAAATGCAGCTTTCTTTTGGTGGGCAGTCTTAGAGTCTTCTGCTGTCTCATCGTTGGGTCTTTCCCCCTTTGCAAAGAAGCTCTCCCGTGATGTTTGTTTTTTACTCATTTTGGCTAGGGTTAGCTTGTGGGCTTACCAAAACTGTGACTGAGACAAGTGTGCAGTGCAGGAAAGAGGCGCAGACAGAAGTGGTAAATCAAATAATGGGCGGACCACGCGCGGACTAAAATACGTGTCAGATTCTGACTTTAAGCCTGCCACCAGATGCAGCTGTACAGTTGAAGTACATCAACTCACTTGCCACTATAAAGCCTGCCACCAGATGCAGCTTAATTGTCACTTGCCACTCACTGATGGGGTTTTGATATGAGTCTGCAAGCGATTGATTTATTATGGTCTCTGTGCAGTCAAACCTCTCTGCTAATGGTGATCTGTATTGGCAGCTGCTCCCCAGCACTGGCATCACCTCAGCTCCACCTCAGATGATCAGGCATTAGATTCTCATAAGAAGCACGCAACCTAGATCCCTGGCATGCACAGTTCACAGTAGGGTTCGCGCTCCTATGAGAATCTAACGCCGCTGCTGATCTGACAGGGGTGGAGCTCAGGCGTTAATGCGAGCAACAGGGAGCGGCTGTAAATACAGATGAAGCTTCGCTCGCTTGCCCGCCACTCACCTCCTGCTGTGTGGCCCGGTTCCTAACAGGCCACAGACCGGTACTGGTCCATGGCCTGGGGGTTGGGGACCCCTGCCTTAAACAATAGAAATTTATTTTCTCACACTTCCGGAGGCCAGAAGTCAAGATCAAGGTGTTAGCAGGGTTGATTTCTTCTGAGACCTCCTTGGCTTGTAGATGGCTGTCTTCTCCTCTGTCTTCACGTGGTCTTCCCTTTGTACATATCTGTGTCCTTACCTCGTTTTCTTATAAGGACACCAGTCATATTGGAATAGGGTCCACCTTAATGGCCTTATTTTAATTTAATCATCTCTTTAAATGCCCTATCTCCAAACACAGTCACATTCTGAGGAACTGGGGGTTAGGAATTCAACCATGAGCTTGGGGGAAGTGTACACAACTCAGCCCACAAAGCTGGTGTTGCCTGGGAAACACCAGTTGCTCATTCAGTCAATCATTTGTTCACTCGAGAAATATGTATGGAGCGTCATCTCTGTGGCAGGCACTGTATTTAGCACCGAGGATACAAAGATGAATGGAACACAGGCTTTTGCACCTCAAGAAACTTGTAATCAGGAGACAAGTGCACACAACTAACTCAATAAAACACAGATCTGCCTTCTGGAGCCCAGCCACCAGCTGTCTGCTGACCTTTTCTCCAAGCCACCAACCACCATGGAGCCTCCTAGGCTCAGCTCTGCTTCCCTGCTGGGACACCTGCCACTTGAACTCTCTCTCTAATGCCAACTCCTTGCCTGAACAAGGACCAGAAATTGCCAGTACCCCTGGACATCATCCGTGATTCAACATCCATTCATTCAAGACTCATCTATTAAGCACTTATGATAAGCCCCGTTCTGGATGCTCAGAGTTGTAAACAAGCAGACATGGCCCTGACCTCAAGGAATTTATATTCTAAAATGGGGCAACATACAGTGATCAACAAAACAAATAAGTATAATCGCTGTGTTGAAAATAAAGTCATGCAAGGGGATACAGAGTGATTAGAGGGGCTATTTTAAATAAAGTGGTCACCAATCTGATGAGGTGAATTTTGAGCAGAGAGACCTGAGGACCTGGGAGAGTGAGTCCTTCTGGTGAGTGTCTGCAAAGAGCATCAAATTGGGCAGATAAAACAACAAGTGCTGGGCTTCCCTGGTGGCGCAGTGGTTGAGAGTCCGCCTGCCGATGCAGGGGACACGGGTTCCTGCCCCGGTCCGGGAAGATCCCACATGCTGCGGAGCGGCTGGGCCCGTGAGCCATGGCTGCTGAGCGTGCGCGTCCGGAGCCTGTGCTCTGCAACAGGAGAGGCCACAACAGTGAGAGGCCCGCGTACCGCAAAATAATAATAATAATAAATAACCCCCCAAAAAACAAGTGCTCAAGGTGGGAGCATGGACTATTTGGGTGAGAGCAAAGAGGCCAGCCTGGCTATCGCTGTGTGGGAAGATGTGATCTGGCACAGAACAGAGGAGGCACTCTCCTGCAGGACCTGGTGGGCTCTGGTCAGAAATTGTGTTCTGCTTACTCTGTGGGTGATGAGAGATCATCACAGGATTTTAAAAATTAATTAGTTTATTTATTTTTGGCTGTGTTGGGTCTTTGTTGCTGTGCACGGGCTGTCTCTAGTTGTGGCAAGCGGGGGTTACATTTCATTGCTGTGCACAGGCTTCTCATTGCAGTGGCTTCTCTTGTTGCAGATCACGTGCTCTAGGCACGTGGGCTTCAGTAGTTGTGGTGTGGCTCACGGCCTCTAGAGCGCTGGCTCACTAGTTGTGGCTCACAGGCTTACTTGCTCCATGGCATATGGGATCTTCCCCAACCAGGGATCGAACCCATGTCTCCTGCATTGGCAGGTGGATTCTTAACCACTGCGCCACCAGGGAAGTCCCCGTCACAGGATTTTGAGTGTGATTGCTCACACTGGCTGTTTGGAGGGGACATGCCAGCAAATGTTGGGCAGCTCTATAAGAATCCAGGGAGAGAAGAGGGTGTCCTAGTATTGGGGGTGGTGAGAAGTGATTAGATCAAAGGTAGAGCCAAAAGATAAGACAAATGATTCAGACTTGCCCCCAATTTAGTCTAGAAATGGACAGAAGACATAAAAACAGGGTCAGTCTCTCTCCGTTCAACTTGCTAGTCCAAAATCAACAACCAGCATCACGAATGGGGCCAATGGTGATGCTTTAGAAAGACACCAATGATGTGATGTCTGAGTTTTATTAAATATCATAAGCAAATGATTAAATCATACAGAAACAAAGGTACGGGCACCATCACAGTGCAAATGAATTTACTCCGAGTTCAGCCAAGGACCAACCCTTTTTCGGATCTGACAGCCAAAATTACTGTGAAGGACCCAGAACAGGGACGGATGTGCCCATTTTACAAATGGGGTCAGAGGGGCGGAGCCGTGTCTATATTCTTCCTAGTGTCACTGGAGAGAGGGTTGTGTTTTGAGAGTCTCTGAAATGGTGACTGTTACAGAACACAAAACCACTTCAACTCACAATTTCTGATCACAAAACTGAATGGTTAGGCCTGAGGTAAAGCGCCAGCCCAGCCCAATTCTACCCATATATGGTCTCTGGACAGCCTGGCCCAGGGGACTGGGCAGTGGGTCAGTAGGCAGCATAGATTTTGGTCCTAGCTCTGCTTTGATTTAATGCTGTGACCCAGTTTCTCCATTTATACAGTGGTAACAATATCCCCCTTTTCTTTCCTTGCTGGGAGATGAAGGCCCTAGCTATATCCAAGACACTAATGCAGTGTTTGGCAAGACCTAACAGTGCTGATTGGATTGCTGTCTCAGTGCAGGGAAGACAGGATTGTGTAGGGTCAAATGCAATTACTTTACCTTGCACCAGAGAAGTGCTTTTGTCATCAGAGCACTTTCTACCATTATTATGGAGAGAAAGACAAGGATACCCAATGTCACCACTTCCATTTAACACTGTACCATAAGGCAAAAGAAAGAAAAATATAGCAGTTGTTCTGAAAAGAAGTAAAACTGTCTCTATTAGCAGATGACATGATTGTGTATGTCGAAAGTCCAAAACAATACATAAACCATTAGAATTAATAAGTGGATTTAACAATATCACTGGAGGGCTTCCCTGGTGGCGCAGTGGCTGAGAGTCCGCCTGCCGATGCAGGGGACACGGGTTCATGCCCCGGTCCGGGAAGATCCCACATGCCGCGGAGTGGCTGGGCCGGTGAGCCATGGCCGGTGAGCCATAGCCGCTGAGCCTGCGCGTCCGGAGCCTGTGCTCCGCAGCGGGAGAGGCCACAGCAGTAAGAGGCCCGCGTACCGCAAAAAAAAAAAAAAAAAAAAAAAAAAAACAATATCACTGGATAGGAGGTCAATATAAAAAATTAATTGTATTTCTATATACTAGCAACAAAGAATTGGAAGAGGAAATTTTTTATGGAGGTATAGTTGATTTATAATATTATATAGTTTCAGGTGTACAAAAATACTGATTCAAAATTTTTATAGGTCATACTCCATTTAAAGTTATTATAAAATATTGGCTATATTCCCTGTGTTGTACAATACATCCTTGTAGCTTATTTATTTTATACATAAGGGTTTGTAACTTTTAATCCTTTACCCCTATCTTGCTCTTCCCTCTGGTAACTACTAGTTTTTTCTCTATATCTGTGAGTCTTTTCCTGTTTTGTTATATTCATTCACTTATTTTTTTTAGATTCCACATATAAGTGATATCATGCAGTATTTGTCTTTCTTTATCTGACTTATTTCACTTAGCATAATGCCCTCCAAGTCCATCCATGTTGCTGCAAGTGGCAAGATTTCATTCTTTTTTATGACTAAGTATTATTCCACTGTATGTATATACCACATCTTCTTTATCCATTCATTTGTTGATGGACCCTTAGGTTACTTCCATATCTTGGCAATTGTAAATAATGCTGCTATTAACATTGGGGAGCATGTGTCTTTTCAAATTAGTCTTTTTGTTTTCTTTGGGTATACACCCAGTAGTGGAATTGCTAAATCATATGGTAGTTCTATTTTTAGTTTTTTGAGGAACCTCCATACTGTTTTTCACAGTGGCTGCACCAATTTCCATTCCCATCAACAGTGTATGAGGGTTCCTTTTCTCAACATCCTCACCAACATTTGTTACTTGTGGCCTTTTTGATGATAGCCATTTTGACAGGTGTGAGGTGATATCTCATTGTGGCTTTGATTGGCATTTCTCTGAAGATTTAGTGATGTGGAGCATCTTTTCATGTGCCTGTTGGCTATCTGCATGTCTTCTTTGGAAAAATATCTATTCAGGTCTTCTGCCATTTTTTAATCAGGTTGTTTTTTTGTTTGTTTGTTTGTTTGTTTTTTGTTTTTTTGATACTGAGTTGAATGAGCTGTTTATATATTTTGGATATTAACCCCTTATCAGTCATATCATTTACAAAGATTTTCTCCCATTCAGTAGGTTGTCTCTCCATTTTGTCAATGTTTTCCATTGCTGTGTCAAAGTTTTTCAGTTTAATTAGGTTCTATTTGCTTATTTTTGAGTTTGTTTCCTTTGCCTTAGGAGACAGACCCCAAAAAAACATTGGTACAATTTGTGTCAGTGTCCTACCTATGTTTTCTTCTAGGGATTTTATGGTTTTTGGTCTTACATTTAGGTCTTTAATCCATTTTGAGTTTACTTTTGTATATGGTGTGAGAAAATGTTCTAATTTCATTATTTTACATGTATATGTCCAGTTTTCCTGGCATACTTATTGAAGAGACTGCCTTTTCCCCATTGTATATTTTGTCTCCTTTGTTGTAGATTACATGACCATAAGTGCATGGGTTTATTTCCAGGCATTCTATCCTATTCCATTTATCTATATGTCTGTTTTTGTGCCAGTGCCATACTGCTTTGATTACTGTAGCTCTGTAGTATAGTCTGAAGTCAGGGAGTGTGATACCTTCATCTCTTTCTCAAAATTGTTTTGGCTCTTCAGGGCCTTTTGTGTTTCCATGCAAATTTTAAAATTATTTGTTCTACTTCTGAGAAAAATGCCATTAGTAGTTTGATAAGGTTTGCACTGAATCAGTAGATTGCCTTAGGTAGTATGGTCATTTAAAAATATTACTGTTTCCAATCTATAAGCACAGTATATCTTTCCATTTTTTAGTGTCACCTTTAATTTCTTTCATCAGTGTCTTATAGTTTTCTGAGTACAGGTCTTTGACCTCCTTAGTTAGATTTATTCCTAGGTATTTTATTATTTTTGATGTGATGGTAACTGAGATTGTTTCCTTAATTTTTCTTTCTGATAGTTCATTGTTAGTGTATAGAAATGCAACAGATTTCTTATATTAATTTCATATCCTGCAGCTTTACCAAAAACATTGATGAGCTCTAGTAGATTTTTGGTCATGTCTTTAGGATTTTCTATGTAGAGTATCATGTCATCTGCAAATAGCAATAGTTTTACTTCTTCCTTTCCAATTTGGATTCCTTTTATTTCTTTTTCTTGTTTGATTGCTGTGGCTAGAACTTCCAATACTATGCCGAATAAAAGTGGTGAGAGTGGGCATCCTTGTCTTCTTCCTGATCTTAGAGGAAACGCTTTCAAGTTTTCATGGTTGAGTACGATGTTAGTTGTGGGCTTATCATATATGGCCTTTATAATGTTGAGGTATGTTCCCTCTATACCCATTTTGTAGAGAGTTTTTATCAGAAATGGACGTCAAAAGCTTTTTCTGCATCTATTGGGATGATCATATGATATTTTCCTTCAATTTGTTAATGTGGTGTATTACATTGATTTGCAGATATTGAACAAGCCTTGCATCCCTGGGATAAATCCCACTTGATCAAGATGTATGACCCTTTTAATGTATTGTTGAATTTGGTTTGCTAATATTTTGTTGAGGATTTTTGCTTCAGTGATTTTGGCCTGTAATTTTCTTTTTGTGTGTGATATCTTTGTCTGGTTTTGGTATTAGGGTGACTCTGGCCTCATAGAATGAGTTTGGAAACATTCCCTCTTCTGTAATTTTTTAAAAATAGTTTGAAAAGAATAGGTGTTAACTCTTCTCTAAATATTTGGTAGAATTCACCTGTGAAGCCATCTCGTCCTGGACTTTTGTTTTTTGAGAGTTTATTACTGATTCAATTTCATTACTGGTAATTGGTCTGTTATATTTTCTATTTCTTCCTGGTTCAGTCTTGGAAGATTCCTGATATCACAGCTGGGGGTTAATAAGTCCATGGGAGTTAATGGGTTCTCCAGTCCCTCCAGAGTCTCCACTACATATTCACACATGACCACTCACTGTTTCCAGCTTCTGAAAGAAAACATCTGGAGTCCAACCCTCCCACCCATGGGTTCCATCCTCTATCTAATGAAATCTTTCTCTTTCTCTAGGAATATTGTCTCCTTTCCACCTTCTCTTATGTCCCAAAACCATTGTTCCTCAGAATAACAGCTATATTATATGTGGACTGAGTCCTGGGTACACGAGATTATGATGCCTAATGTAACTGATAAAAAAGAATCCTATTAAAAATGCATTAAATAAAAAGAATGATACAAAAACAGGGAAACAAATGAATACTTGACAAATAAATAGAGCATTTGGAATGGTAACTCAGTATGCTGAATGGAACTTAATTACAGAGGTAAGAGTGTGAAATTTTTAGGAAAATGTATTTGTTTACATGTGGAAGTAATGAACCATGAATCAAAGAACATCTGATTTCTGTTTCAACACCAGATTTCCTAATGTATCCCCCAAATAATATGGTTTGCTTATTAGATTTCAAGAATTAATCCCTCAAGAGGGAGGGGATATGGGGATATATGTATACGTATAATTGATTCACTTTGCTGTACAGCAGAAACTAACACAACACTGTAAAGCAATTATACTCCAATAAAGATATTTTTTAAAAAAAGAATTAATCCAAGTTGGGCTTCCAAATGCACATTTTGGAAAAACTGAATAATAAGGAAAACACAATAAACTGCAAGAGTTCCTTTGCTGGCAACAGGAAAACATATCCACAGCTGAAAGGCTCCAAGTAAAGTCCCCAATGGTTCCACCACCCACAAATACTCTTCAGTGTTCTCATGTGGATGTCTTTCCCTTGGGGTCCACCCATACACACATCCAAGCACTCTGGGACCACCCCCCCTCCCAGGGGACTTCCTCTTCTATGTGGAAATGTTCCCAGGCGATATGATTTCCTGTCTGTGGACAGGTGGTCATTTTTTGCCTATGCAGGACACCAGCTGACCATCCAAGATGATGCCACCACCCCTGAAGTGTTAGTCTGGAGTCCAGAGGAGTCGTTTCCTCTTGGGGTAAGGAGGGCGCTGAGCAGGGACGACTGGGAAGGGGCATGAGGAGGACTTTTGGGAACTGGCAGTGTTGGATGTCTTCATCTGCGTAGTGATTATATCTGTACAATGTCACTGGGCTGTACACTTAAGATTCATGCACTCAAGGTATGTGACTAAAAAAAAACTCAGAGAAGAAAAAAGAAAGAGCATGGGAGGAGATGAATGGGAGATGGCAAGGAAAGACTCTCTTGTGAAAAGTTTTGCTATAACAGGAAGCAAAGAAATGGGTCAGTGGCTGGAGGCAGGTGTAGACAGGGTTACAGGAAAGTTGCTTCAAATGGAAGATATTATGGCATGTTGCTATGCAGCTGTAAGGATCTAGGAGGGAGGGGATGCTAATGATGAAGAATAGAATGTGCTCAGTTGCTGAGCAGGGAATCTAGTACAGATATGCTCCACTCCCAGGGTCTGGCCTAGGAAGCCCACCAAACCCCCGCCCCTGCCTGGAACATCCCCACCCCACCAGGTCATCACTGTAGACTCTGCCCCCCAGTCCTGCAGCTCTGGGAGAATGCCATGCTGCCTTCCCTGCTTTTCCTGGGGTTGAAGGTCAGGAGCCTGACTTAGACAGTATCTACTCTTATCAGACCCTCCCTCACCCTAGGATAGAGGCCAAAGGTGAATGTCTCCTGAAAGGCCCACCAGGGAAGCAGATTCCATCACCCAGGGCCTCTGAGGTTGTTTGGCATAAGAACAGCAGAAAACTGGTATTAAATCCTTGTTTGAAGTATGACCTTGGGCAACTCACTTCCCTCTCAGTTTCCCTCTCTGTAAGATCAGCAGGTTTCCAAGGTCCTTTCAGTTCTCACATTCTGACTTGGCGAGGCTAGGAAAAGATGTGTTTGGGTGCCATAGAGGAGACAGCCTGAGTCAGCCAGCTAGTGCTACTTTCTTTGCCTCTCTGGGTCTCTTTTCTGTGTGGGGTGTGCCACACAAGGAAGGCCAGCCCGTGCTTCTCAGAGGCCTCCTCGGGGCTTCCCAGGTGCAGAATCAGAGCCCACCATCTACCAAGCGTAATAACTAGTTGATAGATTAAAAGCAGGGGACTCCCGCGTGTTTGTGAACAAGGCAGGACACTGGCTGAAGGCTGACTAAGGTGTCGGGGCCCTAAGCTGTGGAGAGAGCAGACACAGGGCAGAGTGGAGGCCCAGAGAAGGCCGCCTGCGCTCAGGAAAACACACTGGGAGCCAGTGTGCCCAGGCCTGCCAGGTGCCAAAGAAAAGTGAGGAGGAACTAAATGGGGACCTTATTGGGTGTTGAGCTTAGAGACTGTTTTGTTTGGGATCTAGTCATAAACTAATCCTACACATCAGTGTTCCCAAAAGGAGAACCCAGGAAAAATATTTCAATTTGAGGCGATGGAATAAACCTCCTCTTGGTTTCCAAGGCCCAACTGAGCTCTCCTCCCTCTCAGGCTCCACGTCACCCACCTACCCTCCGTCCCTCTCTCTCTCTCTCTCTCTCTCTGCTGCAATGCCCAGAGTGTGAAGACAGGACCTATTCTTCTGGGAGAGAGAGGAGTTGGAGCGGGAAGATAAGCAGTGACTGTGGCTGAGAAAGGCAGATAAACCTCTGTTTGATTTGGCTTCACTTGCTCAGCCCAGGTCCCTGCCCAGACCCTCAGATATAGGACTGCCAGACTCGTGGAAGGAAAAGGACAAACAGTAGAAATGCATGTAAGAGATGGGCTGTGCCGGGCTGTGCGGAGAGCCCTCCTCCTCCTGGCCCTCTTCCCTCGAGGGCCCAGAGGGCACCGAGCACAGGAGCCTCGCTGGGGTGTCCCAGACTGCACGGCGGCTACCGAGCCAAGCAGTGGGAGGTAGAGGCTGAAGTGGAGGAGATTTACGAGCGACCTGGGTCCCCAACCAGGGCCTCCGTCCTGTCCCCGGTGGAAACCCTCTGCAGGGGGCATCAGCCACTGCCCATGTCACAGCCACTTTCTCTTTTGCCAAATGAGGCCTAGTGTCCCTGCTACCTTAGACAAAGAGGGCTTCCTGCCCTGATACCTGTGCTGTAGAAGGCCCTCCCCTGGGCTTCCTCAGGCTTCAGTCCTACCCGCAGGGCAAAGTCAGTATGACCAGTGGGATGGCCCTGCCCAGAGCGCATGCCCTGCCTTTGGAATTTAGATCATGTTTGGTGAACCCAGGGCCCCTACCTTGCCAACCCACACTGTCCAGAGCTGCATCTAAGACCTGCACAGGACTCTTCCCCTGGCTTATCTCTCCCAAGAGATGGCTAAAAAGCAGTTATTTGTGGGAGATGGAAACAAGGTAAGACCCTGGGCTGGAGCGGGGAGGCCATGTGTGCCAGCCAGGCCTCCACAACCTCAATAGAAAGAGGTTGGGACGGGAAGGGGCTGAGCTTGGCCAGCTCTCTGAGCAGCTCTCCCTTCTGGCACAGACACCAAAGACTTCAAACTTCGAAATTCTGGCCGTCCAATTGTTACGAAGGTATATTTGTCAAGGTTGGAGACTAGAACACATTATACTTTATGGTTTGTTGGCTTCTTATAACTTTAAGATATTTAGACCTATGGTATGTGGGCCTCAGTGTATGGGGCTCTTGCCCTGGGTCTCACAGATGTAAGAGTAAATCTGCCTAAAGATGAGTAAAAGAAGGTTCATCCCTAGAGTCAGTTACACCCCTTTGTGTGTTGCCTCCTCCGTGCGAGGTGTCAGATTAAGACAAAGGAGATTATTCAGGTATGAGTCTGTGTGTGCCCAGAGAGACGTGAATCTGATCGTGTCATGGTGTGCGCACAAACCTCCAGTGCCCCGCGATTCCAGATGAAATTCTTTGGAGTGGCATTCAGGCCCCTCTGTGTCTGCTTTGCCTGCTCAGACTCACCCGTCAGCTTGCCCCACATACACCCTAACTCTCCCAAGCCCCACCTCCAATGTCCTATGCCCTCCCTCCCTCCACCCTGCTTCTCTGCCAGGCCACCTTTTCTTTGTCCTTCCTGACTCAGCTGAAATGTCACCTCCTCCAGAATGCCTTCCTGGGTTGGGTGCCCTCTGGTTCCTACAGCACTTCTCGCCCAGTCTGCCAGCAGTTTCTCGGTCTTTCTCTCTCCCAAGACAGGGGCACCTGGAGAAGCCGTGTCATTATTCCTGTCTACTGGGGCTGGGCGCACAGAGCAGGCATCCAACGCCCACTTGTAAGTGAAAGAACACATACCTGAACAAAGGTCTGGGGAGCAGACGCACAGAGGGACTGGAAGTTGAGGGAGTTCAGTGCTAGATTCAATCTGCGACAAAGCTAGAGGAGAGTTTTATCTTCCTAGGTGTGATTTTCGCATCTTTCAAACGGCCATTACAATGTGAAAGCATCTAACATCACAGAGTATGGGCTGTTGCTGTTCTCCCCACCCTGATAAGCACTTGGCCATCTCCCTTTCACCCCAAAGTGGACATTTGGGACTGTGTGGTAAAAACCAGAAGACATCAAACCAACATATCGAAAGCTCCACAGAATGGTCCCAAACGACAAGGATCTGTGTGTGGAAAGAATAGACTCTGACACACCACCCCGACCCCCCACCATGGGCAACATCCTTCATCCCACAGCATTCAAGAATCAGGAGTCCCCAGGGAACAAAGGTCGCTCCAGTGCACAGGAAGCTGCCTCACCAAGAGGTAAGGTTCTGGCATGTTCTTGGGGGTCCATCTGAGGGAACTTATAATCAGAAGCACCAAAAAGATCTCCATTGATTGATGTGAGCCAGCTAATCTGGAAGGCACCATCAAACCTCCAAGCCAAGGAGCATAGCAAGACTCCAGGGTATTTTGAGTGCGTAGGGCTGGTCCCTGCTTGCTTCTCCCAACACGTCCAACCAAATCACAGTCACTCTGAGGATACTCACTTCCTTGTGGCTTCCAAACAGACTCTAGTATGGGGAGTGGCATGATCTGTTAGGCTGAACTTGAGACAGTGCCATCATATGGTCAGGGAGTAACTGCAGTCACCAGAGGTCATGTCCCAAACTGGCTGCCATGTAGCCAGTCCCAGAATCCCCTTTTCCACAGGGGAAATACCCCAAATATTCAAGCCCAGTTGTGGAAATGTATGAAACATGTGGGAATGCAGAAAAATGGGAGAAAGCAATGCCAAAGAATTCCAGGAAGAGCCAGGAGTCACAGGACTCCTCTGATGATTGACTGGCTCATGGGCTCCCAATGGCCTTGACAAGCCTATCTTAGACTGCACAAGGTCAAGGACACTCAAACCCAACTTGCCTTCCACTCTTCTTCACTCATGGTCACACTTGCATTATAGTCTGATGACTCACCCAGCCTCCTCAGTCCCCTCTTTGTTTTCTCTCACAGGCATTTCCCCTAATAAAATATATACATGGTTAATTCCATCTTGCCATCTGCTTCTCAGAGGACCCAAACTAACACTCTGAACTTGGGTGAGTCACTAAGCATCTCAAGACCCATATCTTTCGTTTGTTTTGTTAAAAGAGGGTATACTTGTGACTCTCATACTGACATAAAATGGACAAAAAGAACACATGCCAGACATTTTATTTAATTCACTAACTGATGAGGGAACCAATATGATGTTACTGGTTCAATATACATAGGCAGATAAAGGATGCTGAAATGAATTTACAAATAGATCCAAAACAAGTCAATAATCAGTTGTGTCCTACTGTACACAGCTAATTTGCTTTTCTGTGGACCAAAAAAAAAAAAAAATCATTTGCATATTAGCAGTTTTCTACAATATACAGAGCTGTAAAAGGTGCATTAGACAGGCCACTCAGTAATCATTTGTTTACCCATTTCAGTCTTTCATATTTTTTCCCAACAGGAAAGAACAGGATTGGATGAGATGATCTCTGGAGTTCTCTGTAGCCCATGTGACTGTGCCCCAAAGGCTCACTTGTCATATATGAAATCTGGTCCTTTTGCACTCTGCATGAGCCTTCCACCTTGGGGAGAATCAACCAGTAGCCTTTCTCTGAGCATGGACCCCTGATTAGGAATTGGCACTCTGTGGGTTCTGGGTTAAATGTTAATTGGTAATTAAACTATATGGAGAGCAGTCATCCTATAAAATTGAAAGGAACCTTACAGGTTATAAAGCGCTGATCAGTGTTCTATGTTCCAAACAATAGAAATGGCCTCCACTTAAGTAGAGGAGGGCCAGTAGCTCACAGAATCATGGAAAGCCTGGAACACATGTCTGACCAGGAAATGGGAGGGAGGGGGAGATCCAGCCCAAATGTAGTACAGCAGCCAGTAGGATCATAGTAATCATCCCTGCAAGCTTGCTTTAACACTGCTGGCACCAGCTACTGAGCCATTAGACTCTCTGCACACCATTAAAAAGAAGTCTCTAACTGATCCAGAATCTTTATTTACTTCTTCAAAATTCAGAAAGAGCAGCAGGAGCATATGATTGATTGTGCTTAAGAGATGTCTCCATGGTCAGGCTTTTCCTAGTTTCTGGTGGTTTACCAGCAAACTTTGGCATTCCTTGGCTTATAGATGCGTCACCCCAACCCTCTGTCTTCCCATCGTTCTCCTTGTGTCTCCCTCTTCACATGACCATCTTCTTATTAGGACACCAGTCATGTTGGATTAGGGCCCACCCTACTCCAGTATGACTTCATCTCAGCATAACTAATTATTACAATACATCTGTAATGACTCTGTTTCTAAATAAGGTCATATGCTGAGGGATTGGCGTTAGGACTTCAGCATTTCTTCTTTGAGGGGACAAAATTCATCCCGTAATACCACCACCAAGATTTTCCTGTTATGTGTTTTTCAATCTTTTCCACCCATGTCCCATTTTGACAAACATTAAAAGCTCGTCCCTTCTTGTATTTACTTATTTATTTATTTGAGAAACTTTAAGATATTCAGTGACAACCTCAATAGCAAGTTGAAGTCTTATCCTAGATCACTTTTGCAAACTACAAACATCCCCACCTCCTTCATGTACACACACTCTTCTCCTGGTTAGAAACAACCTCTTAATTATAAAACCAAAGCCCAGTAAACAAGTGACAGAACCAGGACCTGACCCATAACTTCTGACTCTTATAACCACTGTCTTTTCACTACATCACACAACCTATGGCAGAACCACTGCCACACCAAAATCTCTTAGAGACAGAAAGTGAGAAAGAGCTGCAAGACTGACTCATCGATGGGCTTAGTTCTTCCTCAAACAGAAGTGCCTCCTGCTTGTCAGTTCCCTGCATCAGTGGGAAGACAGCCCTAGGGAGGCAGTGAAGACCTCAGGGACTCAGGAGAGGCACTTAGTATGCTCTGATGCACTAGCAGTGGCTTTCTCCACAGACTGTCAAACCCACTTGAACATCAAAGGCTGAACAGGAATAACCAGGCCCACAGCCAAAGTAGCTGAAAGGAATCTATCTCCCACAGCCTCTTGGCCCCATTCCCCCCACCCCAACAGACAGCAACTTCCAGCTGAGGTAGGAGGCATCTCAGTTATCCTGGGACTGAAGGGCAGGTTTGGATGCAGTTGACCTTGCAGCCTGGGACCTTCCCCACATCAAGGAATCTTCTCCTTCCAGCCCCCACTTAATAGCCTCTAAAGTGCAACTGCCTCTAGAGTTGGAGTAGGCTTCCAAATCACTTTCTCTTAGGAGCACAAAGTGGACAGGGTTGCAGTTAGGAGACCAGGTGTTTAGTCTTTCATCTGCTGCCAAGCAAGCTGGCCCTGAACTAGTCCCTTCATCTGTGACATGCATCTTCTCATCTGTTAAAGGCCTTACCTATGACATCTTTAGAGACCATATCTATTAAATACTTTGAAAAGTAGAAAATGAAAATAATGTATCTTTACTGTTGCTACCGTTACTGCATTTAGCACAAGAATAAAAAAGGACATGAATTAGACTAAGGGTCTCCCCCAGAGAATTTCACTGCAGTGTATCTCAATGTAAATTTATCTTTATTTATCTTGCTTGTGATTCATTATTTCCTGAATCTAAGTATTCATATCTTTCATCAATTTGGGAATATTCTCAGAAAAAAAAATGTCTTTGAATATTGCCTCTCCCAATCTCTATTGTCTCTTTCAAGAACTTCAATTATACGTATGTTAGATCATATCATAACCTCCTCCATGTCATTAATTTCTTTTTCATATTTTCCATCTCCTTTCTTCTTTGCACCAAGTTTTTTAAAATAAATTTATTTATTTTATTTATTTTTATTTTTGGCTGTGTTGGGTCTTTATTGCTGTGCATGGGCTTTCTCTGGTTGCAGCATGAGAAGGCTACCTTTCATTGTGGTTCACGGGCTTCTCATTGCAGTGGCTGCTTTAATTGCAGAGCATGGGCTCTAGGCATGCGGGCTTCAGTAGTTGTGGCACGCAGGTTCTAGAGCACAGGTTCAGTAGTTGTGGTGCATGGGCTTAGTTGCTCCATGGCATGTGGGATCCTCCCGGGCCAGGGCTCGAACCCGTGTCCCCTGCATTGGTAGGTGGATTCTTAACCAATGTGCCACCAGGGAAGCCCTTTGCACCAAGTTTTGAGTAATTTATTCAGATATATCTTCCAGGTAACTAATTGTTTCTTCTATTTATAAATAATTAATTTTTTTGGTTGTGTTTTTAAATTCCCCTGGCTATCTTATTTTTATTTCTAGAAGTATTTTTTTCTCAATTGACCTGATATTTTTTTCAATATAGTAACTTTGTTCTTTTCTCATATTTTCAACTTTACTTTTAAGTTCCTATAATAATTTTAAGCATATATATTTTATAGCCTACACTTGATAATTCTAATATCTGACTTTCTTGGGGATTTGATTCTTCTGTTTGTTGTTTTTGCTAGCTTATTTTTGTAGTTTGAAATTTTTGAGCTCATATTTTTAGGCTTTCTCCAGTGGACTGTTGGCCTGAGGTTGAAAGCCTCATCCTTCACAAGGGATATGTGTTTGTTTCTATCAGGCATCCCAAGAGCATTACCGACCACTAGTCATTTTTAGTTTTAGTTCTTAGAGATTACCAGGCCACATCTTCCTGTTTCTCTCATTTCTTAATGACTGAAGTCTTTGTTTATTTCACTTTTTAACTTTAACTATGTGTGTTTTTGTATGTGTTCATTGATTTGATTCTTACAGCATCAAATAACTGGAAATAACCTAACTATCCACTGTTGGAGACAATTAACACTTTAGTTAAGTAAATTGTGGTATATCAATTTGGTGGAGTGTTATTCAGTCGCTGAAAAAGTGAGATGGATCTATATATGCTGAAGTAGAACTCTCTAAAAAGTTATGTGAAAAAACAAAAAAGATGCAGAAGAGCCTTATAGTTTGCTGACATTTACATTTCAAAATTATATTATATTACAATGCTATATATTATATTATACAAATGTTCCATATATGTGTATGTATATATATTGTTTATGCATGAAAAATTTCTAGAAGAATGATTTGTTACTGGTAGTTAACTGGGTAATGAGACTGAATAGGTGTGGGGCATTTGAACTGACTTTTTTTAAAAATGAGAATATATTTTTTTTAACCTGGGGATTTTTGTTCATTTGTTCTTATTTATTTGTTTGTTTAAAGATGAAAGGATGAGAGGAGAAATGTCAAAAGAGAAACTAGACCCATTTCACAGCTATATCATGTGGTTGCTTCAGTCCCACATTCAAAGCCAGCAATGAAGTATAGGAACTGGTACCAAAGGAACAATCGTAACGCATCTCAACAGAACACCTGTTACCTGTACCCTCACCACAGCCCTGCCCCATCTCAGCATCTTTACCAATAGTTTTATTACTTCTCTAATCATTCTCCCCACAAGATGTTGAGAACAGGAATAAGAACAGGTATGCTCCCTCTCAGGGGGGAGGGGAAGCTGAGTCCACCAGGGCAAGCCCTAAATCCTTAGGGAGCCAACCAGGCACATACAATGTGCTTCTCTGCAGCTCCACCTACACAAATATCTCACTTGGCGCTTTAAGAACTTCTTGGAGCAGGCGTTCTTGTGTCAGTCATCTCATGGCCCACGTCTTTGAGGGCAGAGCAAGTCCTATTTCCAGTGTAGCCTTAAGCACCCTTCCGCTCAAAGCTGGACATCAGAGAGATCTCAACATACTCTAAATTCTTGCGTAGATGCCAGGCATAATGCCTGCCTTCGGGACAAAATTAACCCCCTGACCTTCTCAAGCTTGATCAGATGCCAGTAAAGACTCATGTCAAAACCATCAGTAATAAACCACAGCCTCTGGGCCCGTGGCAGGAAGCAGACAGAGGAACCCTCTACACGCCATCCTCCTCCTCAGGCTTCACCACAGGCCATATGTTACCTCCTCCAGGCAAAGGCAAGAGTGTGAGGGGGACACAAACCTCAGCCCTCACCCTGCTTCATTGAGAATAACTTCTTAGGAAAAGAGCCGAGGAAATGAAAACTCTCTTGTTATTTCCATTAGGAGATATTACTGTCCAGGTTTTAGTGGCATTTGGACCTTCTCAAGGTAGAAACTCAGGAGTCACCTTTGATGTCTTTGTGTCTTACCTCCCATAATCAATTCATTTGCAATCTCATCAGCTCTATGTTCAAAGGATTTCCCAAGTGTGTGTGCTTCTCCCCATCTCACTGCCACCACCTGAGTCGAAGTCATCAATCTCTCTCTCCCCCCACTACAATCGTCTCCTACCAATAGCCAAAGTAAGCTTTCAAACAGGTAAGTCAAGGTACATCAGAGCAGATCACACTCAGGGTATAAGCCCTCCTAAGAGCTTCCCAGTGACGCTTAGAGTCACATCCCCACTGGGCACATGGCCCCCATGATCCACCCTTGCTACCTCTCTCCAGCCTTGTGCCCCTCCCAACCCAGACCTTCCTATGACGCCCCAGCAACACGCTGGACCCTTTCTGTTCCTTGGGCATGATAAATGTGTCCCAGAGCCTGGGGTGCTCTTTCCAGCCCCTTTCTATGGCTGGCTCCTTGTCTTGGTTCCTCAGCTCAGGTCACCTTCTCAAGAAAAGCCCTCCTTGGCCACTCTTTCTGGTCTCCTGTTGCCCCTACACACCCGTTGCCTGGTTTTCTCTTCCTCGAAGCACTTAGCAGTGTCTGCAATTAATGCATTATTTTACTTACCTGTGTGTCCAGGTGCCCACAAAGGTAAGCTCCCTGACAGCAGGAACCTGCCCTTGTCTGCTTGTTCACCTTTGTGTCCTGGAAAGCTGGCTAGTGCCCGGTCACACCATAAGATTTATTCAATGAATGGATCATCTTTCCAGAAGTGGAAATGGCATGGATAGAGCCATCCACGTTCTCTTGCTGCTGGGTCAGGATTGGTGGCTGCACTGGGATGGGATGACCTCTTGTACAAAGCTAGCCAGCTAAGGCAGGAGACTAATCAGGAGGTGTGGCCTCATTACCCTCCATCCAGGCCAGTTTTATCAGTGATAGGTCTTATCTATGTCAGACACATACATACCCTCAGAGTGGGGCAAAGAGAGCATGGAAAATCACACACTGGCTTTGGAGGCTTCTGCCTGACGTGACACAAGTCACCTCTACTGACAGTTCATTGGCCAAAGTAAGTCATGTGACCACATCTGAGCTTCACGGGACCAAAAGGACTAATCCTCTTTTTATTTTCTGGTTCTTTACTGTGTTCCCTATTTACTAAGTTTATAGTCAGAAAACAAAGCTCTGTTGGGTAAAGAATTGTGGCAACTCCTCCCCCACAAAGACCACACTTCATCCTTTCCTTTCGTTTTCAAACAGAAGAGCCGTGGTGAGGAAATGCCAGATCTGGGATTTAGAAAGTCCTCCCTGCTGACTGGAAGGAATGGATGGGTGTGGGCGGGATTGGAGACTGGGAGACCAGTTAGGAACCGACACAGGTGAGAAGGAAGGAAAAGGTCTCCAGGGATCTGTTTCGGTCAGTTGGGTGAATGGATATTGCCCTTCCCTGAGATGGGGACATGGGAAGTAACCGCCATGGGCCCGTTGAGGGGTTCCATCGGGACAGGTGCATAAAGACAGGGTGAAGACCCCACCCAACCCCAGAGACCATGACACACCCCACCTGCGCTGTCATGTGGAGCCAAAGGAGCCACTGACTGGGTCGCCCAAGACACAGCCAGCAGGGCCAGGATTGGGTTGAGGTGAGTGAGGTACAAATTTCAAGGAGGTGCTCAGTCCTAGGTCTCAGGGTCATGCGAGTGCAGGGTTGGCCCTAAGCGTGATGCCTCCTTACACTTTGCAGCCTTGCACCTCGCTCGCCTCACCCTAATCTCGATCCAGACAACCAGAGCCCGATGGGCCCGAGATACTCTTCCCAGGGCCCTGTGAGCATCACTTTTTACCTGCCAGTGTCAGACTCAGCCTCCACAGGACCCCCTGTCTGGTGGGATGGTTGGACACTGACCCAGCCTCCCAGGTCCCCACCACTGCCATCGCCAGTGCCCTATTTCATCCACCTCTGACATCTTGTGGATTCCCGTGTCCACCTGCCTGGTCCTTACTAAGCAACCTGGACATTTCTGGTCTCTACCGGACGCCACACACCCCTCTGGGCCCCATGGACCCGGCCTTGCTGCTGCTCCGAGGCCCCTGCCAACGACTGGAGCCCCGTGGAGGCTGCCAGCCATACAGAGGACGCCTGTGAGCCTCACAGGAAATGCCGGGGGTCAGTGGCGGGGGCAGCTGACACAGAGCTGGGCCCTGGGGCCAGTGCCGTCACGTGGCAAAGGCATTTACACAGGCGGGCTGCCACCCTTTCTTGAATCGGGACATAGGTCTGCCTGGTTACAGGAATCCCACAAAAACAGCAACGCAGAGGCAGGCGGGACCAGAGGCTCAGAAGCCTCCCAATTTTGTCTGAAAGCAGAAACACCCAGCCGAAAAAGCCGCAAGGCACAACCTGTAATCACTCCTTGAGAAGCTGCAGAGACTATGTTTCCAGGTGAAGGGGGAACAAAGGGAACTTGCGGAGGACCCGAGGGTAGAGGCCAGGAACGCCCTGAGCCAGCCCCGCAGGCCCTCTTCCGGGGCCCACCGGAGGCTGTTCGAGCTCAGACGAGGGGTGAAAGCCCCGGGGCCAGACGCTCAGCCCTCCTTCACTGTCCCTGCTCTGTACCTGGAGCTGCTTCCCTGGCAGGAGGAGGGAAGCAAGCACAACGCCTGGGCCCTCCTCTTTGGGTGGCACCAACTCCCCGGTGCACCTGGAGTGCACACCTCAGAGGTCGCCCGCCGGATGCCCACCTCCATCGGCTCCCTGAGAAGGCCCCGCGGGGGGCGGAGGAGGCGCTGTCTTCCCAGCACCACCACCCCTCCACCCTCCCCCACCCCCACCCCGCCGCCTGCCCAGCGAGCTCAGCCCCCAGCCCTGCTGGCCTGCGGAGAGACCGGGACCGGGCTGGACGCGGGAGTCACCTCACACTCGTCTTCAGCCTCTCTTTCCTCCTGCCCTCCGCGCCCCCACCTCTCCTTCCCTGCTCTCCTTTGCTCCTTCCCTGCCTGTCCCTGGGCTTCACCTCCCCGCAGGACTCCAGGGGAGGAGGGGCCCAGGGCCAGGTGGCCAGGTAAAAGGCAGGACTCCCGGTCAAATCCGAATATCAAATAAACAACGGATTTTTTTTTTTTTTTGGTACAAACATGGCCCCTATTGTATTTGCTAAGCCGAGGGCTGGGGAAGCTGCCAGTGGGGAGCCCCAGGGCCCCCAGCCCCTCTGCCCTTCTCAGCCGGGTACCTGGTGACAGAGGCCGGATCATGGCCCTTCTCAGGCAGCCCATTGTACTCAGGGCGCTCTCTCCAGAGACGAGTGAGCATGGGAAACAGGAGTAAGATGGGGACGGGGAGAGGGTGGGAGCGGGTACAGGAGCACCTAACGGCTTCAGTGTGGGAGAGACTGGGTGGAAACGAGACGGGCCATGAAGACAAATCCAGGTGCGAAACCCAGCCCTGGCTCTCATTGCTTCTGTCATTAGGGAAGTCGTTTTCCCCCTCAGAGCCCCAGTTTCCTCATCTGGAGATGGAAATTCTAGTTCCTAGCTGAATAATTAGAAGCAATGGATATAAAGTGCCAGGTACACAGAGACATTGGAAAACAGTAGCTACTGTCATGTTGGCTGTTGTCTTGTTAGTGTCACCTTGTGATGAACAAGGTGTCTAAGACCCAGCACTGTTCCTTCTCTCGAGAACTTGATGGGCAGCTGAGGCACCAAGCAAGTACCGTTCTAGAAAGGCCCTTGCTGGGCTAGTAGGCGTGGAGCCTGGCCCTGGGGATGGAGGGTGACCAGGCCTTGCTCCGGAGCTGGACAGGGGTGGGGAAGTGACCCAGAGCCGTGGTGACTGCCCGGGAGACCCTGGGAGGAGTGGGCGTGCCTTCAGGCCATCCATGTGGCAGGTGCCACCCCCAACACCCTCACACCCCATCTCCCCTGACCCGAGTGTCGGTCTGGTCACCAGAGGATCCCAGGCGCGCAGTTGCTCCTAGAAGTCCTGGGAAGCTAGCCCCAGGCTCACAGATAGCGGCGGCTTGGGCCACAGCCGACCCGAGTGTGCCTCCCAGGCCAGAGGCCGCGGGGAAGGCAATTCCACACACAGCCTAGGAGCTTAGGGAGAATGAGAGGAAACATTTGTGCTGGCGAACACCTCTCAGTGGGGTGTCCTTTGGGGGTCCTGGCTCCGCTTGTGGGGAGGGCTGGCCCTGGAGGTGAAGGGTCAGGCCAGCCTGCCCGCCCCCCATACCCGGGACTCCCAAGGGGTGGCAGAGATGAGGTGCCAGTTGCCCTTGCATCTGTTTCCCCCGGGACCCGATGTGGAATTTGCGACGGTGCTTTGAAGGGGCTGCGCGCCTGCCCTGGCGGGACCATGTTTCTTTCGTTCACGTTTCTGTTGAATACGACCTCTCTCGCCACCAGCACTGCCTGCGGCTCTTCTTGGCAGCACTGCTGTCATTTCCCGACAGAGCAGCCAATTTGAATATAGACAAACATCGTCACCTCCAAATGCTTAGTTATTATTTTCTTTTGAAATGGGGAGGAAAACCTTCCCAGCCATCTGAAGTTCCTTGGAGGAAGATAGGACAGACCAGCAATTAGTGCCATGAACTGGGATCCCGGAAGGTCTGCGAGGGGCCTGGGTGTGTGCAGCCCAGGACTCCACCTGGGAGAGCTGGGCCCCGGCTAAGAAGCAGAGGACAGACGGACATGGTGGACGACGTGGCTCGGGTCTACGAGGCACCGGAACGTATCTGTCCCTGGGCACCCCTTGTTCCCCGGCCACCAGCACAGGCGGCTTGCTCTCCCCACACTACCCCCCAGAAAGGAAGAGCTACTGGGATGTGAGGTTTGAAAACACAACTTTCCTCCCATCCCCAAGGAGGAAGAAAAATCCAAGGAAGTTACAGGAAAGAAAGTGATCAGACTCTGTTGGTCACTTGGATTTTTCCAACAACTGTCCGTGATGGGCCTGGTCCGGGCCCTAGAATCAGCGGTGGATTCGCTGTGTCCTGAGCACAAGGGGCTCTGCAAGGAAGAGCAAAGAGAGGCTGCGTTCTGGAACAGCCACACCAGTGACGTGAGGCCCCACTGCCCACGTCACTGACTAAGGACACAGCGGACACCCCGGGATGCTGAGTCCGCAGCAGGAGGCTGATGAAGCTGAGGGGATCCTGAGCCCTTCTCTGCTGCTCATTGCCAAGGAGACAGAACATCTTGGGTGTGGAAGGGAAACTTTCTGATCCGCTCTGCCAGAGAAGTGAGCCCGTGGCTGCCAGCCCACAATTCCCACCCCCCGCCCCACTGAGTCCAGACCAGGTCTCGAGACCTTTCCCACCGGGCAGTTTCACTCTGGTGCCCATTTCCCATCCGCCGCAGCCCGGAATAAGTGGATCCCGTTCCCCAACCCCGCCCCGAGCCTCCCAGATCCCAAACCCACGACTGTGCTTATGCTGCCCCCACTCTCTCTGTGCCCGTGACCCTGGCCAGGAGACCCAGTGCGCCCTGACCTCCCTCCTGACCACTCCCGCCCGTGGGACTCACGGCATTGCCTTGGGGGCTTTAAACTTTCTGTGAATTGTGCCCTAAAATCTGTCCCTTGCTTCTGTTCTCTAGTTGTTTCTGGTAATGCTTGTTCTGCTCGTGAGTTGGGAAGGGTTGGAGTGTTCTGATCTCTCTCCACCCTCTCTACGCTGAATCAATGGTACAGTTCAAACAAAAGAGTGAGAAAGTGTACGAGTGAGTCAGTGAGCTTGCATGTCATTTCCTCCAGAAGGATTTCCCTCTAGACCAGTGGTTCTCACCTTGCCTGCATATTAGAATCACTCTGGGATCTTTCAAACACCCTGATGCTGGGGCTGCATCCTGACCAATTCAATCAGAATCTGTGGGGATGGAACCGGCCATGTGTGCGTTTCCAACCTCCCGGGCAGGATGAAGAAGCCACCTACCAGGCGCGTACTTCTCAAACGTTACAGGGTGTGTGAGAATCCCATGGGGATCTTGTGAAAAGAAAGATTCTGAATCAGTAAGGAGGAAATGGGGCCTGAGATTCTATGCTTCCAACAGGCGCCAAAGTGATGCTGCTCCTGCCCGGTCCTCGGGCTCAATTAAGGCACTAGATTATACTTGGAATTTTGGGGAACTGCCCTGTGTACAGCCCCGGCTGGGCCCTCTCACACTCTGATTGCTGGTTTCCTTCTCACCAGACTGCGGGCAAGGTCACAGCCCTGCTCACCACCGAGCCCCCCACCGTTAGCACAAGGTAGTGTTCAATCACTGCGTGCGTGCAGGCATCAAGTCATTAACTGAACAGAATAAATTTCAAAGTGCCCAGATCCATAGTCCTGCGGGTGCTCCCACCCCAAACAGACCCAGGGGCCTCCTGCTTGCTGCCAGCACCCAACATCCTCTCCGTGGGCAGCCCAGAGCCCACCTGGCTGCCTGAACCGCTGGCCATGGGGGGCCAGAGCTTCGAGGCTACTAGACTCAGGAAGGCACATCCTGCAGCTGAAACCCACACCAGCTGTGGCCGCCTGGTGCTCCCTAAGGAAGGGTGGGCCCAGCGCAGCTAAGAGAGGAGCCGGAAGGAGGAAAGGGCAGGGCTGAGGGCTGGCCCCGGGGGAGATAAGCCTCTAATGATGGCAGCATCTGATCTGCCTCTCCTTCCTGCTAATCCTAAAATCACAACAGTGTGAAATCTGAGCAAGTGTGAACGCCTTGGGCTCCAGCTGTTTTTCATGTCAAGCCCCAATCCCAGCCTGTCCAGCAAGAAGCCCCGGCTCTGAGGATGCAGCAGTGAGATGCTGCAGGGCTGTGGCCCAATCCCTGCAGAAGAAGAGGAGGGATGCCCCAGGCTGGGTACACCGTGGGGACCCCATCCTGGTCTCTGTTGCCCGGCAGCCACTGAAGCTCTGGTTGGGCCCCCTGTTGCGGTCCCTCTCTCTTCCCAGGGAGCCCGAGGACGGGGCAGGAGCAGTATCACTTTGGCGCCTGTTGGAAGCGTAGAATCTCAGGCCCCATTTCCTCCTGACTGATTCAGAATCTTCTTTTTAACAAGATCCCCAGGGTATGCACACACACACCCTGTGACGTTTGAGAAGTCTGATACGTGGGCTCTCCATCCTGCCCCTGCTTGGGGAGCTTGGAAACACACACGTGCCTCCTCCTGCCCCTGGGGGCCCCCAGTTCTGCCTTCCTACCCTTGTGAGTTTCCCGGGGCCTCTGGGACGCAAACCACGCAGCGGGGGATGGACAGGGACAGCTGCTTCCCCGGGAAGCTGGGACCCTGGGGAGACTGCCGGCCAGGCCAGGCAACAGGCCAGGGAATCCCCTGGGGGCAGCTCAGCTGCTGGGGCTGGATTAGGGAGAGGGAACAACCGAGGCAGCTTCCGGGGGATTCTCAAGCACACAGATGGGCTGGTCCCTGAAGCCAGCCCAAAGGGCCCTCCAGGAGGAAGTGCCTGGGGAAACACCTGCTGGCCCTGGGTCAGAACCCGGGAGAGCCGGAGACCCATGACCTGGGGTGGAATTCAGTCCTTAAACGGGGCTGGGAGAGTAAGGGAGCAACAGGCCAGGGCAGGGTGCTTCCTGCTGCCCATGAGGAGAGGCCAGGCAGGGCCGTCTGCCCCCTGTTCTGCTCTCTCCCTGCCCTGTCAGGGCCTGGCTGGTGTGCTGACAGGTAAATGTAGGTAAGCGCTCTGTGCTTTTAGAGCTGAAAGGGTGTAGGAAGCTTCTGGCAACAGGCCCCTTTCGGTGTTGTGGCCGCCTTCACAGCCCTCCTTCCTCTGCCGTGCTCCCCCATGCGGCCCGGGGAGAGGCCAAGGCCACATTCTGGTGACTCTGCTGCCCCCCATGGGGCTGATTGAACAGGAGGGCCCACCTACCCCGGGAGCCGGGCTGGCCCACCCAGCTGTCAGATGTGCAGCTTGCCGCTGGGACTCTGGGAGCCCAGGTCACGGAACGTCTGGGGCTGTGGCCTCAGGGCAGAAGACCCATTCGGAGTGGCCCCATCAGCCGGTACAAAGGGCAGAGGAAGCGGATTCACACCAAGCAAGGGGAGATGGAGAGAGGCCGACACAGAGACAGGCGATCGTGTCACCCCAGAGATAGAGACGGAGCCTGGCTGCGGGTAGTTGTGTGGGTGCCAGCCCCTGGGGAAGCCTCCCCTAGGGTTCCGTGAGGCACCCCGATTCCTCTCACAAAAATCTTCCCCCTGAATTTGAAAGAGATGGAAATTCTGGTCTGTGCAGGCGCATCATTCTTGTAAGATCCCCAGGCCGCGCAGCTTGACAGCCCTGGGCCTGAAGGCCAGGCCAGCTCCGGGGATGCCCAGCCTTCCTCACCTGGAGGGCGACCTCTCACCTCTCTCTAAGGGGGTCCTGGGAGCCAAGAGGACTGCAAGGATCACAGGCGGCCCTGACTTTGGTCCTAGCTCCAGGGGGGTGTCTGGATCCCATGAGGTCTGCCGGCTGCCCTCCTTCCTCAGGAATCCGAGGCTTCCTCTGGCCCCCTGACCTGAGGTGAGGCCGCCTGCCGCCTCCCAGCCCCGGCCCCTTCACCACATCAGGCAACAATTGTGCTTTGGCCCTGGGATAGCCCAATATCCAGTTTCCAGGAAGGTGGACTGCATTATTTGAACCTGAAACACACCAGGGGTAATAAGATCACTCTGAGAAAGCTGAGAAGCCTATAATTTATTGAGAAGAGCTTGGCAGGCAGAAACCACCAGCCTCCACAGTGACCCTGGGGAGGGGGCAGTGCTGGGATTAAAGAGTCATCTCCTCACTGCAAAGCGATTCTCTCTCAGTCGGGAAGCAGGGACCTGGGGGCCCTAGAGCAGGGGACGGATGGTTGCCAGACTTCACGACGGGACCCAGACTCACCCCATAAACTGCTGAGATGCAGTGGCCGTTTCTGAGGTCCTGAGGCTCCAGTCAGTTGCTACTGGTTTCTGAGAATGCTTGTCATTCCTGACTTCACCCAGATACCCTTGTCAAATGCCCGGGGCCTCCCCAAGGCCTTTGGGATATTTCAGACTCCCTTGATCTACCATGATAGGGGCATGCTCTCCAGCCTCCTGGAGAAAGCCCAAGACTTTTCCCAGCCCAAACCCTCAGTTGACCTGCTAAGCCCTTTCTTAGGAAAACCCCAAAAGTTCAGAATTCAAACATGCTGAGGGGCAAGTAGAGACAGTGTTTACGATGGGCCAAAAGAGGATGCTGAGTGGGGGGTCTGTGATTTAACGAGAAGCATGAGGTGAGACGCTTGATTTGCTGGGATGCCACTGCACTGAAAGGGACCAGAAAAGAGTGAGGAATTGAGGGATGCAGATAGGAACCTGCCACTGTTGGATTCCACCACCTGCCACTGAGCCCTTCAGACGTCTTGGACCGTGAGTGTTACGACCCTCCTCTTCAGATGAGGAAACCGAGGTTCAGAGAATTAGTGTCCACCCTCACAAGTCCATCTGACTCCACCGGCCCAGGCTGAGCAGGCACAGTCTGGCCTCCGCACCTCAGTCTTCCACCATCAAGCCTGCATCACAGCCCTTTAGCACTCATTGGCCTGTTCAGTTAGATTTGCAGAGAAGAATGGAAATTAAGTTGTGGAGGGAAAGAAGAAAGAAGACAGTGACAGAGAAGGCAGGGGCCTGAGAGAAACGAAGGAGGGGAAGGGGCCTATGGGTGGTGACCCGAGTCAGATGGATGGCTCATCACCAAGCCCTCAGGGCCTCTCTCCCCACCTGCGGAAACCCAGTGTCTGAGAGTCCACTGTGAGTCCACTTTTCACCGAGCTGCTTGGGTGATGCTCATGTTTATGAAAGTTTGAGAACCACTGAGGCCTGGGTTGGACTGTCCACTGCGGCAGCCACCAGCCATGTGTAGCCATTTAAGAGGAAATAAATTAAAATTCAAAATTCAGTTCCTCAATCACCCGAGCCACATTTTAAGTTCTCAATAGGCACCTGAGGCTGGTGGCTATTGGGCCTCACTGTCCATTTCCAGCTCTGCCCTGTTGCCCAGACACAGTAGAGGTTCGTGTCCCCTCCTCGGGGGTCCTCCCTGCGTCCTCAGAGGGTCCCCATTCCAGATTTGGCTGGGGTCTGCGTGTGTCTAACAGGGACCAGCAATGTGGGCCAGCTCCCAGCTGGTGTTCCCAGCTCCACTCAGGCTCCAACCCAGACCTGCAGTTCCTGGTCACCAGGTGGCCACTATGTCCCCTTAGGCTCTGTCATCCAGGGTCTCTGCAGAAGAGGGACCAGTGCGGAGAGACAAAGTGCCTTGGGACAGGTGGCCCCCATTCATGTTCCTGCCCTCACAGTCAAGACGTTGCTTCTGAATGACGGGGGAAAAAGCCTGTGGGTGTCCTAGAGGACGCCCACCTGGGACCAAGGTCACACACAGCCTGGGGAGACAAGCAGCGCTGTTCCCACTCACAGCCCAGACCCAGGCAGGAGAAGGGATGGGCTTCAATTGTCAGTGGTGAGCGGGATGGAGCCGGACTTGCATCCCTGCGGCCAGGGCTCCCAGGCCCTTGGTCTCCCTCTGCGCTGTCCCTCCAAGCCTGGCCTGGGAGCATCCTGGCCTTCGGTTCACAAGACAAAGCCCATGTCCCGGCCCTTCCTCTTGTGGGTCTGGAAAAGATGCCGAGCAGGGCCCATCTCACTGATCAATGTCAGGATATCCCTTCTTTCCAGTTAAAAAGAAATAGCGCGCTCAGGAATTTCCAGGGCTGGGGCGGCCTCCTGTTTACTCCTCGCAACCTGTTCCGGCCCATAGATAAGGAAGAGGAGTCCATTCTCTCCCGGCGCCCTGAGTGTTTCCTGCCCGACTCCAAGCAGACGCTTCCCAGTGGACTTTTTCCCAGGGGGTCTGGTGGGCGCCACAAGGCCTTCAGTGTGAGAAAGCAGGGGATGGGGGGTCCAAGGCAAGTACCAGCATGCAGGACAGTGGTGAGAAAGGGCCCAGGCCAGCATGGCCCCGGGCACCCTGTAAGAATGAACCCACAGTAAACCACGTCACTTTCCGCAGAAGACAGGCCCCTTCTCCCCCTCCAGGGCCGCCTTACCTCTGCACCTGATGGCAGCCCAGATAAGAAGCTGACCAACCCCACTGGCCACCCAGCCAGCTGACACAATAACAGAGAAGAACAAACCTGACTCCATATTGGATCTATTCCCTTAGCTGTGACCCTTGTGCTCTGTGGCCTGCGACTTAGTCATGCTGGCTGTGCACCTTTTGTAAAAGAATGTTGCCTATAGCCTGAAATACACACGAGAGCCCATACTCAGGGCTCTGACCTTTAAAGGCAAAGCACTTTTCCATTCACATAGAGATAAAAAGTTGCAGAACAGAGAATAGCAATCGCCTTGTTGAAGCTTTATGGGAACATTGTAACCAGATCTCGGCACTAACAGCTGCAAGAGCAAATGATTCCAGCACATTCCAGCACTAAGAAGTCTGTAACAACCAAGCACAACCCCTTGCCTTTTAGTACAAAAGAAGCCTGAATTCTAACTTGCGTAAGATGGTTCTTGGGGACACTAGTCCACCATCTTCTTGGTCTGCTGGCTTTCTGAATAAAGTGACTATTCCTTGTCCTAACAACTCGTCTCTCAATTTATTGGCCTGTGCTGTGGCGAGCAGTACCAGTTTGGACTCGGTAACAGCACCAGGCAGAGCCGGGCAGCAGCAGATGGCCTGCCAGGCTGGCACCTCCTGGATCCAGCAGAGACAGATTCCTGTGACCCATGTGGACACTGCAGGCTCTGTCTCCTCTGTCCAGCTCACCTTTAGGCAAGCTGGTGACGCCAGTCTTTGCTTTCCGAATATGGCAGAGACAGGTCACAGGCTGTTGGCTTAAAAGATCTACCCCATTTCTTGTCCTGAGCCTCAGCTGATGAGCTGGGTTCCCTACTGGACAATAAAACTGTCCCACTCAATATTCAATTGCTGGTCTCAGTCTTTGTTTTTGTTTTAACAAAACTTTGCTCAATAAATAAACAAAAATAATTCTGCCTCTAACTCCAAAGAGGACAGAGATCTAGAGCATCATTTACCCACAAGACTGGCCTCACGTGGTTTAATCCCCCCTCCAGGCCCAACACTAATCCCTGCAGACAGGCCTGGCTCTCCTAAATTGTTCTGGACAGCAGAAAATCTATCTCAGGGTTTTTTCCTTAAGATACGACTCCCCTAGGGCACGGCAACCTGCAGTGACTAGAATCTCCTTTGTATGTCAGGGCTCTGAATCCACTTCCTGTTATTAACATGGACGAAGAGCCCCGGACAAGCCCAGCAGGCGGTGTGAGCTCCAGCAGAACTGTCTCCATGACGTTTTTTCCCAGCTCCTTGCATTAACAAATCATCTTCTCCAAAGGAAATCAAAGGACTTTAATGGCGTCTCTCATCCCTCTGCCTCCCTGCTCCTCTTCTTTTTCAGATGGGCAGGTCTCACAGGGAAGGTGCTGGGGGATTAGGCACAGCCTTGCCTCCATCCCAGCAGTTATGCATTTGGGTGGTGTTTCCACTGTTAGCATTTGCTGGGGAAGTGGATGTTTCAGAATCCATGAGGTCCAAATATTATTACTGGAATATTTAGAATACTAGTAAATATGTGAAGACTCAGTGGCTTCTGGGTAGAGCTTAAAACACTAGGGTAAATCCTAAACATGATTGGAACGCACGGACCTCAGGGACTTGAAGACAGGTATTTGCAGAGAGGCCAGTGCACCTTATGTTTATTTCACTTCTTGCTCATTCCTTTTATGAAGGGGAGACTGATGAGATTGTAAAAACCTCTTCATCTCCCCTTAGAGTTCCCACGTTATGTTGATCGGTGTTGTTTCTGAATTGCAGACGACAGAATCTCTTCTAGCTGATTTTCAGCGGGTGGGGATTTACTGAGGGATATTAGAAAACTCCCTGAAATGTCGCAGGGGCTGAAGGCACTTGTTCCAAGATCCCAGGAACAACTTCTGGCCCCTCACTGAAGAATGGTCCTGGTAAGGGAGCTACTGTCATCTACCAACCCAGAAGCACCTGCATTTGCAAATAAATGTCCCAATCCCTGCTTGTGGCATCACTTTCAACCCCAGATCTGACGTGGTTACATTGGATTAGTAGAACCTGTCATGTGTCTGCAGCCTTGTGGCACTCCTTGGGAGGCTGGGAAGCAGTGTTTTGGATGCTATAATGGGAAGGTAGACTCACAATACGGGGGAAGCTTTCAAAATATGGAGACACTGTTAAAATTTGGAGTACCCATGGATGGCCAAAGTCCACTACACATGCAGAATCCCCTTTCCATTAATCACTGGGGGAGACAGGAAGTGTAGATTCAGATCTGCATTTTCTTGATCTGCCTTCATTCCAGAAGCCTCTTGTTCAGACTTTAATGTTCAAGGAAGTGAGGAAGTCCATAGAAAAAAAGATTTTGATTTTGCTGTGACTTATAGAGTCTGTCATTCTTTTATAGTCTTCCTGTATCATGTGTGAGAAATTTTAACAACTATCCTCAGTTGTTAGAGATGGTCCCTTAACCAGGCTACATTCTTTTAAGTCAACTCTTGCCTGTGCAGTTTCTTCCGTCTGGGCTGCAGCTGTCTCCTCTGGTCACCACCCACAATACCTGGACCAAGTGTTCGCATGTGGGTCTGGGAGCCTGACACACAGACCTGGGTCAAAAATCTAGTTCTGCCACCACATAGCTATGTGATCTTACAAAAGTTTCCTGATTTTTCTTCTCAGTTTGCACATCTATAAAATAGGGATAATATTGCTGACTTCAAAAGGTTATTGAGGGATTAAATGGTTAATGGATGCAAAGGGGCTACATAGATAGAGAGTAAACCTTCAGGATTTCTTCCCTCTTTCCCTTCTGTTACCCATGACATTCCGTACACACCTCGATTACAGCACTTATGCTGAACGGTGCCATTCGGACATTTAATGTTTTTCTTTTCTTTCTTTTTTTTTTTGGCCGTGCCTTGTGGCTTGTGGGATCTTAGTTCCCTGACCAGGGATTGAACCCTGGCTATGGCAGTGAAGACGTGGAGTCCTAACCACCGGACACCAGGGAATTTCCCAATTGTCTTATTTTAAAAATATTTAAAACAAAGTTAAAATCACTTATATTATAAGCACATTGAAAAAAGTATATAAATAACATGAAATTACTCCTTTGTTAATCATTAGTCCCACATTGGACGCTACTCCCCAAAGGCATCCTCTGCTAAAAGGTCTGTGTGTATCATCCTAAACACTTTATTTGCAACTCTTTATTTTTTTTCCCACTTAACAATATACCATAGCTAGCTTATAAATATCTGCATCATCTCTTAAGGGCAATACAAAGAATTGCATCGTTTTGTTTAACCAGGCGTCTATTGGTGGACATTAAGTTTGTTTCAGATTCTTGTCACGAACATCTGCATCATATTCATGCTGTCCTTTCTGAAGGAAAGATTCCTAGAAAGGGACTCTTGTATCACAGACTATAAACATTCCCGATCATTGTCAGAATCTGCCCTTTCAAAATATTGTGTTGATTTTCACTCATCCAAACAGTGTCTCTTTCCCCACATTCTCTCCAACACTGGACCTTACCCATCTTTAAGATTCTGGCCAACCTGATTGGTTAAAATGGTAAGTCATCTAGTGAGCAGATTGTCCATTTATATTCCTCCTTCTGTAAAGTGCTTGTTTATATCATTTGTCCATTTTTCAACTGGGGGTCCTTTTCTTTTCGATTCGTATGTTAGAGATATTCATCCTCCATCTGTTACAGGTGTTATAAAACTGCTTTTTCCTCCAGGCAATCATTTGTCTTTTGTAAAGATCTGGTTACCCCTCTGGGCTCTTGGAAAGCATGGACCTTATTGTCTGCAGGTACCGCTCCTGAGACAGCAGTTGGCTCAGTGCAGGATCTCAGCAAGATCTGTTGCATAAATGAGTGAATCTATTGTACAATGGATGGCAGGCAAGTCAAGGAAAAGTCAGTCTGTATTAGTAAAAATTCCACGTTAGGAGATTTTAAAATAAAGTGTATCTTCTGAAAAATGTGAATAGTGTTTGTCCATTTTCTGAAGTTTTCATTTTCAGTTCAGTTCACTGCAGTAAAAACCACTGTGGATCTTGAGTTTTGTTTTTCAACCCCTCAAAATAAATATGAAACGAATTTTATGTGGCAGGATTCATGTGTATAAATAGTAAAAAAAAAAAAAACCTAGAAAAATATGTATCTACCTTGAATAAGAACTAAATAAAGATTAACAGGCTAATGAATAATTGCATCATAAGAGTGGTTATACAGACCGTTAAAATTAAGATAGTATCAAGGAATGATTAATTATTTTTAATTAATCATGGTATGTTCATATCCTGGAAAAAACCCTGGACTTCTAGCTTGGCACTTGTCAGTTGAGTGATGAAGTTAAGTCCCTTAACCTCAATTTCATCATTAAATAGGGCAAAAATATCTGTCTAGACTACTTCAACCATCCATCTGTAATAGGGCAGAACAAATCTCTGACGGGGCTCAAGATGAGTTCTCCCGGCCCAGGGTGGTTTTAAAGAATCAACCCACAGATGAAAAAAATTGCAGTTTTTGTTACCAAGGCAGGATTTTTGCCTAAATTAGTTTTCTGAATCATAGTGATTCAGAGGAAGGATTGAATTTTGTCTCAAAATGGGCTTTTCTAACCTCTGCTTACTCTCTGATGGCAACGTGTAGATATTTACCAAAGTGCTGTATAATTTGTCTTGATTGGCTGGGAAGTCATTCACCAAAGGAAATTTACTGTACCTCCCAATCACAGCCTAGGGTCCTTTTCAGGGCAGGGCAAAGAAATTCAAGTTGGGATCTGTGAAAGAATTATTCAACAATTCAAGATTATTCAGTATCTATCTGTCCTACCTGAAATATGTGACTAATAACACATACACTCTTCAGAAAACTGAAGGTAAAGAGATCAAACTGTAGAAAAGAACACACATGAGTGAACTTCAGTCTGAGTGAGGACATTGCCAGAGATTTGCATGTTTCTCGAAGCCTTTCCTCAGATCTCTGCAGGAAAGGAAATTGTGCGGGAGGAAGGATAAAGCTTGTGGCTTTACACATCTCGTCCTTTAAGGCTTGCCCTTTAAGGCTACATTGAATTAAGCACTTGCTTGCTGCCAGAATGCAGAGAACTAGGTCACCCCGCAGACCAGAGAGCTTCCCAAGGTAGAACAATGGCTCTCACGGGAGTGGGGAGCCTCCAACAACGATCACATTTAAGACTATTTAAAAACAGATGCTATTTGATATTCTCAACTAGCATTAAAAACATCTGGTAAAGTTTTGCTTAGAGATACTCCTCCTGGACCTGTTTTTTTTTTTTAATCAGTGATATTTGTAAATGATCATGTGATGTTGCAAAGGCAGTAACACTGCAGTAGTTTTTTAAACTCTTAGAGGTTGGTTTTCTTAAGCAGGCTGAAGGGGCTGTTTGTAATCGTGTTTAGATTATTGATTTATGTAGCAAATCCTTTCCCCTTTAAATAGTGGAAAGCTCAGTTCCATTTCATTGATCAAAAATGTCCAATTAGTGGATAGAGGTTGAGCAAATTTTACCCTGATTGTTACTTTGTTGCAAATTAAAACCAGCTCTTATAAGAACCTTACCTGGTTCCAAAGAAAAGTATCTCTTGCTGCAAAGAATCTACCCTTCACTTTTTGGAAGCTGTAGATTACATTACAGAAAATTACGTGGAAAAAAATATGATTAGATGGGTAAATGTCACAGTATAGCTATTCCAGTAGATTTGAGGACATCAAATGCAACTCCAGCTTTACCACTATAGTCACAGGGTCAGGGATACCACAGAGTCTTTAATAATAAGCACAAAATCATGAAATGTATCCAATTTTAGGTGTCAGGTGAGAACGGTGGAGGTGTTGACCCGCATTTCAAACGTCGGCTTAAATCCCCTAAGAAGAGGGCAGATGCTCTACAGAGCTCCTATTAACAAGTTGGGCCACTGACTTATCTTCTTACTGAAAATTAAAAGTATATGGTTCCCCAGGTTCCCTAAAAGAAAATCCTTGTGGAATGTCCAGGCTTGGAAGAGTCATTTCTTATACTATGACTTCTGAACTCAGAACATCATTGCTTTATTTCCTGCCCCGCTCCCAACTTCATACAGCACTCTCGTGCCCCCAATCTCAGGAAGTCAGACTTATGGGCAGCAAACATCCATTAGGCTCTGCTGAGTTAGGAAACCATGTCCTAGTTGGCACTTGTGTTGTCAAGTTCATGTTCTAACTGATGGATTAGGGGAGTTGAAAGAAACTGTGTTGATTTTGGTTACTTAATGAGTTGTTTTTATGTGTGCATACTGTGGTTTCAAAAGCCGATGAAAAGAGAAATGACACTTTTTTCCCATGAAAAATCCAAAATTAGGGCAGTTAAAATATTGTTAAGAACAAAAGGCACAAGATTCCACTAATCAGCCATGGATATACATTACTTATCTTTCTTTCCTGTATATTTAATGCAAAGATAGGAAACTTCTTAGTGTACGAAATTAAACATTAATGAAAGTGGCTGTTTTATTAAAAACACTGTAGATTAACATAACAACTAGAGATAAACTAAATGCCAGCAAACATTTTGGAAATATCCACTAGGGTATAAAGGGTATTTGAACACGATAGTTCTTTCTGCATTAAAAAAAAAATCCCCTCTTGAGATTCAACAAATTTCTATTTTCATGACTATGTCCGAGTCTTGTGAAGAAAACCCAATGGAGTCTTTGGATTTTTTTTTAACATAGGCTTAACTTTTTCTTCTAAAATGACTCTCCTCATTAAAGAGAAAAGACACAGCTGTTTTCAAACTCATTGTTTCCTCATATTTCCTTCAGAATCTGTCCTAACCCCTGGCAGAAAGATGGTTTCCATGTGAGACTATGTGAACGAGGAACACTTCCTAATCTCCTGTAAGACCACATTTGTAAAACTACTCTTCAAATCACCCGTTGCAAAAGTTTTAAAATTGGGAATGATTAAGACTGGGGCAAAGATTATCGTAATGAAATTTAATATAATAACAGCTTAGCAAACTTTAAAGGACGTTGTTTTAGGAGGATGTGCATTTTATAGCAATTATATGCAAGAAATGAATATTACACAGATGAGGCTGTGTATATTATCTTGCAAGAAAAAAAAAGGGAAAAAATAGGTTTGAATAAACTATTCAAAATTGTTTGAATAGTTTATTTCAAACAATACAGCTCTTCTCTGTGAAAAACTTTGTGCTCTTGGCCTATTACACTTTTCAATCAAGTAGGGATTTAAAAAGTGACCTTGCAAGGAAGAAGTCAGGAACAAACTTGGTAACACGGAATCGAACCTCAGAGGTGTGTTCTGCTGCAGTAACAGAGAGTAAGAACATCCTTTTCATAAGCAAATACCCTTCAAGTTACAAATATTTCACAGTGAAAGGACTCTTTTCCCCTACTACAATTTAGCCTCTTCTCGGCTTTGCAGTCCCTCTAGGACAATGGATGAAATGTCTTTGTGAAACAGAGCTAGAAATAGTGATCCTTTGCTGCCCAGCAATGAGGAATAATATTTTTTAAAAAGCTTTCTAGTCCCAGGTAACAAATTCTCTAGAAAATTCCTGCATGAGAAATACAGTCAACTCAAAGTCCAAAGTCTGTAGATGAAATCAATGTGGAAAGGTTCCGGCCACAGTCAAGGTTGAGGGTAATTAAGCAGAAGGGGTGGGGGTGGGAGGGAAGACAGGCCCCCCTGGCATCCTGGAACCAGAGCAGGTGCAGAGCAGGCCAAGAGCAGCACAGGACTGAGGCCCAAGGGAGAAGACAAAGGACTTCTCCTCTCCTCCTCCTAGGTCCCTTTCACTCCAGTTTTTATTTTCTAAATGAAATGACAGCTCACCTGAAAGTCTTTCAGGTTGGACTCTCTGGAAAGAAGTTTGCTTCTCCTTTGCCCTTCGATTCAATCTCTGTCCATGCTCAGTATTAAAAAAAAAAAAAAGCAAAAAAAAAACAAAACAAACTTTGGGTCACTACATTTTCACTGGCCAACTTTATGTTTACACATTTCAGAAGAAGAACAAAGAATCTAGTGTTGGGGATTGAGAGCCCTATTTTCAAGTGTTCCCTTCTCTTCCTTGGATTTTTCTAACAGAATTAAGTGCACTACAAGGAGATCAACTCGGTGCTTTGTGTCCATCGAGAGGGGTGGGGTAGGGAGGGTGGGAGGGAGACGCAAGAGGGAGGAGATATGGGGATACATGTATACATATAGCTGATTCACTTTGTTATACAGCAGAAACTAACACACCACTGTAAAGCAATTAGACTCCAATAAATCCATTAAAAAAAAAAAAATTAAGTGCACTAGGGATGCACATATGATCCCGAAGTCAGGGTTACAAAGGAACTGGTCCGAAGAGGCAGCTTAGCAGCAGTATGTGTGGGAGAGACCTAGTGGGTTGAGTTTCCTTGAAGCTGCACGAGAGGCAGCTAGCTGTAAGGCTTGAGCCAAAAGTTATTTCCATCTCTAAGTGAACTACCAGAAGTATCATCCTGTCTCCCTGGGGCTGGTCCTCCTTCCTGTGCTGTATTGGAGTCTGTTTTGGGTACCACACTTGGGCAGGGAGTTTGATAACCTTACTTATCCAGAGACCATAATTGCTCAGTCAATGTTTGAAATGCTTAAAACCTGGTCATGAGAAGAACAGTTGAGTGAAATGGGGATGTTATGGGAGGACATGATTACTGTTTTCAAATCTCTTTAGGGATGTCATCTGGCAAAGAGATGAAAGATGTGTGTTTTCACATCAGAGAACAGAATGAGGACCGAACAGTGTAGAAAAACTACAGGACAACAGAGTTGGGTTCAACCAAGGTAGTCAGATAGTAAGTTTCTTGTCACTGAAGTATTCAAGCAAAAGCTGGAAAGCTACTTAATGGAAATGTGGTTTGGTGCAGGTGGGTTGGAGTCAATGAATCACAAGACCCCTTCCAACTCTTTTTTTAAAAATATTTATTTTATTTATTATTATTTCTTTTTGGCTGCGTTGGGTGTTTGTTGCTGTGCGCGGCTTTCTCTAGTTGCGGCAAGCGGGGGCTACTCTTAGTTGCGGTGCGCAGGCTTCTCATTGCGGTGGCTTCTCTTGTTGCGGAGCTCGGGCTCTAGGCACGCGGGCTTCAGTAGTTGTGGCTCGCAGGCTCTAGAGCGCAGGCTCAGTAGTTGTGGCGCACGGGCTTAGTTGCTCCGCAGCATGTGGGATCTTCCCCCACCAGGGCTCGAACCTGTGTCCCCTGCATTGGCAGGCGGATTCTTAACCACTGCACCACCAGGGAAGCCCTCCCTTCCAACTCTTGACAGCTTTTTTCAGGTCCTGAATAACACGCAGGTCTAAGTTGGAAAACCATCCTTAGAAAATAACTTTTGGAAAGAATGTTGTATTTAGAAATATTCCCTCCAATATCCTTCAGAGGACCAAACTTCCCGGAAGGAAGAAGAATGCAGTGGAACTCTTCCTGTCTGGGGCAGGAATGCACACAGTATCAGATGACACCCTGTAAGGAGGCTATGTCATCTGAAGAATTACCCAGAAAGTGTGCTCCAACAGCTCAAGGACTGGAGCTTGAGCTAATACAAGACACACGAGTGTCATTTAAGGTGCTGGCTGCAGGCTCAGCATTTCCAGGTGTTAGTTGCCCAGTAAAATCATCCGTGCACATCCTGAGACACTTGAACCCAGGAGAAAGCAGCCATCTGAACACATCCCCTGAGGGGCCAAGATGGAAACAAACCTGCATAGAACAAGTTCCTCTATTCTGACTGCTTCAGGGGGCTGGGGCTCATCTGACCTGGGGCTCTTTTGGTCAAGATGCAACTTATCTTAAGAAATGTAGCATAATTTCAGGTAATCACCTCTCTTCATCTGTGCTTTCCCTTCTGTGACACTAACATCACTGTCACCTGACACAAGATGGTGCTCATGATTCCTGGGTGAATAGATGTAACCATGGAACAACTGAACATTTTGGCTAATGTGGACAAAAGACACCAATTTAGATATAAATGGGTCATTGGCTTCATGTAAAGTCTACCTGTGCAGACAGGTGGAATGCACTATTTAAATGCTTGGCGATTCATTTCTGAATGAAGCCTCACCAAAAATAGAAATTTTAATGTTGTTTAGTTACTAGAGCCCAACTGAAGTAGCTCTCTTAAAATCAGTGTTTGTTTTGAGTCATCAAAAGTCCTTATTACTGACAACCAAAGGCACCAGAATAAGGGTATCAGGTAAATACAACTGCCAGGGAGAAATGAAAGTTCTAGATAATTCAAACTCTAAATCTCTGACTCACTGCTATGAGAGGGTGGAGAGAGAGAGACAATAACTTTTCAAGCTGGGTATAAATGTAAAAAAACAACTGTACTTTTTGAAAATCTAAAATCCCAAATAGCTAACACTTATTAGATAAGTGAGTTTGTTGATTGTTCATATGGAATCTAAAAATATCTCATGGTTTTTGACAAAGTTAAACATGCTTGTTCCTATATTTTTGGACTCCCTTTCTAAACTTCTGGATTTTACTTCCATTTCAAAGGAACAATTGAGGCACTGGTTTAATACAATATTTATTAAAGTGTTTTTATTAACAAACTTTCGCCAGAAAGTTCCGAGTGTGTTAATACAGCAGGCACGTTGGCTTCAAGGTTTGGTATTTGACAGTCCCCAGAACTGCACTTAACTCTCACAATCCTGCCATGACTTTGTGGATTGTTTGGGCAGGACCTATAACCAGCCTCCCCCATTAAATGGTTAAAGATGAATTGGGGTTCATTCTGATTGAAGTGTTCTGAGTTTACGATGACATCAGTCTGTGACAGGCCTGGCTCCACTTGCCTTTCTGCCTTGTCAGTTGGACTCACTGAACTGGAGTCCTTGTTTGCAGCCCCTCCACTGCCCTCCACGTTCCCGATGTCTCTGTTTTTACAGAGTCCCCTTTGGTGTGTCTCAGGAGCACAGCATGCTTTGTGTGAAGCTCCAGCGCTCCTGCAGACCAATGACGACGGCTCTGCCATCTTTGGAAGATGCTCTTCTAGGCTCTGAAGACTGTGTACGCTGGTCTTACCGAGTTTTTCTTGGACCTGAATGTGCTGACCCGGGTGGTGGAAAAAACTCCTGGGCAGAGAATTCTGCATTCCAGGGGGTTTCACTCTGCCCTGTAGACAGGGACAGTGGTGGATGTGTGGGATGGGATGCACGAAGCCCTCGGGGGCTTGGTGTGCAGCCTTCAGAGGGGCCAGGCCGTTCTGGACATGCATGAAGCTGCTGGTAGTCGGAGCACACTGGTGGCACAAGCAGTCACGCATCTGCTGGCAAGATGGCAGGCCATATTTCAAAGGTTTGTAGGCATTTGGGCAGCTACATCTCTGATGCAGAGAGAAGAAGTGACACATGGTGTGCTGTTCAAGAGAGGGCTGCAACAAGGCAGAGCTGGTTTCATTTTTGGTGCTTTGGTTGAGTTCGCTGTTGTAAGCTGTGTGTACAGGCATCCCTAACTTCTTTGCCTGGCTGTTGAAAAGTTCAGAGCAGATGTGGGTCTCTTCGTAAGTGGTCTTCTCAGAGGCCATACAGCTGTGGGCTGCCAGAGGTTCTAATTCGTAAAACTCATGCTCCATTTCAGCTTTTTGGCCCCTGGGATCTAAATGATAAGCATTCACGGTGTGTGTCTTGCTTTGTCCCTTGTCACCAGGACTTGTCGACAAGGTGTGGGAGAAGGCACTGCATTGGAGTTTTTTAGGTAAAGGAATCTGACCACAGGTACCCTGCGGCCCAAGGCACCGGCACATGCACTGAAAAAAGAAGGTGGCAAAAGCCCAGCTGATACACATGATGAGCATCATGAAGGTGCCCAGCTGGGTGTAAGCCAGAACCGTGGAGGGCATCATCATGGCCCCAGCCACGAAGGTGGTGAGTGCGGCCATGGCAATGGCAGAGCCCATGCGACTCAGAGAGAAGATCACCTTCCCTTCTCGGTCGGTATCCGGGGCCAAGCGGTAAGCAACCCCATAATGGACGGCAAAGTCTACAGACAGGCCGACCGCAACCGAAATAGTGACCGACTCCAAGACGTTTAGCTCCCAGCCCAGCAGGACGAGAGAACCAACGGTGACAAATATAGTTCCGGCGATCGAAATGATGGCATAAAGGCTTATGATGATGTTCCAAGTTGTAAGCAGCATCACACTAAAGGCCACGGCCACGGAGAGCCCCATGGCGATGAGGGTGCCATCGGAGAGGCTGTCCTGGAGGTCATAGAACTCCAGATTGCTGACAAACCAGCCGTGGCTGAGGCCCTCGGGGGCAGAACTCAGCTCGTTGGAAATCCACAAGTCCACCTCTTTATAAAACTGATGCATCTTTTCATAAGCCAGTGTGAAGAGGTAGGTGCTTTGGAACTCTAGCACGACTGCCCTGATGGTATCATTGATATCAAACCTTGGCCCTGGGGTTTTGCTATCCAAATGGTAGCCCGTACTCCTCTCCAGCTCCATGATGGCTCTCTTGATGCACAGTTCGAAAATCTCTTGCTTATAGGGGAAGCTCCAGTGGCTGCAGCACGGGTACAGGGTAGGCTCATCGCAGTCCTGGTTTTCCATCCACTGCTTGAAGGTCTCAATGAAGCAGCTGGTGAAGTCCTGTTCATCAGTCTGGTGAAAGAATGTCTGATTTCTCAGTTTTTGACAGAACTGCAAAATCCAGACCTGGGAAGCTGGGCTGGCAATGTTAAAGCCACCGTCTAAGGTCAGCTTCCCTTTGCTCTTAGGGTTTAGGGGGTTGCCATTGTCTTCTGGGGACACACCCCAGATGACCGTGATGGGCATGTGGAGCTCCTCTCCGTGGTGGACGCGCTCAAACATGAAAAGCTTTTTGTACTCGGCGTCGTAACGTTCAAAAGGGTGGGACGACCTGAACACCTGGAACTCGGACAGCTCCAAAGAGGGCAGCTTCATCTTTGGGTTTATGCAGACGATGTAGGCCCCGCCCACAGTTAAGGCCAGGAACCAGACCAGCCATAGGTAGCGAAACTTAATGACGATGCACGGCAATACTTTTTCAAAAAAAATTCGAGACGCTTCCGAAATGGCAAAAAGGACTTTGTGGCACTTCTGACAGGCCACTGTCCAGCAGCTTTTGTTATCGTATATTTGCTGCTGGGGCTTCTTGAAGCAGCTGAAGATATTGAGAAGATACCGCTCGTGCAGGACAACCACGGCCGGAAGCCATGTGACCATCAAAACATAATTCACCAGTATAGCTGTCCCCGCGTATACCCCAAAGCATCGGATGGCTGTGATATTGCTCACGTAGTTAGCGTAAAAGGCAGCCGCCGTGGTAAAACTGGTGACGAACATGGAGAGGGCGGCGTGTTGCAGCGTGATGCTCACCGTCTCTGAGGTTTCCGCGTGAGGCTTGTCAAATTTGGTGTAGTTCCAGACATCACACAGGACAAAAGCATCATCCGCCCCAATGCCCACCAAAATAATGAGTGCAGTGAGGTTCATAAAAGGGAAAAATTCAAAGTTAAACACCACGCGGTAGAGAAAATAGGACACAATCAAGGAACTGATGATGGCAAACATGGTCATCAGAGTGATAAACATGGACTTGGTGTAGACACACATGACTGAGAGGACGATCACGATGGCGATGGCAGGATACACAGTATCCATCAGAAGATAATCCTGAAACAAACTGTGTTTGATCCCAAACTCAATCCCGGTGATGGTGGTGACGCCGTCGGAAGCGTTCCAGTTTTCGAAGTTGTCCAAGTAAATGTTCATCATGCTCTCCCCTTTCTCTGTGGGCGAGAAGAGCATGCTGTACTTTAAAGCGGGTGTGTAGTCGGCTGTCTTTGGGGCCATAAAGTCTTTGTCCACCAAGTAGTGGAGGATCTGGTACACAGCATTGTACTTGGTACATTTCCGTGGCACGTTGGTGCACTTGAGCTGGTCCTTCCTCCGGGCCGCCATGTCCCAGCAGTCCGGCTCCAGGGTGCCGTTCTGGTAGTGTTTGGCGCAGGTCCGAAGTAGCTTCAAGGTATGAGAAACGTCTCGCTCGACGATTTTCTGGCAGGATGATCTGTTGTTCAGAATAGCAATGTAGTTCCCCAGCGTCCAGCTGGGGCAGCAGGAAGCGGCCGTGGTCCTCTGGCAGAGATCACCAAACTGGGGATGAGATCTGATCTGCAGAGACAGAGACACGCGGAAGAACTGACGTTTAAAATCAGTTCACAGAAAGGTCTGAATGACGGTGGCCTTGAGGGACAGGAAAGTTACAGAAGTTATAGAATCATCCTCTGAATTAGGCATCGGTTTGAACACAAGGTGAGTTTTCCCCCCAGATCTGCTCTCTTCTGCTGCAGAAGGCTCCCTAGGTTACTTCATTTTGAACAACAAACTCCTATTTGGGGATGACATACAAGTGTGAAACAATTTCAATCAATGCCAGTTTGGTTTCAAAAAGGAGGTAAAATTAACACCTCTTTAGTAAACAAGCCTTTTCAAAGTCACTTTAAAAAGCAATAAAATGGATAGGCTGTGAAGCTTATGTATGTATACCTATGGGATTAATTAAGAGAACAATTGCCCAATTGATATATAAAACGAACTTGTGGCTTTGCCTAAAATTTCTGGTAATCAGCGTGAAATATTTGGTGACAAAGGTACTATATTTCAGTCAACTTGGAGGCAAAGATGATAGTCTCTAGATAACTGTCAGACTCAAAAAAGTGATTCTGGTAATATCAGAAGCCAAAGACGCATGAAAAACCTGGAATAAAATTGTTTCCTGATATATGAGTAGAGGGGGAAAATGTTTCTAAATTAAAATTATATGTGTGTGTATATATATATACATATATATATGATTTTAAATAAACATATAAAAGTAATAAAATACTTCAGTAGGAATTTAATTATTTCTTCCACATCTTTCAAAGTTTATTCAAGTTGGCTAACTCCCCCTTTTGGGGAACTTTCTGTTTTGGTAAACAGGGGTCTGCTGCTATTAGTAAGTATTAACAATTCTGGATTTAACGTGGATAGTATTTCATTTAGAACACTATTCCTGGAGTAAGGCTTTCCTTCTTACAGCTGTTCTTGTTATAGAAAATTGAAATTTGTTCCAATGTCAAAGCTGGCATTGCTAAGATTAGAGTGAGGCCTGCACAATCCCATCATCTTAAAAATCTATAAATTACAAATGGCCCCTCTTCCCTGAGGGTGAGAATAAGAAATATCCCCCTGCTCTTGAGCCTGTCCAGAGACTTCTCCGGAAGTGCCAGGGCTAAAGACGACCCACTCCTATCACTTTCCCTCATCTCTATTTACCAAAGGTTGTTCCAGGGAAGAAACTCCAAAGTTCAAGAAGGGCATAAGTATTCTTTTTTCTAATAAGATTAAAACCACCCTTTCCCTTTTATTAAAGTAGGCTTTATCAATCATGCGTTGAAATATTTTCTCAAAGTAGAAGTTGGCACAATTCACCTCTTTAGAACTTAGACTTATCCAAGAACCAAGTTACTTGTAACTTGGCTATGAAGACAGTTTACTGGGACTTGTTCTACAGGGGCAAGGTGTAGATGAAGGGAGATTGGCCACGTATTGTGAATTGCTGAAGTTGGGTGACCTGCACATAGGGATTCACTCTACTATTCTACTTTTGCCTCTGTTTGCAAATTTCCATAATAAAAAGTTGGGTTTTTTTTTTTTAAGATACTCTATTGGGGGTAAAGAAAAATGAGTCAAAGGGTTATTATACAAGTGTACTAAAACAATGTTGATTTTAACAAAGGTTTAATTTTTAAGCTCATTTTTAAAGAGTGATAATTACTTGACATTTCATAAAATAGAATAATTAATATTGAATTGTTTCTAGGTTAAAATATTCACATGGGCTAACTCAGGGGAAACGGAACCACCTAATAAATAACAGGAAACCCTGGAATAGCATCTCTCAGATAACCAGGTTTACCCCACAAAGAAATAACAGGCAAGTCCCTGGGGTCAGCCTGGTGAACTGAAAGAAAGGGAACACAACCCCAATGCCTGACAGTTTACAGATGGAAGAAAATGAACTGTATCCATTATGAAACCCACTATCAGCTAGAAGGACCATATTTGTACTTGCTCAAATAACCAAAAGCCAAGGATAAAGGAAACAGGGTTGCCAGCTAAAACTGGAAACGAAAGCACAGAATTGTCCTTGAATAACCCTTTCAAAGAATTGCAGGGGATTTTTATGTGTGTATCTGACCAAAGATTAAAAAATTGGACATGACAAACACAGACCAAATACTACTTTGATGGCTGCTATCAAAAATAAGTGCTAGGGCTTCCCTGGTGGCGCAGTGGTTGAGAGTCCGGAGACACGGGTTCGTGCCCCGGTCCGGGAAGATCCCACATGCCGCGGAGCGGCTGGGCCCATGAGCCATGGCCGCTGAGCCTGAGCGTCCGGAGCCTGTGCTCTGCAACGGGAGAGGCCACAGCAGTGAGAGGCCCGCGTACCGCAAAAAAAAAAAAAAAAGCTAATGAGCCTCTGGAGGGCCAGTCCTCACATTCAAAGGTGATGGCTGATGTACAACCTTTGGAAAACAGTTTTTGAGGACTCTTTTACAGGGTAAGAAATAAGGACAGAGAGAAGACATTTATCCTGAGTTGGATGCCAGTGCCCTGAATCTAAAGGAATGGAGCTCAAGGATTGTCTAGGCTTTCAGGGAGTATGTCCCCCATCCATCCATCCATCCATCCATCCAAAAGGAGAAATATTTGTTGAGCACCTATCAAGACAAATAAGGCAAAGTGGTCCTGCTCTCAAGTGGCTCACAGTGAGGCAGGGAAATCAGACAAGAAAACAAACCGTTACAATTCAACACGAGAAACAGCTTATTATGTGTAAGGGTCTATGTGAACCTGTGGACAGAGTGCCAAAGTCTGTAAGTGAGATGGGATAACGGCACAACTTAGTCACCTGGGACTGAGATAACACAACACAGAGTCCTATTTTATATTGTGGGGCTTAAAGAGCTTGGCAAGCAGGTGTATCTTTATGCAGAAGGCAGCTGCACCTTTGCCATATTCTTGGGAAAGGGATTGACAGGAATGATTTTGAAATCTTTGAAGTTTATAAAAATAAGGATGGAGTTAATGAGAGCAATTTCTTGCAACTCTCATGAGGAAAGCCCTTTTCATTCTAGGTATTCACAAACGGGATTTTTAGGGATCATTTTGCTTACGTGGTGCTAACACGTCTTTGCACACTTCCCTAGTTAGATAGTAGCAGGGGTGGAGTTGGCTTCAAATAAGAGTAAAGGAAGAGGAGAGAAAAAGAAGAAATCAGCAGAGTTTTAAATGATCCCTTAACTTTCAAAACCAATGGCCAAGTTGGAGATATGTTAAGAAGCTAAGGAAAGAATAAAGGGAAGAAAATTAAGCTCTTAATACCAGGTTCATTCAACTGCTAGACACTCCTTCCCCACGTGACCAAGTTCCTCATGTATTGAAAGTTGAAGGGAGCCTAGAGAGGGAGAAGCAAGGGCTCCACAGCTCTCTTTAAAACAAGCACCAGGAAACACATTTCTGGGGTCCTCTAAGCGTGTGAGGGGGGCATTCCAGCTGTCCACAAAAGCTACCCAAGTAAAATGGGTCTTAGGCACCAGATTTCAAATCCCTTCTACAAGCTGATTCCTCTGAGCTCCAGCATCTACACTATGCAAAGACTAAGAAATAGGGTAAAGGGCTTCCAGCAGAGTCAAGATTAGAGACACACACACTTCTTTGTTACTAACGACTCTCTGCCAGTGTGTCCCGTAGGAATGTCAAAGTGCAGAAAAAAGTAATGAAGAAGATTAGGGGAGTCAACTGAGGCTCCTTTTGAAAGAGTCTAAAAAAAAAACCCAAGCATTTCTGTGAGGAGGTAGACGAGCATCAGAAACAGAAGCTCTTCACTCTGGAAACCAGAGCCCATCTGAACTATAAGTGGCATGTAATTTAAATGGGATCTGGAATTTGAACTCAACGTATTATCAGCACAGGCAGGGGGCCACTGAAAGACCTGGTCTCGTGCCATTACACTGATTACCAGATGTTTTCTGGAGTCAACCCACCAACAATTAAGCTCTTCTGCTCTGTACCATTTGGTGTGTGTCCCATTCTACTTGATAGTTGTTAATAACCAAGTGGTTAGGTACAATAGCTAGGATTTGAGGGGGGAAGAAAGGGAAAGACTGCCAAGTAGCCTCAGGACACATTTTGCCCAAACCGCCATAACAAATAAAAATCCTCAAAGGGTCTTGAGCTGGGAGACTCAAAAAAGTACAGTAATAACTGAAATCTGAACTGTTGACCAATAGTTATTATTTAAGATATCACTGAATACATTATCTCTATGAGAAACATATGTTATTCTGGGTTCATAGCAGAGTTTGAGACTAGAATCCAAGGGCATTTGCAACTGGCAAAAAAGTATTTAATTTAAAAAGTTAAAATTACAACCATGCTCCTTGAGGTAGTATTTGGGGACCTTGATTCTGTTTATTCATTTATTGGTGTGGATCTACAATTGGCTTGACCATTCATTCAGATGTACGTGTCTTGGGTCTGTTCCTCAAATTTTTACAAGAGGATCACAAATTGTTATGTTCTTGCCAGGGATTACAGACTTGAACTCACAGCTATCCAATCCTTATTATGAGCCCAGTAGGAAAAAAACCTCAGACAAGCAGATATCTATTCTTTTCGATAGTCTAAATTTTGCAGATGCATCAAGCCAAACCATTAGAAACTCCGTATTTAGCTTTCATTGCTTTATCCCTGTAGAAATGCTTCTGCTATAATGTTTTCCTGCTACCAACCTACTTGAGATATGGTTTACAAACCAAGAATCAATACTGTACCTCTTGTAAACCTGCTAAGAACTTTGTTCACAACATCACACTTCTTTTATGAAGCCTATGGGAACAATCCTTTCCTGTCTTAGTGTGAGGAAAAGATGGGCTTCTTCTAAAAAACACATTTGTTACTCTACTTAAGTGACTTTTGTCTCTGATCATGAATTCCTTTTTGCTCTGGCTGCCAGGGAGGTTAGAGACAAGTTTGAAGCTCACCACCGCTCAAATATACAGAATTGTGGGGTATGCATTATTCTGTGTTCAATCTCATCCTTAGCTTTATTATTTTCCTCCCATTATTGTCCCTTCATGTAATTCATTCAACTTCTTTATCTTATCCTTTCTGTATACCTTTTTGTAAGCTACCTATTGATGCTGATTTTTATCATCTGAAATATATATAAAATAATATACTGTTTTCACTTATGAAAGCTATAATGGCACAGTACTGCTTACTGGCTTTTGAGTCCATAAGAGTCTAAGACGTATTCATAGAATAAATTGCTGGATCTTTAAAAAAAGTATACTTACTCTAGGCCATGATGATTCTTTGAGGTTCAGTTGAGTGGGAAATGGTATACACAAGGCAAAACACAAATAGGGGGAGTGGTAATCTGCATTACGGAAGCAGAAAGAATGGTGGGTAAAGGCACAGACTCTGGAATTAGACTTGGCTGGGTTGAAATCCTGCATCTGCCACTTGCCACCTGCGTGAACTTTTCTCATCTATAAAATAGGCGAAATAATAGTGCTTCATTCCTAACACTGTCATGAGGATTAAATGAAATAATTCAATAAAGTGTTTGGAACACTTCCTGACAAATATTAACAACACGCAATAAACATCAGCTTTAATCAACTGAGTGAATTCAATCACTCTAGTGTCTTCCAGGGAGGGAAGGTCTCAAAATTAACTGCAAGGGTAGACTAGCGAGATCTAAGAGGCATAGAAGTTAATGAACTGTTCTCATCCAAGGTGTGATTATAAAGTAACCAGACTCGCTTAACTTCTCTAAACTTAACTGCTCATCTGTTAAGATGTATATTAACGCATATATGTGGAATCTAGAAAAATGGTACAGATGAACCTTCTGTAGGGCAGATATAGAGATGTAGACGTAGAGAATGGACATGTGGACACAGAAGGGGAAGGGGAGGGTGGGATGAATTGGGAGATTAGGTTTGACATAAATACACGACCATGTGTAAAATAGATAACTAGTGGGAACCTACTGTATAGCTCAGGGAGCTCAGCTTGGTGCTCCATGATGACCTAGATGGGTGGGATGGGGTGGGGAGGGAAGTCCAAGAGGGAGGGGATATATGTATACATATAGCTGATCCACTTCATTGTACAGCAGAAACTAACACAACATTGTAAAGCAATTTTACTCCAATAAAAAAACAATGGTGTTATTCCAAGGTCACAGGTCCATTGTGAGAGAAGTAAAGTACCCAGCATAAAGCCTTGCACATAGCAAGTGCTGTACATATATGCTACTTTAGAGTTAACCTTCTATATGAGAAGGGTTGTAACCCACAACAAGAAGTGTGTTCATAGCTTCTAAATAACCTACTGATAGCTGTAGAACAGAAGAAATTATGACAAATAAAAATTGACCACTGATGAAGAAACTTTGGGTTGTTTATAGATAGTTTGTGACTTTGGTCTATTTGGAGCTGCACAGAGACAAGATGTCACTCACAGAAAATCCCGATATCCTCATCAATGCAAAAGTTATTTTCAAAATATATAAAGAGACTTTCAGAATGAAGAATAAAGTCAGGAGATCTGGGACCAAACAACTAGGTGACCTGGGTAAGCCACTCAGTTCTCAGAAGGTACTTATATCAGCACAATGAGATGCTCGTCTGTGGGTTATCTCAAAGAGTCCTTTCTACCTCCTGTTCCATTAAGAAACCCTGTTGACAGAACAGGTCATTGCACTGGATTATCAGTCTAGCTCTTAGCAGGGCATGTGATTAGATTTTCAACTGACCAGTGATTTTACGTTTTCGAATTATGCTAAGAACACGAGTTCCTTTTCTACCTGGTTACTGTGCTTGGGCAAGGCCATTAGCGACATCAGACAGCAGTTTATACTTGGAGAAACTACCTCTGAACACATGAAATTGACAGCTCTTCCAAGCTCAGTAGGTGACTTAACACTTTCTGGTGCTGTCTTCATGCATCTTTCTGTCTTGTAATGCAGCAAGGTGTTTAGAGTTCAGAGCAATCTGGATTGGATTACTTTGGCCATTTCCATAGATACTGTATTTATGCCCTTTGATGTTCCCTTTCCTAGCCTGTGCCCTAAATTTTCCTTTGAGGTCATCGGCCCAAATGACCCACTGATTGCCAGAAAGGTGAGCATTTCATCTCATAATTAAGATGCTGATAATCGCCTCAGGGGGAAAATGGAGTGAACAATGAAACTAGATTAGGAAGAGAAAATACAACAAAAGAAGAAAAAAAAAGGCTTAACTATTATCCTGAAAGGAAATAAGCTGTGAAATAATACAAAAGACTATCATGGACAAAGAACATGAGTGGGAAAGAAAAAGAGTTCTTTATTAAGGAAGATGGTTTGTTTTAAAGGTGGGGAAGCAGAGACACTTTGATCCTGGGATCCGAAAGAATGCGAAGCCACTCTGCTGGTGTTTACTCCTCGGTAGGTAAGCCACTTGAGTGCTTTCATCTGATCAGGCACCAGGGTCAGCAGTAAAAGGAGTTTCAAAAGTATAACCTTATTTGTGCTAGACATATTTCAGTTTTACTTTACATACCCTTGAATTATCTACATTGCACATTGATTTAATTGCAGGTAAATTCCACAATGTCTCCCCTCCAGCTGAAGTAAATACTACTCTGGAATATCGGTCACCTGGTGATAGGAGAAAAAAAAAAGAAAGAAAAAGGTTTATAAATTATTCATTTATTTCAGAAGACTCAGCATTCAGAAATAATTCAAACTGGGAAACCACCTGGGCAATTCATTAGCAGTAGGGAATCCAGGAGAAAAATGTAAAAAAGTTTTAAAGAGTAATGCTATAATATTGCTTTAGCTCAAAGCCGTTGTCTACTCACTATATCTTAAAAATCTTAGTAGTTATGTAACATATCTAGTTCTGATCAGACTGTAATTAGGAAGAGCAATCCATAAGAACTTTCAGCAGAAAATCAACTGAATGCCTCCCTCTTAATTTCACAACCCATCACCCCAATGGTATATAAAATCAAAGAATGATGCACCAGGGAATATCAAGAATGGATTATAAGGATGTTCTCTTTGGCAGCTAACTAGAGAGCAAAGACGGCAAGTGATCAGCTTAAAAGCACTAAAAACAGTCAACTAAACACAGAACGCTGGCCAGGATCACAGACATACTCCTCATTCTGGTTGAGTGTTCAGAGTTCTAGAAAAAACATTTTGAAAATTATACTAATACAAAATATATTTCTGAATACGGGAGGTTGTGTGATATCCTGGAAAGAGCATGGCCTTTAGAGTTAGAACTGGGTGTAACCAGGTTCTGTCATCTACTAGCTGGATGATCTTAGGCAACTAACAACTTTTCTGAGCCTCGGTTTGGTTCCTCATCTGTAAAATAAAGACAGCAACACTTTCCCAAATAGGTGTGAGAATTAAATGAGGTACTGAAAAATGGGTGCTCAGTAAGTATTGTTTCTGCTTCCTCAGCCATTAAAAAAATTAATATGAACCAACTGAAACAGAGTAGATTCGTTTTATATGATCTAAAATGCCTAATGGTGCTGACAAAGAAAATCAATTTGCAAATTTATGAATAAAGCTTTATTACATGAAAAACTTCATGGTCACAAAGTTTTCTTTAGTAAACTCTTGTCTTCAAGACAAATAAAAGAAGATAGGGAAAAAACATATTTTAGAAGGATTTTCAACAACAACAACAACAAAAAGCTGAAAACAGAAGAGCTTCAATGTTAATATTCACTTAATCAGAAACTGGAGTTATTGCAATTCCTCATCCGTAACCATGAGGGCTAATCAATGACTTGCAAACTGACATATGTTTCCTTGAGGCCATGAACTCCTCCTTCCTGGCAGCTGCACAGAGACCAGGCTGACTCTAGGCTACAGCGAATTTTATTTAGTGAATTTGCTGCCAACATTTAGAGATCTGGTGATTCCACAATGAAATCTGGATTCCTGGCCTCCGGGAATTTCTTACAATCTTTGGGCCCTCGGTTTTTTCAAGGCCACATTCTGCTGCCTTCTCCTCAATCACCATCACTTCCTGCATTCTTAACCCAGCTCACTTTTCTCATTCATATATGAGCTAGGTCCCTGAGGCTTTCAAGCTTTGGACCTCTGGACTTTATTTTGTTCATCTCGCTACCTGTAATGTCTAATGACAAGGCTGGCACAAGAAGGCTATTAATATAGGTTTTTTGAATGAATCAACAATTTAGATATACATTTTTGATAATACTGTAGACTATGTCAGGATTCAATCCAAAAAATGTACAAGGAATTTTTTAAATGCGTTGAGATTTGGGGCAAGGTCAAGAATTTTATTAGATTTATATCTTTCTTAAAACCGAATATAACTCAATCATCTCTCATTAATTTTTAATTTTAGGTAAATAAATTCAGATTAGTGGTTGACTGAGCTAGAGAAGTAAAATTACAAGTTAATTAAGCTAAAACCCCTTTAAGCACGATAGAAACAGTGAGGCTGTGTGACCAGCCACCTAATCTTGACAGTCTAGGTTATCAATCATGTTCAATCCCAGGAAACTCTGAAAGGTTTGTCATCTATGATGCCACTCACTTGGAACGTCACAGAAAAAGCTGTCCTTGTGGAAGTTCCAGTCAACTTCTCTTTTCTCTCTTTCATAATGATCATCTGACCATCTATCATCCCGATGGCTGAAATGGAACACAGTTTGATCTTCAATCAAGTCCTCACTATTTCAAGGCTGAGAAGCCTACTGGTAACAATATAACCTCAAAGTCATGACCTAGGAAGCGCTTGATATTAAGTCGGAAGGATGAACATAAGCAACCAACATTAATTTTCTCACTTCTGAAAAAGGAAGAAAAACCCCAAACCCTCACTAATATACAACAAAATCTTAAAAGACAATGACAATTTCAACAAATTCAGTGGCAAAGATTTTGAGCCACACATTTTAGATGTAATCTTTTTGCTCAGACAATGTTTAAAAGTGGAATTCGTTAGCAGTGGTTTGTCTAAAAGTTAATAAACGATTACCTTTTGGCTTGTTCATCTGCATATTTAAAGGGGTAATTTGCTAATGTTGCTTTGTATCCTGTATTTTTCACCATGTTATTCCATGTGACCAGTCTCTGGCCTATGGCAGTCCCTCTTGGTTCAAAACCCTAAGGCAAAATATTACAAATTCCCATTAGTGTACTTCATTTCAGGCTAAGTATAGTTATAACAGCTTGGGAAGGCTATGTCAAGGTGATGTATAGCTTTCAACAGAAAATATACACGTTCCTCACAGCTACTCCAGAGGCGAACTGCATTAAGACAAGATGACTTGACATAATAATGATCACCTATTTACTGTGACAAACAGTTTGATTCTTTGGTATGTTACATGTCTCAGGAAAGAGGAAAAAAAATACTTATCTGAAGCTTCTCTTCCAAATTCATACCTGGCATTTATTTTTATGTTATAAAAAATCATGGTCAAATTAAATCGTGTTATGCGTGCAACAGTGTTTTACAAAGAGTTTATCATTATCCTTGCTCATACTTTCCTCACTATTCCACTTCTGAGGGACATTTACTTAAAAACAGACCCTGCTATTTCTCAGTAATACTGAAATTCCTTTAACGTCTTTGGGAAAAAAGGTGACAGTCAGTCTTCAAGACTTTTTGAAGACGTTTTTACAGTCTGCAGATTCTCCAGTTTTCTGCTTTTTAGTTTAAACATGGAGACCAAGAAGCAAATTTCCAGATTTTTGATGATGAGCAAGTTACCTCACCCCTTTTAAGAACCTGAGAATACAGACATGTCTCTACTTTTCAGAAAGAGAATTGTATACTTACTGATGGCTTGACAAGGTTTTTAAAAGAGATGGGATACTAAATAACATAATGCAACATGTCTTAATATACTTAATCTTTTGAGATGATTGAGGGCTAAAGAAAATAAACAGATTCTACTGGCTCAATTCTCCTTACCAGCAATGGATCGGAGAAATCAGGAAGCTCTGGCACTAATACTCCAACCAAGGCACAGACCACGATGAACACAGTGCACATGCCCAAGACAACCACAGGCCAGTCTGCTATCAGGGCTGCATAACTACAAAAGCAGAGAGAGATCACAAAGAAAGCCTCTTAGAAGCAGAGTAAAGTTTTTTTGCTACTTAAGAGAGCAATTTGTTAAATCTTCCTATTTCAGACCTATTTCAGACCTAGCACAGATATTATCAGTAAAAGATCTCATGAGATTATAAGCATTTATACATAATTGTAGTAGAAAATTGGAAAATCACTGTCCTCTCATTTTTTGTGATAAAGTAGCAGTGGTCAGATGCCACAGGCTATTGAGAGTAAGAATAATGTCCATTCCTGACAAATAACATTTCACTGCTACATCTGTGCCTGGGAAAAAGAAGCTCTTAAATCTACACTTTCTAAGTGGAAAGAAATATATTTTAACAGAGGCTCCATCCTCCTTGCAGTCTCTTTCAGAACTTTTGTTTCTCCAGTTATTCCTTTCTCCCTACTTTTACTCCATCAGTTCTTGAAAAAGAGCTCAGCCCATAAACAGGTTCAGGTAGTGTAAGTCATAAGAATAACCAAACCAAACTGAAACCTCCCCATAAACCTATTAACCTTCCATTTAGCTAAAACTATAATGAACTTATTCACTAGATTGTGAGCTCCAGGAGGGCAGAGACTATTGATTGATTGACTGGTTGATTTAGTGTAGTATCAGTGCTTAGAACAGTGCCTTTTAAAAGGTGCTTGGTAACTATCTATTGATCAGATGAACAAACACCCATGTATGTACCTATCCTCCCTTCACTCTCTATCACCACAGCCTGGCTTTAGTTTCTTACTACGCCTCAGAAACTCCTCTCTGTTACCACATCCCACCATTAAGCCATTTCTTCCAACACCCTTCCCACACCCTCATTCACAACCTTCCACTGAAATATCTGTTTCTGGGCCCTTCCATAAGATCCTGGACCATGCCTTCCTAACCTGACGCTTCCAGACCTCAATAAGAACTGAGTGCTCCATAGAAGTTGACTAGACTGAACTTTTCTAAAATTCAAAATGTATTCTGCCAACTTCAGATTTCTTGAATTTTTATTAGAGAAAAAATGAAACATTTAACTTGTGGACAATTATTCTCAAATTCTCAACAGTGTTATTTAGCTCACTGGGCTGCTCTGATGGCTATTTCTGGCTCATTTGAAATAGGCTTCTTGCTCATATACTTTGAGTTTTTCTTCAAAATCATGCTAGCAGTTTAAAGAAAGCTAGTGGCTCTAACCATTATTCTGAAAAAAACTATTATATGTCTCTAAGAATAGATGGCTGATTTTTATATTCTGATCTCTCAAATTCATAGATCTGGCTTTGCGGAGATATTCAAATTAAATTTTAATAAGGAAGTTAAAATATAACATAATTATGTTTTAAGGGAGGACTCGCACAGGCATTTTTTTATTATTGTTCTTTTAAAAGCAACCTTAGGAAAATAAAGAATAATAGCCTGCACCCACTAGGAGTTCTAGTTGCTCTCATGCTTTACATAGATGATCATCTCATATAATTCTCACAACAACTTTATGAGATGAAACTGAGGCACAGGCAGGTTAAATAACTTGTTCAAAGTCACAAGCTGGCCCAGCTCATAAAACAAGCACGTCCTGGGGGTATAATGTACAGCATGGTGACTATAGTTAATAATACCGTATTACATACTTGAAAGTTGCTTAGAGAGTAGATCTTGAAAGTTCTCATTACAAGAAAAAAAAATTTTTGTAACTATGTGTGGTGATGAATGTTAACGAAACTTATTGTGGTGACTATTTTGCAGTACATACGAATATCAAATTATTATGTTATACACCTGAAACTAATATAATATTACATGTCAATAATATCTCAAAAAAAAAAAAGGTCACAAAGCTAGGAACCTAGGTAGTCTGGTTCTAGGGTCTGGCCTCTTAACCACTATGATATCATCTCTTGCTTCAAACACAAGAGAAACAGAAGACATCAGGAATAAGTCAACTTGCCACAAACGGATGCTTCCCCAAACTGTCATTTGAAAATTAAATTCCTAAGCCACATTAATAGTTAATTTCTCTATGCAAAATCACCTAGACCCAAAGGACTTCAAGTTTGAACATTATTCACTAGACTGTAAATTCTGCATTTAAAAACTCATTAAGGAAAAATTATGCTAGATAAGATGGAATAACTTTTTAAGAACAATTCTGAATGTAATGAAAACAAATAAATCACAATACGCTGATTGTTGTTGTTCAAATGTAAACACCAAGTGGTCAGAAGCGTTCGTATTTCTAGAACACACCCAAAGCTTATATTCTCTATACTTTATTTCCTCTTGTACCAAATGCAAACTAAGATGAAAGTAACCGGTTTGAAGCAATAAAGTCCTTTGTCAATAGCCCATTTGAGACTTTCTGTTCATTGCTTCAGACTTAAAGAGTCCTTTACATTTTAGACCTTTAAAATATCAGCCCTATGAAATGAAAATGGCCCCAGGCTTACACAATTATTCATTATACTTTATGTTAAATGGATCAATTTTCTTTCAAATGAACCAGAAGTTATGCATTTTTACCTACAAACATGTTATCAATAGAGGGTAGTGGGCCCCAAATTGCTTAGTTTTCATACCGTGGTTTAATTTACCCATATAATGACTTTTTGTTTGTGTTCTTGAAAAATCTGCACACATGCATAGCAACCATAAAAACCTCATTCAATAATTGCTTTTTCTTGCCTTTGAAAACATTTGGTTTTGATTTTACAGCACTGCTCTATACCATATCCATGCATTGACTACATATGGAAACTTTACGGCATTAGTGATTTCAGCACATTTCTTCCAAACACGTTTAACCTTACTATATTACAAGTCCACTTCCTCACAAAGCAGATGTTTCACATGCTAACCTTTCCTAGAGACAACTGTTCGCACTTAAGAAATGGAATCACCATCCTGAGGACATAAAGCACCATGGGGGAAAGCCCCAGCTATTTTGAGTAAATGTCATTCAGACAAGGGTTTCTCCTAAATAGCACAAAACTGCTGAGGCTATTTCTGCTTCCTGCTGTCTATTCTAAGATGTTGTGTAACTATGGGCACCACGTGGGAAACAAAAGTTTCATGTATAATATGAAACCCAGACAATGGTTGTAATATTAAGGAAAAAATCTAATAAAGCAGGAAAACTGGAGAAGTAAAGGAAATTAAAAATGACCTATAAATTTATTGCTATATTTTTTGGCTAATTCCCTTCATGGTGAGTCTGGGTTCCAGGTACATATTCTAACTAAGTTTAAATTTGAATAAAGAACCTGCACATTATTTTCGGTGCATTGGAAGAATTTTCCAAATGACCACTCTTTTTACTATAGTATGTTCCTCTGCGTACCATACTTGTCTTTCATCTGCCTGATGTTAATTTTGTAAATCTTTAGACCACACAACATAACTGTAAACGCAATCCACTTCTGTAACTCCTGGGTGACAGCAGGCAGTCATTTTCCAGTGACTGACCAGGTAACAGTTTTCCTCAAGGCCCTACTGCTGTATCAGCTGCTTAAGTTAGGCCTGCAGTTGCTATCCATGGCACTGCTCTATATAAAAGTGTATCCATGGCACTTCTCAGTAGGTTAAGTCTCAAATAGTACAGGTATGAAGGACTCAGAAGAACAGAATGAATGGATTGCGTTTGTGGGTAAACTGTGGATCTGAGTAAGTGGGCAGGCTGCCTGGCACCCTGGTCCAGGATGTTCCTGCCATGATGGATTTTCATGAGGATCCAATGGGAAGTCCCTCAAATATCCTCATAGATTCTCAGCCACCTTATTATTGGGTTTATTCTGGGAAAAGATCAGAAATAACTGTTAAAACAAATGAAGTGTCTTACAGGGCTAACTTATGCTGTAGTGACATTATATGGGGGCCTGTTTTAAATGGGCCATTTGTATTACAATAAGGCCCTCCACAGTAAATTTTCCTCTCAGCTTACAAAGACTTTTTTCTTTTGCCCTTTGCTGCCTTTCTGGAAACACTCTTCTCTTTCACCCCTTCCTTTCTGAGCAGAGAGCCAGGCTTTAGAGAGTACGAGTACCTTGGACTTGAGGCCTCCTTTTCCTGACCAACCACCCAATCCTTAACCCCTGATAGCTTGGCTTTTGCTCTCATGACTCTTTTGAAACTGCCAAAGTCAACTAACTCTCTTGGTTTTCATCTTCTTTGACCTGAGTAATATTTAACACTTTAGCTACTGCTTGCTTCCTAAAAAAATCTCTTCTTCCTCGGTTTCTTTCTTTCTGTTTCCTTTAATATCGCTCCCTTATTCCTCTTGGCCTTTAAGGGTACCCATTTCTAAATGTTATTAATCATAACATTTCTAGTGGCATCAACTATCAATTTAGTGGGAGGAATGATTGAAGCTCATGAAATTTCACAGAGGAAAACAGTACAGAACTCTTTCTTTCTTGTGAAGTAATAAACTCATTCAACAATTAACATTACATAGTAAGAAGGCAGGCATTCTGGGAATAAAATAATAGCAGACATGGATATTATCCTCAAGGAACTTAGAGCCTAATTCAGAAAGTCAGACAGGTGCACTAATACCTACAAAACCAGGTCAACAGAAGGATACAGATAAAATGTTTTGTGAATTCAATGAAGGAAGCCAGTACTTCCAGCTGGGGTAGGAAAGGGGAATCAGAAAAGGCTAATTTTAGGAAGAAGTTGTATTTATATGTATATATACTGAAAATAATAAATTCAGGTTTTTAAAAATACCAATCTATTAGCAGAGACAAATATATACGAACCTTTCAAAATATAAAACTTCTGGTCACTTAACAGGACCCTATTATTTCTAGAAAAATGGAAATTCATTTTCTTCATATGCCATAGTTACTTGTAAAACCTCTTGCCTTCATCTTTTTTCCATAATTTTTTTGCAAACTTGGGTAAATAAAATGTAGTATATGGATACAATGGAATATCATTCAGTCTTACATAGGAAGGAAATTCTGACACATGCTACAACATGGATGAAGCTTGAGGACATTATGCTAAGTGAAATCAGCCAGTCACAAAAGGACAAATACTGTACTCTTCCACTCATATGAGGTATTAGAGTAATGAAATTCATAGAGACAGGGTAGAATAGTGGTTGCCAGAAGCTGGGGGGAGAAAGAAATGAGGAGGTACTATTTAATGGGTATAGAGGTTCAGTTTGAAAAGTTGAAAAAAGTTCCGGAGGTGAACAGTGTGATGGCTGTATAATAATGTGAATGTACTTAATGCCACAGAATTGTATACTTTAAAATGGTTAAAATGGTAAATTTTATGCTATGTCTATTTTATTACAATTTTTAAAATATTTTTTAAATGTGAAAGGAGTTTACTAATTAAAATTTATGTAGTAATTTTACTCCAAAGAAAGGATGACTCTCCTGAGATAGGCTTCAGAGTTATTAGCATCTGAGCTTCTTTAGCAAATGAATTTCAAAGATCACTAAGAATTTCTTAAATAATATTATATCTGGAACCACAATGTACACAATGTACAAGGACAGCTGATGAGACAATGCATTTTTCAGAACCTCTTATCCATTTAAAATTTTGCTTTTCTACTATAAAACTAAAATTAACATTTTCCACATAAAAGAATACCTCTATCTTAACATGATAGCAAAATGTTTAGAAACACAGACAACCCAGCTGAAATAAATTGCCATGAATTTAAGTCATGGTAGTTGGCTGAACAGTTTTTCTCTTAATAAGTAGGACACTGAGAAGCCAATCCATTACAGGAAAGAATTCAAAATAATTATGCAAATATAAATGATTAAACCCAAATAGCATTTAAAGGCTAAATGTCTACCTTGGGATTAAAACCACTTTTGGAGGTATAGGATTCCTCAAGCAGCCAACTCAGAAGAAATTTAGTTTTCCTTCACAAAAATATGAACGAGGAAGGCGAAAACAGCAGCAAAATGTAAAGAAAATACTAAAAGGGGAAAAGCATATACTTATTTAATAAGATAATCCAGACTACTTTACCTTTTTGGTAACTTGAAAGGTCTGGATGGGCTGGAAAAAAAGCAAAGGAAAAACAATCAGAAACAAGGCATTGTAATATAAACACATGCTTTATATATGTATTTAACATTTTACTTGTTATCTCTCTTTACAAAAAAATCCTGGAAGGCTTAAAAAGGATTCTATTTGAGAGATTTTGGATTTAACAATGAATGTTGACCATCTTGTACACCAGTAGGTGGCATCTTCCCAGACTCTTATCACACCCTCTTAAGGGAATCATAGTCATACCATGTAACATTCCCCAAACCTACAGCTACAGACTCCCTCATCTCTCTCACAACAAGAAGCCACATACAAGTCTCCAATCCAGGCTGCTTCTTACTTATCAAGGATCCCCCAACATCTTTTTTTTTTTTTAGATAGGACATCAATACCTTCTTCAACTAGAAATACTGTATTCCTTCTTCAGCTACAAGTCACTACTCATGTTTCACCATTCTGGAATACAGTGGTTCTCACAGTGTGGGATGAAGATCCCTGGGAGTTCCTGAGATCCTTCACAGAGTTTGTGAGGGTCTCCCTTTTCCAACCCCCATACCTGTTTAAAGCTGGGTTTTCTCCATAATTTTGTATATTTCAACCGAACAGCAGACTGCAGTATATTGCAGAAGCAGGTATGAGAATCCTGCTGTCTTCTCTGAAGCCACACATCAAAGAGAATTGCAAAAATGTGAAATGACACTAATCATCTCACTAAACTTTTTTTTTGTTTTGGAAATGATATTGTTTTTCATGAAAAATATTATTTATGTTAACATGTAAAGGGCTTACTGTCATTATTTCATATAAGTTAAATTAAAATTTTTAAATTTGTTTCAATTCCAATAAGGCACATATCAGATACAACCCAAATAAACAAAATACCTTTGGATCCTTAATAATTTTTGAAAGTGTAAAGGGGTCGTGAGATCAAAAAGTTTGATCACCATTACACTAATACTGAGAGTATACTTAAATACTTGCTGAATAAATGAATAAATTTCCTACCTGTGTACTCTCTCCTAACCTGAAATCTTCCACCAGGCTGTCCCATACTTTGAGGAAATAAAACAAAATGAAAAATCTATCTTCTAGTCTTTCTACTTCAAGCTATTACTCTTCCAGTAGTTAGAGCCCTATTTTAGAATTTCTTTGAGATCTCAAGTTTCCTTTCATATTTTCCCTCTCCATTACATGTCTCACTAATATACATGTATTCATTCTTAAAAAAATATTTTTTTAACTCCTGTTATAGCCATGAATGAGACCAACAGGGTCCCAAACTTCATGGAACTTACATTCTAGAATGCACTTTGCATTAATCTGTTTACATGAAAGATGCATATGTTCTAAATTTCATGCTTTATGTACATATCCTCGTTAATGAGTCTAAGCCCCTTAAAAATACTAAACTCAAGGAGATGGAACAACTCCAGAGGTTGCAAGCACTGGGAACAATGTTAGAGAAGAGATACAGTCCAATTTCATCCCAGTCCTATTTGTAGAGATGGGCCTCAGTTTGCCTTTGGTCATTCAGAGTCATAGGAGCAGAGCTGTAGAGAGAACTCATGTGTCTTGATTCCTAATTTGCTGTTCTTAGTCCTGTGTGTGTCGGTCTGTAATACCAGGGGGGAAAACGACATAGGGATAATCATAAAGTATTCATCTGTCATACAGGAAAGGAAGTATTATTTCTTTTGGGAGATGTGGAATTTAAAGTCAGAGTTTTCAGTAAGAAGAGCATAAGAGAACTTGTTGCTTTACGAGCAAGTATGAGACTGAATATTCACACCATTACTAAAGAAATCCCCCCGAAGTGCATTCTTCTTATATATGTACAGAAAAGAGAATTCACTTTTAAAAGCTAAAAACTGACAGTAAATCATACCCAGTGACCACATCTTATTTGTGTTCACATCTCCATAACCTAGTAGAATGTATGGTCCTTTGTGGACGTCAGATCAGAGTTTGCTGGATTAATGAATGAGCATCTTTTATTACTTTTCTTAGGTTCAACAGCTTTGAAGTCAGCAGTCAATGGATAGCAAGAAAAGGAGGACATAAATATCAACAAAGGAAAATTTAGTTTTATTTTCTATTTGTTTATCTCTCTTTCTGTTAAACACACACACACACACGCACTTTGTAACTTCAGTCCATTCCTATCTGCCAATCCTAAGCTCCTTTACCACTTTACTACATTTTCTAAGTTTTCATTTGTGCCTCTGAATCCTATAATAGAGGCCCTCTTATTCCTCAGTGCTGCAGGAATCATTAATTTATGGCTAATCAGGAAGGTTAAAGTAAAAAATTCTAAAAAAAAGTGCCATATACATTCCTTAAATATCTAATTGTAACTTAAATTTAAATGTATACTCAGCTGCCAATCTTTTCTTACTTATCATACTGCATTGTCTATGATTTCCAGTTTTGGAAGACTTCAGATACTTGTGAATAGCCTGAGTTCACTAATTACAATATATAATCTAAGTTTTGGTGACTTCCCCCAAAATCTTTTACAGTTGTTTCTCTCATGCCTAATTCAATATCAATTTTGTGGATGTGGTCGAGCCAGGCCATCTGAGTGCAGAGGGAAAGACCACACCTACAACCCCAGGAGCTGGTGAAGCACTTGAAAACTTGCTCTACACAAATGGGGCTTTCAATTAAAATGTCTGCTACTGAAGAACTCATGAAGAACACTCATTTTGGGGGGTAAATTTACCAAGGGAAAAACCCCACTATCTTCTCAAATATAATTATATATTGATTCTTTAAATATACGTTTTATTGAGATATAATTCACATACCATATAATTAATCCATTTAAACTGTACAAGTTAATGGGTTTTAGTACTTCCACAGAGTTGTGTGTCCATCACCACAACCACACACTGCTTTTTAAAGAACATGCTATCTGAACACCAACGATGAAGCTATTAATGAGCTTTGTGAGAAAATTTATTTTTTACAGAGAGGGAGAGTAAGACACTGACCAAAGAAGCCAATCACTTAACTTGTACACGAAGCCTTAATTTTTCACTCCCAGTTTTCAAGTTACACATCCTCAAAACTACCTCTTGAATTTCCACAAGAAGTTAACAGATTTTGCTGTCTTTAGACCCAAGGTGATCCCCAGAGCCATAGCTCTGGGCTAAATCATACCAAGCAGTTGCAAAAAAATATTTTATTATATATATTTTGGGTTGTAACAAATGTAAATATTCTTTTTCCTCCTACTCACCCCCATTAACTTTTTTTTTAACTGAGAAATTCATGGATCTATGACTAGTTTGCTCCCAAGAGACAGAAACAAGTACATATTCATCACATTCTTTCTGCTTGAGTAAAGACCTCATTTTATGTTAAATTTGAGACAATAAGTAGAGATTGTTGACATCAGTTGAAAAAGAAAAACTAAGGTTACCACAAAGATACCTCCTGGGAAAACATAAGTTCCCTTTGAAGTTTTTATACTAATGGACATGACAAACAGATGTTTGAAACACCAAAACCACAACTGCAGGTAAAACATGAAACCTGTTTGATTTATGGTTTATGGTGTTGCCATCTTGAATTCTGCCCTACAATCTCTTACCAGAACATACCTGTTTAAGGAGGCAAGCAAGGGAATCCACCACATACTTTCATGATCAAAAATAGTTTTCCTCCATCTGTACCCTCTTTCCGATTTGCTACTTTTAATAGCTATCTAATAAAATCTGCAGAATGATTTTTTCCCTCTAACCTCAGTCTTGTGTTGCTAAATAACAACTGGTAAAAACAAACAAGAGAGAAACCATGTTTTTCGAAGATTCATTCACCTTTTAATACTGTCTGGTCAAAACTCATGCCAAAAAAAATAAACAAATAAAAAATAATAATCTTAGTTGGGAACATCTGCTTGTTCTTTGGTTAGGGTTGTAGCCTTTTTTTCTGCTGAGAAAAAGCCCCAAGGCAGATGACATTTGCATGCCCCATGACACACTCCCACAGGCTGTAGCATAAATAAGCTTGGGTTGTGCACAATCCCCAGATGACTAGCTGGAGTGTCTCTCTCCCACTCAAGAGAGCATTTCTGTATGCGAGTGGATGACACTGACATGATTGTAGGGCTAAGCTCAACTCTGCTTTCAAAAAATTAAATAAGGCACTTATAACTCAGTACTCATAATAAGTAATTAATTGCCCCTGGCACTTCACACTTGAGAATTGTAACAGCAGTTGAGAATCTTGGCTCCAGCTCCAGTGACCAGTGAATTGTGGTATGTGCACATATATCGGTCAAGGGACCAACTAACGACACTGTAAAGTTCTCAGAAGGAGGGAAGGTGCGGGGTGCAGAGTGGGGTAATCATGACAATGGGGGCTGGGGGATGCACAGAGGCAAGGAAGATTTTTTTAAAAGGTAATTTGTATGTGAGGGAAAAAGTTAACAAGAAACAGAAAAAAATGTAGAAAAGCTACAAATGGCCTGTTTTTTGGTTTCCCTCACCTTTTCTCTCTCTTTTGATAATTTTTGGGAAGACAGTGGGAGATTGTAGGGTGAGGGAAATGGGACCACTAAAACATGAAAACATGCTACCCGTCTAGAGAACTCAATTGTTGACATAGTTGCAGAACTAATATCACGACTTAGAAAGGGGCAGTATCAAGTTTCACAAATTCCAAATAGCTCTTCCTAGCATTCAGGAAAATCAAAGCTACGGAAAAAAAGAGCTTTGTATATTTCTGAACAACTAAAATGCTATGAAGGACATATATTTTCTACTTCGTGGTAGTAACCAAATTTAAATAAGAAAGTGCTTAAAGTAGCACATTTTAGTCTCAATAGTCCCATACTTTAGTCCCATTGGATTGTGCCACATTGCCTTTTTGTAAAAGGATATTCTGCAAGGAATATCTTTAGCTCATTGCTGGTATGTTAGGAAGAAAGTATCTGAAAATAAAGAATCCACACTTTGATGAGCATCCTTTAAAAGATTTCCAACAAAAACAAAACCAATCTTCATCACTAAGTATTTCCATGAATCATCACTGGCACACTTGGGGTCTATCGTGAAGATGAAACAGATACCCTGTAGACAAGCTAAGCTCGGCCTCTAATTCATCTTCATGCACCAGAGCTAAATGTTTATGGTCTGTGTCAAGTGATTTGAAGGATAACAATAACCACAACTACTTGCGTAATGCATGTCCTGAATGCTCAAGAGTTGTTGACTCAGAAGTACTGGTCATCTTGCTGTCTCAAACTGTTGTAACCGACCAGAGTCCCACTACTACACAAAATATAAAATAAACTAGGAGACCAAGGATAAGGTTGGGAGTGGAGGACTAATATTTAAAGAGCATGTAATAAATACCAATCTCTTTATAAATGTTAAAAAAGAAATTCAGCATAAATTAAATAAATATTTGAGCATGAGGAAATTGTCTTTAAGAAAGTAGTGAACTAAGTAATCAAAAGATGTGAGTTAAAATAAACAACAAGGACCTACTGTACAGCACAGGGAACTATATTCAATGTCTTGTAATAACCTATTATGGAAAAGAATATATATATATATATATATATATATATATATATATATATATATATATATATATATATGAATGAAAGAAAAAAGATGTGAGCTCAAGTCTGGACCCTGAAACTCATTAGTTGAATGATCTGAACAAGTCCTTTAATTTCGCAGGATTTGTGAGAAATGGATAATACCTGAAAGTGAGCTGTATGAGTAACAGTTTTCTGTAAACTGTTGAGCATTATCCAAAGAAAAAAAGGTCTAATTCCCCCTCCTTCCCCTCCCCATCATCCTCTGCTACCACCACCACCATCATTACGAGTAGTTCATCTGGAAATGGCATTCGAGCATCAGTTAAGCAGTAATGCAGAAGACTAATGAGGAATAAAGTGTAATGCCCTTCTATTCATAAGCACTGTGAACCTTAATGATTGACTTTACAAGATTCAAATGGTGAGAGCCGGAGGAAGATGGCGGAAGAGTAAGACGCGGAGATCACCTTCCTCCCCACAGATACATCAGAAATTCATCTACACGTGGAACAACTCCAACAGAACACCTACTGAACGCTGACAGAAGACCTCAGACCCCCCAAAAGGCAAGAAACTCCCCACATACCTGGGTAGGTCAAAAGAAAAAAAGAATAAACAGAGACAATAGGATATGGACGGGACCTGCACCAGTGGGAGGGAGCCGTGAAGGAGGGAAGGTTTCTACACACTACAAGCCCCTTCGAGGGCGGAGACTGCAGGTGGCGGAGGGGGAAAGCTTCGGAGTAGCGGAGGAGAGCACAGCAACAGGGGTGAGGAGGGCAAAGCAGAGAGATTTTGGCACAGAGGATCGGTGCCCTCAGGCACACACCAGCCCGAGAGACTTGTCTGCTCGGCCGCCAGGGCGGGCGGGGCTGGGAGCTGAGGCTCGGGTATCGGCTTTCAGTCGGAGCGCAGGGAGAGGTCTGGGGCTGGCGGCAGGAAGAGAGCCTGAAGGGGTTAGTGCTAGCCCGGAGGGAGTCCGGGGAAAGGGTCTGGAGCTACCGGAGAGGCAAGAGACTTTTTTCCCTTTTGTTGCCTGGTGCGCGAGGAGAGGGCATTCCCCTCCCTCCCCTCTGCCTGAGTGAGCCAGAGCCCCCGAATCAGCGGCTCCTTTAAACCCGTCCTGTCTGAGCGAAGAACGGACGCCCTCCGGCGACCTACGCGCAGAGGCGGGGCCAGGTCCAAGGCTGAGACCCGGGAGCTGTGAGAGCAGAGACAGGGAAATCTCTCTGTGCAGCCTCCGAGGCAGCGGATTAAAGCTCCACGGTCCATTTGATGTGCCCTGCGTCTGTGGAGTGCATGAATGGACAGCGAATCATCCCAAATTGAGGAAGTGGACCTTGAGGACAAGATTTAAGACTTTCCCCCCCTTTTTTTTCCTCTTTTTACAACGAATTATCTCAAATTAAGGAGGTGGACTTAGCAAGATTTCAGACTTTTCGCCCTTTTCCTCTTTTTACAACGAATTATCCCAAATCGAGGAGGCGGACTTGGAGAGCAAGATTTTTGATTTTTCCCCCTGCTCTCTTTTTGTGAATGTGTATGTGTAATCTTCTGTGTAAGATTCTCTCTGTATAGCTTTGCTTCCACCATATGTCCCAGGGTTCTTTCGGTCCGTGTTTTTTTTCAATAATTACTTTTTAATTTTAATAACGCTACTATATTTCATACTTTATTCTATTGTACTTTACCTGCTCTTTCTTTTTTTCCTCCCTTCCCTTCCTCCCTCCCTCCCTCCGCTCCTCCTTTCCTTCTTTCTTTTTCTTTCCTCCATCCCTCCCTCCCTCCCACCCTTCTTCTTTCCACTTTCTTTTTCTTTCCTTCCTCCCTCCCTCCCTCCCTCCTGTCTTTCTTTCTTTCTTTCCTTCCTCCCTCCCTCCCTCTCTTCTTCCATTCACTCTTCCTTTTGCTTTCATTCCTCCCTCCCTCCCTCCTTTCTTTCCTTTCTTTCCATCCTTCCTCCCTCCCTCCTTTCTTTCTTTCTTCCTTCCTTCCTTCCTTACTTCCCTTCTTCCTTTCTTTCAATCTCTCTTTCTTTCTTCTACTAATTATTTCTTTCTACTTTTTCTCACTGTTATTCTGAGCCGGGTGGATGAAAGGCTCTTGGTGCTGCAGCCAGGAGTTAGTGCTGTGCCTCTGAAGTGGGAGAGCCAACTTCAGGACACGGGTCCACAAGAGACCTCCCAGCTCCACATAATATCAAGCAGCGAAAATCTCCCAGGGATCTCCATCTCAACACCAGCACCCAGCTTCACTCAACGACCAGCAAGCTACAGTGCTGGTCACCCTATGCCAAGCAACTAGCAAGGCAGGAACACAACCCCACCCATTAGCAGAGAGGATACCTAAAAACATAATAAGGCCACAGGCACCCCAAAACACACCACCAGACGTGGACCTGTCCACCAGAAAGACAAGATCGAGCTTCAACCACCAGAACACAGGCATTAGTCCCCCCCACCAGGAAGCCTACACAACCTACTGAAACAACCTTAGCCACGGGGGACAGACACCAAAAACAACGGGAACTACGAATCTGCAGCCTGCAAAAAGGAGACCCCAAACTCAGTAACATAAGCAAAATGAGAAAGCAGAAAAACACACAGCAGGTGAAGGAGCAAGATAAAAACCCACCAGACCTAACAAATGAAGAGGTAATAGGCAGTCTACCTGAAAAAGAATTCAGAATAATGATAGTAAAGCTGATCCAAGATTCTATTTCCCAGATCAAAAATCTTGGAAATAGAATAGACAATATGCAAGAAACAGTTAACAAGGACCTAGAAGAACTAAAGATGAATCAAGCATCGATTAAAAACACAATAAATGAAATGAAAAATACTCTAGATGGGATCAATAGCAGAATAACTGAGGCAGAAGAACGGATAAGTGAGGTGGAAGATAAAATAGTGGAAATAACTGATGCAGAGAAAAATAAAGAAAAAAGAATGAAAAGAACAGAGGACAGTCTCAGAGACCTCTGGGACAACATTAAACGCACCAACATTCGAATTATAGGGGTTCCAGAAGAAGAAGAGAAAAAGAAAGGGACTGAGAAAATATTTGAAGAGATTATAGTTGAAAACTTCCCTAATATGGGAAAGGAAATAGTTAATCAAGTCCAGGAGGCACAGAGAGTCCCATACAGAATAAATCCAAGAAGAAATACGCCAAGACACATATTAATCAAACTGTCAAAAATTAAACACAAAGAAATCATATTAAAAGCAGCAAGGGAAAAACAACAAATAACACACAAGGGAATCCCCATCAGGTTAACAGCTGATCTCTCAGCAGAAACTCTACAAGCCAGAAGGGAGTGGCAGGACATAATTAAAGTGATGAAGGAGAGAAACCTGCAACCAAGATTACTCTACCCAGCAAGGATCTCATTCAGATTTGATGGAGAAATTAAAACCTTTACACACAAGCAAAAGCTGAGAGAGTTCAGCACCACCAAACCAGCTTTACAACAAATGCTAAAGGAACTTCTCTAGGCAAGAAACACAACAGAAGGACTATACCTACAATAACGAACCCAAAGCCATTAAGGAAATGGGAATAGGAACATACATATCAATAATTACCTTAAATGTAAATGGACTAAATGCTCCCACCAAAAGACACAGAGTGGCTGAATGGATACAAAAACAAGACCCATATATATGCTGTCTACAAGAGACCCACTTCAGACCTAGAGACACATACAGATTGAAAGTAAGGGGATGGAAAAAGATATTCCATGCAAATGGAAATCAAAAGAAAGCTGGAGTAGCAATTCTTATATCAGACAAAATAGACTTTAAAATAAAGACTATTAGAAGAGACAAAGAAGGACACTACATAACGATAAAGGGATCGATCCAAGAAGAAGATATAACAATTGTAAATATTTATGCACCCAACATAGGAGCACCTCAATACATAAGGCAAATACTAACAGCCATAAAAGGGGAAATCGACAGTAACACAATCATAGTAGGGGACTTTAACACCCCACTTTCACCAATGGACAGATCATCCAAAATGAAAATAAATAAGGAAACACAAGCTTTAAATGATACATTAAACAAGATGGACTTAATTGATATTTATAGGACATTCCACCCAAAAACAACAGAATACACATTTTTCTCAAGTGCTCATGGAACATTCTCCAGGATAGATCATATCTTGGGTCACAAATCAAGCCTTGGTAAATTTAAGAAAATTGAAATTGTATCAAGTATCTTTTCCGACCACAATGCTATGAGACTAGACATCAATTACAGGAAAAGATCTGTAAAAAATACAAACACATGGAGGCTAAACAATACACTACTCAATAATGAAGTGATCACTGAAGAAATAAAAGAGGAAATTAAGAAATACTTAGAAACAAATGACAATGGAGACACGACGACCCAAAACCTATGGGACGCAGCAAAAGCAGTTCTAAGGGGGAAGTTTATAGCAATACAATCCCACCTTAAGAAACAGGAAACATTTCGAGTAAACAACCTGACCCTGCACCTAAAGCAATTAGAGAAAGAAGAACAAAAAACCCCCAAAGTTAGCAGAAGGAAAGAAATCATAAAGATCAGATCAGAAATAAATGAAAAACAAATGAAGGAAACGATAGCAAAGATCAACCAAACTAAAAGCTGGTTCTTTGAGAAGATAAACAAAATTGACAAACCATTAGCCAGACTCATCAAGAAAAGAAGGGAGAAGACTCAAATCAGTAGAATTAGAAATGAAAAAGGAGAAGTAACAACTGACACTGCAGAAATACAAAAGATCATGAGAGATTACTATAAGCAACTCTATGCCAATAAAATGGACAACCTGGAAGAAATGGACAAATTCTTAGAAATGCACAACCTACCAAGACTGACTCAGGAAGAAATAGAAAATATGAATAGACCAATCACAAGCACTGAAATTGAAACTGTGATTAAAAATCTTCCATCAAACAAAAGCCCAGGACCAGATGGCTTCACAGGCGAATTCTATCAAACATTTAGAGAAGAGCTAACACCCATCCTTCTCAAACTCTTCCAAACAATATCAGAGGAAGGAACACTCCCAAACTCATTCTACGAGGCCACCATCACCTTGATACCAAAACCAGGCAAGGATGTCACAAAGAAAGAAAACTACAGGCCAATATCACTGATGAACATAGATGCAAAAATCCTCAACAAAATACTAGCAAACAGAATCCAACAGCACATTAAAAGGATCATACACCATGATCAAGTGGGGTTTATTCCAGGAATGCAAGGATTCTTCAATATACGCAAATCAATCAATGTGATACACCATATTAACAAGTTGAAGGAGAAAAACCATATGATCATCTCAATAGATGCAGAGAAAGCTTTCGACAAAATTCAACACCCATTTATGATAAAAACCCTGCAGAAAGTAGGCATAGAGGGAACTTTCCTCAACATAATAAAGGCCATATATGACAAACCCACAGCCAACATTGTCCTCAATGTTAAAAAACTGAAACCATTTCCACTAAGATCAGGAACAAGACAAGGCTGCCCACTCTCACCACTCTTATTCAACCTAGTTTTGGAAGTTTTAGCCACAGCAATCAGAGAAGAAAAGGAAATAAAAGGAATCCAAATTGGAAAAGAAGAAGTAAAGCTGTCACTGTTTGCAGATGACATGATATTATACATAGAGAATCCTAAAGATGCTACCGAAAAACTACTAGAGCTAATCAATGAATTTGGTAAAGTAGCAGGATACAAAATTAATGCACAGAAATCTCTGGCATTCCTGTACACTAATGATGAAAAATCTGAAAATGAAATCAAGAAAACACTCCCATTTACCATTGCAACAAAAAGAATAAAATATCTAGGAATAAACCTACCTAAGGAGACAAAAGACCTGTATGCAGAAAATTATAAGACACTGATGAAAGAAATTAAAGATGATTTAAATAGATGGAGAGATATACCATGCTCCTGGATTGGAAGAATCAATATTGTGAAAATGACTCTACTACCCAAAGCAATCTACAGATTCAATGCAATCCCTATCAAACTACCACTGGCATTTTTCACAGAAGTAGAACAAAAAATTTCAAAATTTGTTTGGAAAAACAAAAGACCCCGAATAGCCAAAGCAATCTTGAGAACGAAAAACGGAGCTGGAGGAATCAGGCTGCCTGACTTCAGACTATACTACAAAGCTACAGTAATTAAGACAGTGTGGTACTGGCATAAAAACAGAAAGATAGATCAGTGGATCAGGATAGAAAGCCCAGAGATAAACCCACGCACATATGGCCAACTTATCTTTGATAAAGGAGGCAGGAATGTACAGTGGAGAAAGGACAGCCTCTTCAATAAGTGGTGCTGGGAAAACTGGACAGGGACATGTAAAAGTATGAGATTAGATCATTCCCTAACACCATACACAAAAATAAGCTCAAAATGGATTAAAGACCTAAATGTAAGGCCAGAAACTATCAAACTCTTAGAGGAAAACATAGGTAGAACACTCTATGACATAAATCACAGCAAGATCCTTTTGGACCCACCTCCTAGAGAAATGGAAATAAAAACAAAGATAAACAAATGGGACCTAATGAAACTTCAAAGCTTTTGCACAGCAAAGGAAACCATAAACAAGACCAAAAGACAACCCTCAGAATGGGAGAAAATATTTGCAAATGAAGCAACTGACAAAGGATTAATCTCCAAAATTTATAAACAGCTCATGCAGCTCAATAGCAAAAAAATAAACAACCCAATCCAAAAATGGGCAGAAGACTTAAATAGGCATTTCTCCAAAGAAGATATACAGACTGCCAACAAACACATGAAAGAATGCTCAACATCATTAATCATTAGAGAAATGCAAATCAAAACTACAATGAGATATCATCTCACACCAGTCAGAATGGCCATCATCAAGAAATCTAGAAACAATAAATGCTGGAGAGGGTGTGGAGAAAAGGGAACACTCTTGCACTGCTGGTGGGAATGTGAATTGGTACAGCCACTATGGAGAACAGTATGGAGGTTCCTTAAAAAACTAAAAATAGAACTACCATATGACCCAGCAATCCCACTACTAGGCATATACCCTGAGAAAACCATAATTCAAAAAGAGACATGTACCAAAATGTTCATTGCAGCTCTATTCACAATAGCCCGGAGCTGGAAACAACCTAAGTGTCCATCATCGGATGAATGGATAAAGAAGATGTGGCACATATATACAATGGAATATTACTCAGCCATAAAAAGAAACGAAACTGAGCTATTTGTAATGAGGTGGATAGACCTAGAGTCTGTCATACAGAGTGAAGTAAGTCAGAAAGAGAAAGACAAATACCGTATGCTAACACATATATATGGAATTAAAAAAAAAAAATGTCATGAAGAACCTAGGGGTAAAACGGGAATAAAGACACAGACCTACTTGAGAATGGACTTGAGGATATGGGGAAGGGGAAGGGTAAGCTGTGACAAAGGGAAAGAGAGGCATGGACATATATACACTACCAAACGTAAGGTAGATAGATAGTGGGAAGCAGCCGCATAGCACAGGGAGATCAGCTCGGTGCTTTGTGACCGCCTGGAGGGGTGGGATGGGGAGGGTGGGAGGGAGGGAGATGCATGAGGGAGGGGATGTGGGAACAGATGTATATGTATGACTGATTCACTTTGTTATAAAGCAGAAACTAATAAAAAAAAAAAATTAAAAAAAAAAAAAAGATTCAAATGGTGCTTGCTACTAGCTGAATATAATAAAAATAAATGGTATCACACCCGCAAGCCTAATTAGAACAAGAAATCGTTAAAACTGTAAGAAACCCTAAAAGTCATCCCTCTAATCTTTGTTTTCACATTAACAAAGAAGAAAAAGGTCCAAGATCACAGAGCAAGTCAATGAAGAGCCAGGTCTGGAATGCAAATTTTCTGACTTGATCCTGTACTTTTTGGCCACAACCTGGAAGAGAGTACCCTGATGCAGATTATGAGAAACTGCTTGTGAACCAAAAATGAAAAGGAGGGCAGAACAGGAAGATCTTATTTAAGAGCAAATGGTATGTGTTCACGAAAGTGCACATGCAAGGATGTTCACTGAGGTGTGGTTTACAGTAAGGAAAAAAGTGAGAGCAACCTAAAGGTCCATCTTTAATGGATGCTTAAATAAATGGTGGTACATCCATACTATGGAACACTGTACAGAATGAATACACAAACGTACACATACACATACACATACACATACTGATATGGAAAGAGCACCAAGACAAAGTGAGAAATTTCAAAATAATTCATCCAGCATTTATGGGAAAAATGATATACAAAATATGTAAATGTATGCTAAAAATTCAGAAGGGAACATGGCAAATCCATAGTCTTGTTTACCATGAGAGAAGGAATCCAAAGTGAGTTTTACTTTGTATTTTTGAATTCTTCATGAGAATGTATTCATGAATTAGTTGTAAAGTTAAAAAGGAGTGAAAAATAACTTTATAAGGGAAATTATATATGCATTCATTTAGGTTCATGTGATTGAAAGATTTTCTTTGAAAATTTCTCTCACTGATGCAGAATTTGGGGAGAATGGAAGCATCCCAGCTAACTATATACTAGAAGAAAATAGGTAACACTACACACAGATCATAAATTTTCAAAGAACTTAAAACAAAATACGTTTAATACAAAATCTAGAGTGAATTTTGTTCAATTCAAATATTTACTGCACAGTTCAAATGACACCAAGTAATTTGATCTTCATTGGAATCACCTGGTTAGCTTAAATAAAGAGAGGGATTTCTAGGGTCCTTCCCAGGGATCTGGTTCAGTAGGTTTTGGAATAGAGCTTACACAGTCAGAGCTTGAACCACTGCTTTGGACAATTTGCCAGGAAAATGTGACTTCCAGACAAGAAACAATTAGAGAATAATACAAGAAAATAATTGGAACTTAAAGGTATAGTACAAAATATTAAGTGAATGGGGAACAGGGAGATAATATTGGAACAGAGTACTCCAAAGAGTAGCCCCTGAACTTGACGTAAGTAGAATCTGAACTAGGTCTTGAAGGACAGATAGATTTCAGACAGATAAACAGGAAGCAGAGGGAACGGAAACAAACACTGTGCCAAGACCTATGCCAGACACCTTCCCGTAGCAGCGTGAGCAATGTCAGTAGGACTTAGGAGGGAATAGTGCGGAGGGCAGCTTATTGGAGTAGGCGGGAAGCAAGCAATAGGAATAGGAAGCTGCTAAAGTTTCTTGAGCAAGAATGGATACGATGAAAACACTATTTTAGGATGAATGATCTGGTGGCAAGGTGCAGGAAACACTAAAGATAAGAAGATCAGGTTGTGAGCTAGTGTAGAGTTCTAGGTGTACAGTCCTGAGAGGAAAAGAAATGGCAAAGACTTTAAACTTCCTTTAATGATTCAGAGGACCTCTGAGAACCTTATACATACATATGTGAATCAAAATATGAGTATCTATTGTCATAAATATAGTATTATATAATAATATATGGTATTATTAACTGTATAATCAATATGTTATTAATTATATAATTATATATTTATTACATAATATTATAAAATATATTAATACAATTAATGTACTATATATAATTATATAATCAATAATATTAAAATAAATATATATATTACAAGAAAAATTATGGCGAAATTTTGGATAAACCAAGGTTTATATATTCTATGTATAACACACTTCCATACTCTCGGTTGTTTAATATGTATATATAATGATGTACTTTAAGTACAATTAGAAATGCCTAAAACTACATTTAACTTATCTCTATATAATGAATTAAAAATAGCTGCCATGTTTACTGAAATGAAGCTAGTGATACTTTGATGCAAAGGGGTTGTCCAGAGGTTAATCTGGAAGTTGAAGGCATAGTTTTACAAGTATATTTTGGGGGTTTACATTAAGCCTGATTCAACAAATGTATTTTATCTCTTTCATTAAGATAAGAAAGATACACAAATATTTCTCCACTTTCAAAATTTTATGGATCTTATCTGTAAAAAAGTAAAAATGTTTTGTATTTTCATTACAAAGTATACAAATTATACAACTAAGAGTTCGTATGTTAATTAAAACGTCGGTAAAAGGGCTTCCCTGGTGGCGCAGTGGTTGAGAATCCACCTGACAATGCAGGGGTCATGGGTTCAAGCCCTGGTCCGGGAAGATCCCACATGCTGCGGGGCAACTAAGCCCGTGCACCACAACTACTGAGCCTGCGCTCTACAGCCTGCACGCCACAACTACTGAGCTCACGTGGCACAACTACTGAAGCCTGCGCCCTAGAGCCCGTGCTCCACAACAAGAGAAGCCACCGCAGTGAGAAGCCTGAGCACCGCAACGAAGAGTAGCCCCCGCTCGCCACAACTAGAGAAAGCCCGCGTGCAGCAACAAAGACCCAACGCAGCCAAAAATAAATAAATAAATAAATAAATAAATAAATAAATAAAAAACCCACCTCAGTGAAGGTCTATTTGCATTCCTGAAAATAAGTTATCTATTTTATTAATAGGACAAGGCCTTCATCAATTAGACTAGAGATCAAAATTATAAACATAATCATAATTCACAAAACTGCCAATTATTTTCTCCAACATTGCTGGTCTTCAATTTTTAGTATAACATGTCTGCATTTTGTTCATTGTAAGAACTATTATTTGAGCTCCATGTTACAAGGTTATTAATCTTTTTAAAATTCATTTCCCACATATTTTGGCCCCCATCAAGTTATTCAGTATCATACAAGTTTGAGTTTGGAAGGTTAAAAGTCACACCTGCTACCAAAAAACTTTGGGGGGGTGGGGAAGTTAAAAAAATAATAAAAATCCACTGTATCAAAATGAATTCCAACAGTGTAACCAATATCTTGCAGCTGTTGTGATATCTTCATTTTACTGGCCATGAGGATAGATTATTCCCTCAACTTCTATAGAAATTATTTAGTTATGCTTTTAAGAACAACAACATATAGTGACATTGATTTTTCTTCCTTAACTCAATTTTCTCATATTTATCCTTTAACTAAAAAGTTAAATTTATATAACTCAATGGTCAGAAGCTTTAATAAAAAAGATCAAAGCAAAACTCTAATACAGTTTTTATAAAAATAATACTGACAGAAAAGGGTTTTCTTCTCAAAGTCTGAGGTTAAAAAAAAAAAATCAACTATGCTTAAAAGAATTAGACTGAGAATAAACAAGGATTTTCTGAAGAAGAATGAGGAAAACCCCAACATGGTGGGACCATGTGTTCTCAAGCTGTGGTGAGGTCCTCGTTACATTCTGGTGCTACAGCAACTAGGCTAAAACTTTAAGTTCACTGCATTCAATTCATAATGGCACAGATTCTGTCTGCAACCCCAAAACCTATCATACCAAACACCATGAAACCAAGCTGAGGAACTTATTCTAAGAATAATGTATTAAAAAGACCACAGTGAGAAGTAAGAAGACCTGCTATTAACTGGGGATTAATCTTGGGTTTTAACCTCTCTGGCTTCAACTTCCTCATCTGCAATATAAAGAGAGTTGAATTAAGTTATTTCTAAGGTCCTTTCCTGCTGTGAAATTCTACTGTATTCTCGTGTGGAATTTCAGAGAGTTCAAGTCATCACATAAGTATTTCAACACTCTGCCATGGCAAAAGCTGGGAAGCCAGGTCCCCCTCATCAAAATTCCATGTTGAAATACTTCATATGAATAATCAATAAACGCTTCCCCCCCCCATAAGGTAGGTAAGAACTAGTGTTTTAAAATGCTTTGAAAGAGAATGCTGGCTCGTTATACGAATAGCTAGAGAGACTGGCTTTCTAAATGGCTAGATAAGTGGTTTATGAAAAAAAGGGCTAAGTAGGAGGATGGGGCGGAGTTCCCCAGGCTAATGTTAGGTAAATATGAAGGTGGATGAACTGTGATGTAGTAACACATTTTTGGTAGTATGTATCAAAGGAGGAAAAAACGCTGTAGGAAATCATGCCAAGTTATCAAAGACGCTGGTGGGATAAGAAGTGGTGAGGAATCATCTAGTTCACCAACCTAGTGAGTTTTAGCACAAGAGAAAACATGAAGGAGTGCTCAAGTTAAAAGGGTTATTCTGAGGAGATGTATTTTCTGTTTTGATGTTAGTTTGGTTTTCTGATTATAAAACTAACATACAGTTTTCTTAAAGCTGGAAAAATGCAGAAAATTATGAAGAAAAAAATCAGCCATACTCTTACTACACCGATCTAACCTCTGTAATTCTTTTTTTTTGATCTACTTCCTTTCAGTATTTTTTCCTTTGTGCCTGAGTATACGCTGTAACTCTGCACACAATTAGGACCATGCTGGATGCATAAAGTGTTACCACTTCTGATTATGAGTTTTTCCCATGTAATTAAAAGCTTCTGAAAACATGATTTTTAGTAGCTGTATAATGTTCCATTATATTTCCCAAATTTATTTAATATATATTCATAAGTGTAATCACATTAATATATTACTTTATGTCTCTTTTGCTTATATATATATCTCTTTCCTCTTTACTTATAAGAGTATTAAAGCTCTGAAACATCAAAATTTTCCTAGTTTGTGATATGTTTTTTAACGTGATTTTTTGACATGCATTTTAAAATTTTCAATAGCTGGAATTTTCCTTTGTAATTTGATGACTACTTTTATAGTTAAAGAGATATCCTAGATCCAGATGTCAGTTTTTCCCAATTCCACTTACTAATAATCTAGGCCAGTAATAATCTATGACTTTGTGATGCTTCGATTATTATTTTCTGTGAGGCCTCACTTTAAGGGGAAAAGTAGAGTCCAAAAATTCATTTTGTATAAAATATATGGCATTTGATATTGTGAGAACAACGAGCTGATCGTGATGCACCTCTTCAGCTAAGAGACTGAATTTCCATGGTCCGGGGGAACCATCCAAATCCGTCCTAGTACACAGTTTGGCGCCATCTAGTAACAGTTGTTCACTTGGGTTTAATTATCAATGGGGACAAATGTGGATTTCGAGGTTGACTGCTCCTTCCAGGACGGCAATAGTGGTAACAGAAATCTCTCAGTTAGTCGGTGCCTATTTTGTTAGCCAGATTTGGGGAAACTGGGCTGAGAGAGTAACGGAAATATGGAGATCCACTTTCTGCCTCCCTACTTCCTAAAAGAGGGTTGCCTGTGATCAGAAGATAAGGTAAGTCTGGCCCTGTTTGAGAATGGGGGTTAGGTGGAAGTCGGGAGCCCACTGAGTTTTTGAGGAGTTTTACTTTATTAGAGTTTTAAACATGCTAGGGTCTGTTTCACCTGTCCTAGTGGATCCATTGATCCAATTCTTTTCATAGAATCACACTGTTTTAGTTACTCTGGAGTCAAGAGAGCCAAGTCCCAGGATGGAATATATTTAGGAAATCCTAATTCCCTTTAAAGAACTAACAGGTTTACAGTATTATTCTTGCATTTGTAACTTGAAAACAATTTCAGGTTTACAGTATTATTCTTGCATTTGTAACTTGAAAACAATATCAGTTAGTGAAAGATCAAAAGAGGTTATTAAATGGGCCCCCGACCAAATACAAGAACCTTAACTCTCCAATGACATGCACATGCTAAATTACAGTCTAGAACAAAGATTGTAAAGGAAATTTCAAAGTTTTTCAGCTCATTCAGAACAACTTCATAACAAGACAACTAACTGCATGAACCTCAAGGACAGTATTACAGCAAGTTTCCCATATGCTTTCCTTGTGAACAGACATTTCTTACAAAGTAAACTCACATTCAATTTTAAGTCAACTGAGCGCAGTAAGTTTTCCCAGAACCTGACTTATGTCAAAGGTTGAAGTATCTTGGAGGAAAAGGCTTACATATGTAGAATCCAAGGGCTCTGTCTTGTCATAAATGTTAAAAACACCCTTTCTTTTCCTTCTTCCTGGCCCTACATCTGGCTCTTCCATATGGAAAACTTAAATCTTTTTATAATCTTGGCTTACCTCTCTCATAAAATCTTTGGCAGAAGGATGGGAAAGATGCGGTACTACCTTCCCTAAGGAAGGCTGCCTAAGGACAGCCCTTTATTTTCTCAGCATTATTAAATCATTCATTTTGTCATCTCTTGTCCACCCTAGAAATTCCAGTTCACTAAGCACTTTTGAGCAGTAAAGAGTAAAAATACAATTTCTACTCTCAAGTACCAAAATAGGAAGATGAGAGGCTAACAGAAGATGCTAGTGGGAAAGCAAATAAGGCAAAATATGTGCGAGAATGTGATTATGTCACAGAATACTCTACTTTTCAGATTCCGAAATAAAAATGCAGCTCATATATGCAAAATAGATAACCAACAAGGACCTACTGTATGGCACAAGTAACTCTGCTCAATATTCTGTAATAACTTAAATAGAAAAAGAATTTTAAAAAGTATATATATGTATAACTCAATCACTTTGCTGTACACCTGAAACTAATACAACATTGTTAATTAAGTTTACTCCAATATAAAATAAAAATTAAAAAAAAATAAAAGCTCAAAAAATGTAGCTTAGGGGCTTCCCTGGTGGTGCAGTGGTTAAGAATCTGACTGCCGGGCTTCCCTGGTGGCGCAGTGGTTGAGAGTCCGCCTGCCGATGCAGGGGACACGGGTTCGTGCCCCGGTCCGGGAGGATCCCACATGCCGCGGAGTGGCTGGGCCCGTGAGCCATGGCCGCTGAGCCTGCGCGTCTGGAGCCTGTGCTCCGCAATGGGAGAGACCACAACAGTGAGAGGCCCGCGTACCGCAAAAAAAAAAAAAAAAAAAAAAAAAAAAGAATCTGATTGCCAATTCAGGGGACATGGGTTCGAGCCCTGGTCCGGGAAGATCCCACATGCCGAGGAGCAACTAAGCCCGTGCGCCACAGCTACTGAGCCTGCGCTCTAGAGCCTGCGAGTCACAACTACTGAGCCCGCGCGCCACAACTACTGAAGCCCACGTGCCTAGAGCCTGTGCTCCGCAACAAGAGAAGCCACCGCAATGAGAAGTCCGCGCACTGCAACAAAGAGTAGCCCCCGCTCGCTGCAACTAGAGAAAGCCTGTGCGCAGCAATGAAGACCCGATGCAGCCAAAAATAAATAAATTTATTTTTAAAAATGTAGCTTAAGTTTGCTAACTTCAAACCAAGGAAAAAAATACACACATAATTTAAACAGCAAGGTGGTAGCTCAGAGTGGAGCTTGGTTTACTAAGAAACTCTCCTGGGAGGAGGTGAGTATGCCAGCCCTTAAGCCTTCCTCCTGCCTGCAATCTCCCTCCCACCACACAATCAGGAATATAAAAATTAAGAGAACATTATCCCTGCCTTCCAAGTGTATACAGACTGGACAAGAAGGTGAAAGGTTATTTTAGAATTAAAGGGGAGAGATCCTTAAATCCCTTATGTCATTCTTTTAAACCATTCCTATTTCACCAACTCTTCAATAAGAGGCACAAAGTTTAAGTGTTCAGCTTGATGGGTTTTACATCCATGTAACCACCACTCAGATCAAGATATAGAACATTTCCCAGAAACCCCAAAGGCTCCCACGTGCCCCTTCTAATCAATAAACATAATCAGAAGTAACCAATATTCAGGCTTCTATCACCATAGATTAGTTTTGCCTAAAGGATCACCCTTTTTAAGACAGCCAAAGATAAAAGTTTAAGTACCTTAGATAGCTAAAATTCAGAATAGCTTAAGTTTAGGGACATAGATAAAAAGGAAGTCCCCCAGTAACATTTTAATTGGTAACTCCTAGTGAATCTTAATTGATCTTTTCTCTTGAAGTTTTAGAAATACCTGTCCAAGTGACTTATAAGGTAGAGATCTTAGATTACCTATAAAAGGCCTTTGATGAGCAACAGAACTTTGTTGATCTACAGTAAAACTAGTCCTGGTATTGTTCTCTGTCATTATGTTATTTTTGAACAGATTATTTTTTTAAAATCCATATTGTTCTGCTTCCTTAAATTTTAGTTTCTTCCAAAGTTCAAGATCTTTCCTGGGTCAACAATATCTAGTTACAGTACGTGGCTATGCTTACTTAGGGTCCAAGTGCTTCAGTTGAAGGATTACAAAGTGCTCTTCCTCTGATACTTTGTTTGGCAGGATATTTAAATAAAGATGTCCTACAGCCTATTGTGAATTACAGGGATTCCATCACCATGAGAACTACAGACAGGAAATGGGGCTCTGAAATTTTTAACAGTTGAGAAGGGTTAAGAAATAAACAATAAGCAAGGTATTATGGAAATGACAGTCATGTGAAGGGTGGAAAAGGAGGCTCCATCAACAGTGAGAGAGGGCAAAAATGGTCACAGCACATAGGAAAAGAAGGAAAGGCATAGGGTGATGAAAAGCATAGAGTCATGAAATGCAAAAAAGAAGACAGCTTATGAAGGGATGGTAAATGGGGATTACGTGCTCTTGGACTAAGGAGGAGAAGAAATGAGATGAGCTTCTCATAGAGGTCACTGACCCCAGTATCGCCAGGAACGGAGTGATGGTAAAAGTCAGACTGCAAGGTATTAAAAAGGAAAGAGGTCATACAAAGTAAAAGCATTAAGTGTACTGATATATTAAAAATAATAATAGTCAACATTTACAGAACTTCACTATGTGCCAAACACTGTCCTAAACACTTGACATGTATTAAACTATTTTTTAATTCTTAAAACAATCCTATGCGGTAGGTATAGATTTTATAGATAAGGAACTGAAGCACAGAGAGGTTAAATAAATTGCCCAAGCTCACACAGTGTTAGAGGCAGGATTCAAACCCAGGCAATCTACTGCAGAGCCCACCCTCTTCACCTCTATGCTACACTCCACCAAAGTTTCAGTTGTTTTCATAATACAGTAGTAGGTGATGCTGCCCATGGTTCAGGGGTTGAGAGAGTAAACTGTGCTTTGAGTAAACTAGAGACAGAGGCGTACGTGGAAAAAGCTGCTGGAGGAAGTACATTTAGGAGTTAGCAGTGAGGACTGAACTATGCCAGGCTGCATGAGGTCATAATAAGAAAGGTCTACAGGGCTTCCCGGGTGGCACAGTGGTTGAGAGTCTGCCTGCTAATTCAGGGGACACGGGTTCGAGCCCTGGTCTGGGAAGATCCCACATGCCGCGGAACGGCTGGGCCCGTGAGCCATGGCCGCTGAGCCTGCGCGTCTGGAGCCTGTGCTCCGCAACAACAGAGGCCGCGACAGTGAGAGGCCTGCGCACCGCGATAAAGAGCGGCCCCCGCTCGCCGCAACTGGAGAAAGCCCTCACGCAGAAACGAAGACCCAACACAGCAAATATAAATAGATAAATTAATAAACTCCTACCCCAAACATCTTAAAAAAAAAAAAAAGGTCTGTGATACCATTGTGACTGTGATCAAGAAAGAGGGGAGAGAAGCCCTAACACTTTAAAAAAAAAAAAAAAAAAAGGTCTACAGTTTCCGTCTTCTTACAGCGAGCACTGTTTGGTAGTCTTGGAGCCGGAGCAAAGGCACCCAAAACCCTGATGATGACAGCATGGAGTGTGACATTTAGATAGAGAGTTCAGTTTAGACAGAAAGGAAATGCTACATCTAAAATGTGGAAAATCTATTTCTTATTACTAGCATGTCCAAGAACCTACTTGTGTGTGTCCCCCGACTAGCGTTTAAGTACACTAGGGACATGGTACAAACAGATGGGAGAAATCAGGCAGGATTCTTCCTTGGGATCTGTGCAAGGAAGTGCTGTGAATATACCCTTTCTGTGATCTAAAAAGGACTTGGGCAGCCTGGGGCAAGTTATCTGAGCTTCTCATGATTATTTGTGTGATCTGTGATGAGTGTGATCTGTGATCAGTGGGATCTCAGCTCTGCGGTTTCAAGAATGAATCGGCACAAGTGCTTACTACATAGGTAGCACTCAGTAATTGTTTCTTGAACTACTGCTAAAATTTAAAAAATTTAGCAAAAAAAAAAAAAATTCATTCTCTTACATTTGAGCAGCACAGAGATGTGACTAAGAGGAAAGGCTTCACAATCAGACAGACCAGGGCTCAATTCCAGGCTCTACTGCTTATTATTAGCCATTTAATTAATCTTTTAAACACTATTTAATTTTTCCAAACCATAGTTTCTTCATCTACAAAATGGAAATGACAGTAATAGCTCTGAATTCCTTGGGCTGTTTTCAGGATTAAATCAGAGAGTGCATGTAAAATATAGTACAATGTCTGGTATATAGTAAGGGTTCAATAAAATCATTAATACTCTTATTATAAACTTGAGACCTTATGCCATTAAAGTCCATTTTCTTCACCAAATACAGGTACAATGCATGATCAAGTTCTACTTCACAATTTAGAAAAATTCTTTATACTCAGAGACTATTATTCATTATTTTGGAATATTTTGGAATATTTGTACTAATGATAAAACTTACTATTAAAGTTCTTAGAAAGGTTATTTTGTTATAAAATTACACAAAAGAGATACTCATGTGATAGCAGAATAAGAAATAATTTAAATATGATCTAAATTGCAGTGTTGATGGAGAACTAAATATTCTTAATTGCTTACATGACCAGATATAGTCAAGTACATTATTAACATAGAAATGCTTTATAGGTGATTATATTTCCATGCAAAGCCTATATCTGTGGGTGAAAGAGGAGATATACCTCTTCAAAATGTTCTTCATCTCTTCCCATTTTGAAATCTTGATGAAGATTTCATCAGTGGAACACGTATAATGTTCCATTTAAGTGTACTCTAAGTTTAAATTTTATAGACTTAATTCAGTGATGAACTGTTTTTCTTTTAAATCATGACTTTTAAACAGACTATCTGAGATTAGTTCCTTTAACTAAAGATAAATAAAATACTTAATTTCTAAACTATGTGATACTAAAATCATATTTAAACCCATGTTGAATTTACCTCTCAAGATATACCTAGACCCCGATTATGACCATTCCTACCTTCAATAATTAATGTCTACACATTAAATATAAAAATTTATGTTCTCTTTATAACTGACAGGAATATGTCAGTCTAAGGCAGAAAACTGCTGAAATGTCCATGGATTATGGGCAATCCTACTGCTGAATTTCTTTGCTGTCTCACATCTCGGTCTACTTTATCGCTTAAGCAACCAGTGGCTACTGATTAGCTAAGAAAAACTCACCTCCAATTTAGCTGTTATATAATTTACAGTTTTCCCCCTGGAGACATTAATACTGCAGAGATGTGATAAAAGACTGCTGTGAAGAATGATAAAAATGTACATTTTTCACAGATTTATAAACTCCCTCGCCAATTTCACCAAACTTTCTGGCAAAAGAAAAATACCTGACATTTAAGGACATCTATCCAATGGGAATGCTGAAAGGCAAAACTGCACACTCATCGGATATACTAAACGTTACATCAATTAGTGACAGAGCCTGGTAACCCATGAAGGCATTTCTGTGTGATGTTCCATAAGAAAAATGTGCTTTGTGCATAATGTACAATATTCCCTGTCTGTCCCACTCAGACTCAAAACTCTGTAAAGCTGAGGGCTTCCCTGGTGGCGCAGTGGTTGAGAGTCCGCCTGCCGATGCAGGGGACACGGGTTCGTGCCCCGGTCCGGGAAGATCCCACGTGCCGCAGAGCGGCTGGGCCCGTGAGCCATGGCCGCTGAGCCTGCGTGTCCGGAGCCTGTGCTCTGCAATAGGAGAGGCCACAACAGTGAGAGGCCCGCGTAACGCAAAAAAAAAAAAAAAAAAAAATACTCTGTAAAGCTGGAACAAATCAGGCTTTCATGTAACAGCTTGAGTTCCAATTTAAGTTAATAAGAAATTATTCTCTTATTAGTAGAGCCTGGCCCTAAGAAGCAAGCCAGAAATTATGTTATATTTTTCCCCTAGTTATTGCAGTAAACAAGAAAAGAACTGTGTTATACAAAATTGGGTGAGAACAGGGAGGGGTGTAATTTCCTCTTATATAATTAAATAATTATTTCTTCTTAAGAAGATAGAGTTCCAGGCCTAGCAGATCAGTAGTCAAAGGGCAGCTATTCTGCTGTTCACTAAACGGTGAGGGAAGTAAGGCATGGGAAATTCATTTTCAAATACATTTTGCCTCTGCCACTTATAAGGGGGAGGAAGAAGCCGTACCGGAGGTCAGAATTTCACATGGTTCTGGTTCTGTGCAATGCACACTCCAAAAGAGGAATCTAAGAATGACTTTTTCTTTTTTTTTTAGAGAAACAGTTTAAAGCAATTAGCATTCTGAAAAGGACAACTGGTTAATTAAAAATATTTTTAAATGACTGAAAAGTAGCTTTGCTTGAAAGAAACCATTCTTCCTCAGCCCATGGAGTTAAATTTGCATAGTTAAGCTGGAGGTTATAAGCTAAACAGCCCCATGTGTTACATTTTAAAGTTACACTAAATTATAAAGCACTTGCCCTTAAACTCAAACCTTTCCATGCCAGACTGTTGCTGTGAGCCCCACACAAAACATGCTAAATGAGAGTGTAATATATACTTTTCTTAATAAGATGTGAATAATCATCACTAATGGGAGATCCAAGGAAAGCTCATAAGAAAGCCAGAAAAATCTTATTAAACTTAACTTAAAAGGCTGGAATGAATGCTGGAATGAAGTTTAAAATCCTCAAGCCAAAATACTCACCAGATACTAATGCTGCTCACTTAGAATTTTAAGCTTTGGGAGACGGAGGTCAGGGGTAAGGAGGTTAAAAAAAATTAATACAATTTGGAGCTCAATGTAGGGTTTAATTCTGCATTAGATTGAGACCTTTTAACAATCAAATCATACATTTAAATAAATCTCTCCTGGTGATTGCTTTACAATGAAGTAGTTTTAGTTTCTGGTAGCCAATAAGGTAGGTCAATGGCTGACAGCTAAAAAACAAAGTTTCAGAATAATACCTAGAAAACAAAGACCCAGAATATTTAGTGTTGGCCAGGACCAAAAAAATTATCTTAGTTCTCGATTATATATAAGTGGAAACGAAGATACAATCATTAATCAGGTTTCTGTTTAAACTTCTAAAGTGTAGGGGGAAAAAGTCTGATACAGTAATCTTACTCACTGATATCTGTCACCTCGTTCCTCACCAGGGCTAGAAGATTCCTCCCCCTGAACTACCTTTCCTTCCCCCACAAAACACACTCCATCCCTTTAAAGGGACCTTCACTGTCAGGTCAAGGAGCTTGGGGAAACCATGGAAGATTTCTGAGCAGAGGAGTGACATAATGAAAGCAGTGTTTTAGGAAGGGGGAGGTGGGCAGGCCCAAGTGACCACAGATGCACAAAGAGGGTCTGAAGGAATGAATGTATTAACTGTCCATCCTTGTTTCTTACTAGACACACAAAATAGTGTTTAGAAAGAGTAAACTGCTCACATTCCTGTAGAAATCATCATGCTTGAATCTCAAGCTATTTGATAACTATCAGAGCCCTCCCTGTACCATTCAAATGGGGAGAAGTAATTAATTTACCTAAACCAACAACTCAGCAAATTCATATAGAATATGGCATCAAATCTGGCCCTGAACCCTCTCGTTTTATTCTAAGTCATAAAATACATATGGACAAAGAAAAACCCCAACTCTTATTTAGGAATTTATGTTTCATCCACCAGTTCCATAATCTGCTGACTGCTTATAAAATCTCTTATACTAGATTTGCAAATATCCTAGAGGTGGCCAGAGCTGAGCAAACAGAAAGGTTATTCTGGGCTGACTCTCCCCAGTGCACAGAGTCTCATGGCCCCTCCCTGTCTTCCTCAAAAGGGCTCCAGAATCATTTATGAAAGTAGTTTAGGAGCTGCGGGAGTGAACAGGGTCTTTACCTTTCCTTTCTTACGTCTTCATGAATGAGGCTGTAATTTTTTTTTAAAGTTAGAAACCAAGGCATTGCGGGGCGGGGGGCGGGTGGTGATTTAAAGGACAGGAGGAGCTATCCCTGCAAACAGACTCAAACAACAATTAATAAAACAGGGTTTTTAAGGGAACAAAGCCTTTTAAACCTTCTCCCACTGTTTGGGAAATATCTTACTCCAGGAGACCAATGTGCCTGATTTTCACTATCAAGACATCACAAAATTGAGTTCTGCATAAAAAGGACTTGACTGATGTTCAATTATTTATTCATTTCATTCAACAATTTCTGAGTGTTTACTAAATGCCAGGCACCTTGGTAGGCCCTGGAGATACACAAAAAGCAGTACAAAAGAAATGGTTCAACAAACAAGCCTAGGGAAATATCAATGAATCAAAGGTATTAGAACTATGTAACTACTGCATATAAAGTACTTAGATACTTAATAAGTGCTTTTTATGATGATTCCACAACATTTGGAATCCACTGTTTTGGGGGAGCAGTCTTCTTTGACTAACTATAGCATATTGTTCTCCAAAGGTCGAATGAGATGAACCCAATAGGCACAATGCCCTGGGCCGCCTCCTCTGAGCTCTTCTCCAGACAAAGGACACTGCCTGCCAGTCTGCCTCACACTTGCTCCCATGCCCATGTGCTGCCGGCCTCCCTTCCCATATTTTAGGCAGTTGGTCTCCTGTCTGTTTTTGAAAGACCCATTTCATCTCCCATGGCGCTTTCTCTAAGCTGTCCTATGACTCCATCTCCCTCTTTGGGACTCACATAACTCTCTAAACTCTGATTTTGGTTCTCAGAGACTGTGGTTATTTTTGCCCCAATCATCTCTCTCCTATTAGACAATAAATGGCTTGATGGCAGGGACCAATCTGACTTTGTGAGGTTTTTAAAAAATTTAAGCTTTGTCAATTTTTCACATAAAAAAAGATGTCCTGAGAATTGGGGAGGAGGAGTGATAATCATTCATTCAACAAATATTTGAGTTCCAGTGATGCCCCAGGCACTAAACTCCAAAATACCAAGCAGTTGACTCTCTGGTTTGTGTGTTTTTTTTTTAAAAGACATAATTTTGTGGAATCAATTTTGCTCAAAAGAACACAACATAGTACAGCAATGAAAATTCTCCTATAAATGTTAAGTTCTATAAAGTCTTTTAAATTACACCTAACAATCCACTTAAGTTTGGAAAGAAGACGCAGTAGTACAATTGGTTTTTTTCCTGGAGTCAGGGATGTAACTGATCCATAACAATGTCTTTTATGTTTTACTGTTTGCTAAATATTTTACCTTTTTAAACTTTTTTTAACCGAAAAGAAAAACTTGAAGCATTCCTTTTTTTCTTTACTCTCTAGAACCTGCTAAACAAGTAGGAGTACTATAGAAAGGGGGTAAAGAATATATTTGCTTCATTCCAAAATGTTATATTAATTTCAAGAAATAAAGAGGGTATTGTTTCCTGACATTTATTATTAAAGAAAGAGATGACCAAGGCTCATAGTCTGAAATGTATTACAGACTGTGCAATGCATTCCATGAGGCATAGCACACTCTAAAATTCATTTATAGTATAAAGAAGTCTCTAAAAGAAGTCCCACTAATAAAATAGGCCTTCACTCAATCTGACTGCCAAACTGACTTACTTTGGCAAGCAAGCTTGGAACATTTTAAATTTTACAAACATTATCCTGTTTTAAAAAAGTTAATTTTGACTACTTTAAGGAATGTAAAAATACACCTTGGTTTCAGTGAAATCAAGATTAAATCTCACCAGACTTCTAAAGTTAACTGTCATAATCAGATGTTACAATTAGTATAAAGTATAAAGGCTCTGAGTCTTTGGGGCTGTGGAGGCCCATTTATTCTCAACAACCCCCCTTTTCCTCTTCTAGAAGGCAAATTAGTGACCATCTTTCCCACTTGCTCTTTCCTGTAGGTCGATGGGGTAAAAAGTACGCAATTTATAAATAAGAATGAAAAGCAATACGTCGTGTATTCATTTAAATCAGGATTCAGTAACAGCTTGATTCCTGCCACAATACTAACAGAATTAAGTGCACACAGCAAAGGACAACAACCACAACAAAACTTTAAGAGAAGAAAATGGAAGGAACAAATGTAGAAGAAGAAGAGAAAGGAGACTAATAATTTGGTTCTAGGCACTATGCTATGTGAAAAAAATAACCACTGTTATTCCATTTTTACAGAGACAGATTTACCCAAGATCACAAAGCTGTTCAGTGGCAGAGCCAGGATTCATTGAAACACAGGGATTCCCTTCTAAAGCCCATGCTCTTCCCACCTCATGCTGGGTAGTGAGGAAAGGAGGAAGGACTGAGGAAAGAAAAGCAATTAGCAATTACTTCTAGAGGCTAGCTGTACTTATTTATCTACCTTTCAGAAAAAATTTGTTTTGACATTTGTACTTTAGATCTACTTACAAAAAGCTCAGGCCATAAATCAACTATACTTCAATAAAAAACAAACACAAAACCCAAAAAGCCCAGGCAACTAAAAATTCAACTTTCGCCTTTGGCTTGATCTGCAGAAGTTTTTGTAAGATGTAACTGTGGCTTCTAGAAGATGTCGAAGGATATTGCCTACTGGCTACGATTTTTTATAATATGGGGCTTTAGTCTTTCAGATTTTTGAAGAAAAGGGATTTTATCTTTTGTCATTTCTTAATGTTATATTTCAAACAAAATACAAGCAATCATACTCCAATTCATTAGAGTTATGCTGACCAAAAAGGGTATTTACTGCCAAATACTGCTGTTACTCTACATCATACGTGCTCCATTTGCTGCCACAGAGGTTAAAAAGGGATCTCAGTTGCTTTAACAGAGGCAAGAAAGATAGTCCTGTCCAATAAAAGTTTCTGCAATGATGGAAATGTTCTGTATCTGTGCTGTCCAATATGGTAGCCACTCGTCACATCTGGCTATTGAGCACTTGAAATGTGCCTAGCATGACAGAAGAACTGAATTTTTAATCTTATTGGACCCTCCTGAACATCACAGGTCTAAAGAAAGCAGTTTAACCATTCCTTCCTGCCAAAGACACCTGCCAAGTAGTCCTGGCCAGGTTACTATTTATGGCAATTGTATATAAAGACAAATGATTATTTAGCTATTAGTAACCTTCCAATGGTAAGAGAGGAAAAGCAGAGAAAATGAATTTAGAAAACGATACATAGTCTGGTTCTTCTTTTTGGCCTATGCTCCTGCAAAAGCTCTGATATTTAACTTTTGTACTCCAAAGAATACAGCAGTCAATATTTGTAGATAAAAGAAGGCTATCTATCTGAGGTCAGCCCATGCTGAAATCTAAGTATCTTACCCTGTCCACATTACCTCTACATCTTTGAAATTGGGGACCATGCTTGCAGTTTTTACCTCTGTCTCCAGCACTTAACACTTACTAAGTATTCATTAAATTCTTGCTAAATAAGTGAGCAACCTTGAATTTCTCCATTCATTGCTCCAACATCTTAGAAGAGCCATTTGAGTTGAGTCTGGCGTTTTGGGCAAATCAGAGACTCTGGGATCGGTGTTAATGCCAAGGTTCACGCTACATGGCTGATGAAGTGTTCAGAGTGATTTTTGGTTCAAATTTCCTAACTAACTAAAATAACACAACTGCCAGGGCTCAGGGAAGCGAGTAGGGTGGAGCATTGCAGACCAGGTGTAGCAAAGTAAGACCCTTTGGAAAATGATGCTCAGGTCTATAATTTACCCCTGGACGTTATGATACAACATATACAGAAGAAGTAGATTTCAAGTGGTAGATTCTATCTCTTTTAACATAATACAAGAATTCTCATTTCTTACTTTTTAGGAAAAAGAGTTCCCTTCATAGAAAGTAACTAGTGTCCTAAGGGGAAACAAAAAGAAAACCTCTGAGAAAAGTGAGTGTGAAATTGGAAAACTAGTAAAGAACCCGAGGAGAAAGGAAATATAGGTTACAAAAATTATATAGTCACAATGTATGGGGAGGCAGGGACCATGTTTATTTAAGCTTTCAGGGGCTGAGCTAATGCTAGAGTTCCATGGTCCCCTCTGTGCCAAGCCTTCTTAACTCAGTATAGCTCGAATTCCTCCAGGGTGCCATGGGGAACATTCAACGTAACTATCTGTCTACAAAATCACCCTCAGAGAAATAAAAATGCATTTGGCAGGTACCCAAAACTACCACAGGTTCCCTACCATGATAATGAGTCTATGGCCATTGCCAAGTATCATTTATGGAGTCCCCTATTACAATCAAGAACATTTTTTGCAACACCAAATTAAAACATAAGTACAGTTTGGATTAGAAATCTTGTATGCTATTTTTGGATGCAGAACTCCTTATTAATTGTGTCGTAATACCATTACCCTTTCACTTTAATATGGCAGTAAGAAGGTTTCCAAATGAATCATTCAAAACTTTGCTTCAACCAGCACACGTGGAACGTGACTGGTTCCTGAGAAGCATTTTCCAGATCTTTGTAGGATAAAGAGCAAATCATTACCATTCAGCCTGTTAGATAACTTGACTGTATTCAGGATGTAAAATTAGGGAAAGCTGTCTCTCCTGACCATCCAAATGACCCCTTCACTCTGGCCATCCTCTTCTCTTTACACTTCCTTAAGTAGACTTGTATTTTTGTACGCTTTCCCCTTCCAACTTCCCCCCACCTTCTACGTTCTGCGTCCTGCAGGCCGTCCCTTTATCATGTCCTGGTCAGTCTTCAAGGGTCACTCAAATTCTCTCTTCTCACTTAGCCTGCCCCTAACCTTACTAATCTTCAGGGATCCTTGTCACCTCCGAACTCCTGAGTGCTTTATTGTTTCTATTGCAAAAGGAACTTCTCTTCATTATTATCATACTTATTTTATTCTTTAACTCCCCTGGTGACTGTGATCATCAGCTAGGTTTAGGACTTACAAGTATGGGCTCTGTCTCATGGTAGGGAGAGACTACTTTCTGCCATTTTTAATTCCTTGGTGTTCTCAATTAGTCACATTAATGAACAGCTGAGTGATGGGTATAAGGATAGGAATCTACAAATGAAAAAGCCAGAAGCTTTAAAATGAGATCTATTTGAACTACTTAATATTTGGTGATAAATGGAATCAAAAAGAATATCCTAAATGTGATCCTTGCAATGATCTTAATTTAATCAACCAGAAGCTTAACAGAGAGTTTTAAAAAGCAAAAGACATATACAAGTGGTTGATTATAATGAATCTTTTAGATAGATTTATTACAGCTTAAAGAGTCAAGAAGGGATGAAACAGAACTTACTGTAGTACAGAAGGTGGGCAAAAGGGAAATGGGAATATGAGTGACGGAAAGGAGGCAGCAAAGGACCTGGGATAAAATTATATTTTCTATTTGATTGACTCTTTAAAACATTCTCTATGGTTTAAGTACTTTACAAACAAACAACAACTTTAAAAATAAAACAAAATACCAACCAGGTGGGCGCATTTGTGGTGTAGCTGCAAAGAGCAATAGCAATTGAAAGTGCCTAGGATCTTCCATCTGTACACAGTTTTACTCCAAGGCCATCAACCTTTAAGATACTTTTTAAGTGATGTGAATACTCTATACTTCTTTCAAGTCATGAATACATCTTAAACATTAATTGAATAATACTTCATTAAGTATTTGAGATGATTAATTTTTTTAAAAAGCAACATGCAAGAAATCACAAAAGGAAAATAGATTTAGAGAGTTAACATTCCTGATAGAGATCAGCCTCTAGAACCTTTGTTCTAAGTTTCCTAAAAGCGTTGGGTAGAATAACTAATAAAAGGCAGCAAAGTATCACATGACATCCTCATTTACAGAATGGCTCAGCGAGGACATCCCGCATCACCTATCCCAAACTGCCCTGCTCTCCCTTACACAGTAGCTATAACCATGTCCACATTTGCTTCGGTGGGTATATTACTGGTTTGGGAAAGACAGACACAGCACCTGGCTTAGTTCCTTGCCCAAGGCACAATTCTGCAAATAAATACATGCTGGGCTGAACCTAAAAGCTGCAGTTTTCATCCTAGGATAATCTCCAACAGTATTGTTACCCTCAATGTAATTGTTACATATTACTCAGCATCCTCATTCTTTCAAGAAAGCTCAAAGGATCACACTCTTCCACTGCTACTGCCCCACGCTCCATCCCCAGAAGCTCTGCTTGCTTGGAGTTCTTCTCCTGTCCTCTCCATTTTAGTGATCAGCATGACCATCTACCCATCTAGTTGCTCAAGCCAGGAAACTGAAAATCAGTTGTGATTCTTCTTCCCTTCCTCCCCCATATCCAATTGTTCACCAGATCTAGTAGATTCTACCTCATAAATCTCTCTAGCTGAAATTACTTCTAAATCCTGGATCAAGTCACCACCAGCTCTCACCTGAAGTACTATAACAAGCCTTCTAACGGTCTTCCTCCCTACAAGAGTCCTGACCCAGTTCAATCTACTCTCCACCATGCAGTTTATGGACCTCTCTAAAATGTGAATCTGATAGTGTTTCTTTTCTGCTCAAAAATCTGTAATGCCACACCCATTAGGATGGCTATTATAAAACAATTAAAAAAAAAAAGCCAAACAGAAAAGAACAGGTGTCAGCAAGGATGTGCACAGTAGCTGTGGAAACTGTCTGGTGGTTCCTCGAGAAGTTAAACATAGAATTACCATATGATCCAGTAATTGCACTTCTGGGTATATAACCAAAAGAAGTGAAAGCAGGAACTCAAACAGATATTGTATACACATGTTCATAGCAACATTATTCACGATAGCCAAAAGGTGGAGCAATCCAAGTGTCCATAAATGGATAAACATAGTGTGGTATATACATACAATGGGATATTATTCAGCCTTACAAAGGAAGAAATTTTTGAAACATGCTAAGACTTGGATAAGCCTTGAAGACAGTATGCTAAGTGCAATCAGACAGTCATAAAAGAACAAATACTGTCTGATTCCACTTATATGAGGTACCTAGAATAGCCAAATTCATGGAGATAGAAAATAGAACGGTGCTTGACAGGGGCTGGGGGAGGGCAGAATGGGAAATTATTGTTTAATGGGTATGGGGTTTCAGTTTGGGAAGATGAAGAATGTTCTGGAGAAAGAATGGTGGGGATGGTTGCACAACAATGTGAATGTACTTAATGCTACTGAATTGTACACATACAAATGGTTCAAATGATAAATTTTATGTTCTATACATTTTTTCATAATGAAAAAGTCGTGCACACACAAAAATCTATACTGCCTCTCCACTGGCCTCAGGATAAAGTCCTGAGATCTCCTAATGTGATTCACAATGCCCCTCAGGATTTAATCCCAATATACCTCTCCCCTTGCTAGTACTCTTTGTTCCTTCAGGGCCTAGTCATACTCAGCTATGCTGGAACTGTGCTCACACTACTTTTTTTTTTTTTTTTGTGGTACGCGGGCCTCTCACTGTTGTGGCCTCTCCCGTTGCGGAGCATGGGCTCCGGATGTGCAGGCTCAGCGGCCATGGATCACGGGCCCAGCCGCTCTGCTGCATGTGGGATCTTCCCGGACCAGGGCATGAACCCGTGTCCCCTGCATCGGCAGGCAGACTCTCAACCACTGCACCACCAGGGAAGCCCCTCACACTACTTTATAAATCTTTATACAAACTATTCCCACTGTCTACAAGACAACCTCTTCTTCATTTGTAATGTTTTTCATTTTCATCCCTGTACGTCCCTTCTTCGTATCTCTTATCACAATATTGTAGCTGCCTGTTTGCTTTTCTGTCTCCCTTCCTACTAGCTTACAGCTCTAGGAAGGAAAAAATAAAGTCTCATCTCATTTAGAACTACATCTTTGGTGCCTGGCACATACAAATATTCAGTAAGTATTGTTGATTATGTAAATTCATAAATGTAGCAGATAGGGAAGTGTTTCTGGAAGCACACATTTTACAATAAAGTATGTAACACACAACTGGACACATACCATTCCTTCGCAGGCATCTTTAAAAAGATTCTACGTCTGTTGCAGTTTATCAAAAGGCTCAAATTCTTGAGATAAAATTCTAATATGAAAGATTTCTCACATTAAATTCCAGTTTCCTCTACAACCGTTCCGATGGACAAATACGGCACTTTTTATCAGTTTGTTTTTTGATGCCATTCTATTTAAAGTTGTATGTATACAGGACACTCATTCCTTTAAAATTAGGTCATTCAGAAATGCTAAGCCAAAGTCCTGAAAATACTGACAATGCCTATCATATTGAAACAACTGGTTACTTATCCGTTGTTTTACTACTTTGTGAAGTTTTTTAAAGGAGGGATCAGCTTCAAAATGTAGAATTCTCTATCTCATCTCACATCCTGCAACCATATAATTTATGATTCTGAAATATCAATATTTATGACCATATAATTTCAAAACTAACCACATACACTGTTTCATTCCAAGTGGAAAGAGTCTAAAACTGGACATGTAGCACAATGCTGTCAGGACCAATCTTCTAAGAAATGGCTTTGGTGAGTGTTTTTATTATAGTTCTATAAACTAAAAGACTCTCACATCTAATATGGAAAAATGTATTCAGAAACTGTAGAAACACGCTAGAGAAGACTCCCCCTGCCCCCCACCCCTTGTCATTTCCCCCATCTTTCTCTTCCTCTCTTTTCAAAAGAGTGAAACCAGATCATCTCAGCAGCATCTAAAATCTGATGAAGGTGAAAAGTATTTATTACTTAATCCCCGTCTGGATGTGACTTTTTAAAAACTTGATATATAATTGCCATATAACATTACATTAGTTTCACGTGTACAATGTAATGATTCTATATTTGTATATATTGCAAAATGATCACCACGATGTCTCGTTAACATCCATTACCATACACATTTACAAAATTGTTTTTTCTTGTGATGAGAACTTTTAAGATCTACTCTCTTAGCAACTTTCAGCTATACAATACAGTATTATTAGCTATGGTCACCATGCTGTATATTACATCCTCATGACTTATTTATTTTAGAACTGGAAGTCTGTACTCACTCTTTAATTAAAAGTGAATATGCTATATGAGTACAATGGATTACTACTCAGCAATAAAAAGGGAAACTAATACACATAGCAATTAGACAGTCTCAAAAATGTTATGAGTCAAAACTGCCAGACACAAACGAGTACCTACTGTATGATTCCATTCATATGTAGTTTCAGAGCAAACAAAATAATTTATGGTAACAGAACTCAGAACAGTGCTTCTGGTGAAGAGAGAAGGAATGACTAAGAAGTGGCCTAAAAGAACTTCCTGGGGTGACAGAAATGTTCTACATCCGACCGAGGTGTGCATTATACTAGTGTATACGTTTGTCAAAACTGATCAAACTATACACTTGAATATGTGCATTTCCCTGTATATAAATTATAGCCTAATATTAAATGAGAAGGCTGTCTTCTAGCTCTTTTTAGACTTTTTATTACCAAAAAATGTGAAATAATTCTTGGTCTCTATAAAGTACTCAGTATTTTAAAAAATATATTACCATTGCTCACTTGCAGTACATTTGATTTAACTTACCCACGGAAAAAATAGCTGGAAAGCACATATCAGAGAAACTATGGCCTGAAATGGGAAGGAGAACTGGCAATGATAGAGATTTTTCTAGTACTTTTCAATCTACCAGATCTGAAAACGTTTTACAAAAAATATTTTTTAAAGCCCTATGCTACACATTTATAGGTTTCATCTGCTAAAAGGAATTGTTGCCTTCATACGATCTCAACATATTACACAGTCACCCAAACCACATGAATAGAAACTGTGAGTACACCCATAAGGAAGCAACTGGTTTTGTACTTCCTTTTTGTAAATGTTGATCACTATCAATAATAGCAAATGTAAGACTCCAGTTTAGGCAGCCTCATCACACATATATCTATCCCCCATGTTTAATAATAGAAATTACTAACAATAAAACCTTTTACTGCACTTTATAATTCAAGGCCTAGCAGGGACATCTAACCAGCTCACAGAAGGAGAGAATGGAAGGAAGGGTTTAATTGACTAAGAAGTTAATGGATAAAACAGATATAATATTACTTCATTTGCATTTTAGTAGGCTTCACACAATCCAAAAAACATGCATTTTGTTTTGTTTTGGTTTTTGGGTTTTTTTGGCCACACCACGTGGCTTTTGGGATCCTAGCTCCCCGACCAGGGATTGAACCTGGGCCCTCGGCACTGAAAGTGTGGAGTCCTAAACGCTGGACCACCAGGGAATTCCTGAAATATGCGCTTTTACTGGTTTCCTTTCCCTGATACATTTTTCTCTCCTCCTTTTGGAGACATCAACACAAACAACCACATTCATGTGGAAGTAGTTGAATGAGACAGTTCAGCAAAACTTCTGGACCACTCACCTTATGTTGGCTATATGCTGCGGCACAGGCTGATGCTGAAAATGGTCAGGCCACGGATGATGCAGGCAGAAGGATGGAGAGGGCTGAAGACAGCACGTTGTCTGATAAACAGGTGAATGGTTTGGACAGAGAGATGCAGAATACTCTAAGTGTGGCTGCATGCAACACGAGGCCAAAGCAGGAGGTGCTGCAGGGCCAGCCTCGGGATGGCACTCTTGGTGACTGTCATGGGTAGTCAAAGGGTGATGGTATGGGCAAGGATGGCAGCACTGGGGTAAGATTGGAGGCGTTCTTTGGTTGTCTAAAGGCAGAAAGGATGGTTTAACTGTGCCATTAACTTGCAGGCATCCATTTGGACTCACTTTTGTTCTGGGCGCTTCTTTGGGGGTGAGTTGCTGGGCTGCAGGGTCTCCATCACAGGGGGTGAGGGGACTAGGGCTGGTAGCACTGGTTGCGATGCTGCCATTGCTCAGAATCACAAATTCGTTGTTTCCGTTGTTCATAGCCATGCTCCAATTTCTTGATCCTAAGAAAGAAAATGATATAAAGTCATCCAGTTACAGTCAGGCAGGCGATCGTGTAAAAAAGATAGGCAAACTATTTTAAAACAGCTCTTTGAAAACAAGGGTTCTTGCAGGAGGTGTGAAAGCACTGGGGGAAGCCCAGCGCACCTGCAACAGAACCAGCCATGGGTTAGGCCTCCTCTTCTTTCCTCCCAGCTACACCATGCACCTTGAGAGCCCTCTCCTATCCTACTGACCACTTCCTCCCTGCCCCATCTCTATTTTCAGGGCCTGCCTTCTCTCCTCATCCTAGATGTGCAAGTATCAGTTAAGAATTAGAACATTTTAGGGCCTCCCTGGTGGCGCAGTGGTTGAGAGTCCGCCTGCCGATGCAGGGGACATGGGTTCGTGCCCCGGTCTGGGAAGATCCCACATGCCACGGAGTGGCTGGGCCCGTGAGCCATGGCCGCTGAGCCTGCGCGTCCGGAGCCTGTGCTCCGCAACGGGAGAGGCCACAACAGTGAGAGGCCCGCGTACCGCAAAAAAAAAAAAAAAAAAAAAAGAATTAGAACATTTTAGGATGGGGGTGGGAAGGGGGTAGCAGAGACAGAAGATACCAATATCATTCTTTAGCTTTTCAATAATATCATGCTTGGGGTGTTCCGATCTAGGAATAATGGGCAAAATGAAGGGCTCCTCTGAAGCAATTAGTTGTGTAGGTTCAGAGAATGTGGATAATCTTAAGAATGTCTTATGTCTTTGAAAAATGTCAAGAAAATATGATTTTTCCTCTAAGTTACTCAGGTCCTAGAATAAGAATAAACAAAAGAAAATAAAAACGAATTAGCTAAGCAAAGAACTGTGGCAACCAAGATATCAGATGCAAAAGTTTTATCCCCTAAACCAATGAATGTAATGCTAAAAAAATAATAAAACATGCCACATAAGTTGCCATGAACTTAATAATTTGTTTTCTATGCTATGTCCTACAGGTAGCAATGCTTGCACATAAGAAAAAGAATACTATGGCTGGGATTTGCTTCAAGTGAGATTTTTGTTATTAAGTTTTTCCCCTCCACCAAAGGGTCCAGGCCTTCAATGTAAAGGAAAAATTAGTGTTAAAATTACCAGTAATATTTTTCTGTCCAGTCAACAAACAAAGGCAAAAACAGACAGCCTTCTTCCTCTCCCCTTGCCTACTTATCACCCTCTGACCAACATACACACAAAATGTGGAAATGTGCAGTAAGAAAAATAGGTCATCACATGCTAGTGGTCTATTTAACCTACACGTGAAAGCCAACAAGAAAAAAAGAAAACCATTGTTTGCCTCACTAACCCTTCTGGCATGGCATTTTTCTGAGTGGACAAGACAGCTTCTGGAGAAATCTCTCTCCAGTCTCTCCCCACCTCTGTCAGACACACAGGTACTAGAAGAAATCGTCTCTTTTCAGTCTGAGTACATGTAATGACAAACCTGGGTCACCCATGAGGAAGATTCCTATGCATATTTTCACCCAATTTATAAACTGCTCAACAGGGGTATTTCTGAACAGGGAATGCCAGAAGGATGCATAACGTTTCAACCTGAACACTAATACCCAGAAGATACTCACTGTACTAGGATGCAAATTTAGCATTATTGACTTATTTTCCTTTCAGATAGAGCTCATCAAACACTCAAACACACACACACACACATACACACGTACTCATTCACCTATATAAACATCAACGCTGTAAGAAATGGAAGAATTAATGTAGACATTGAAAAATTTCTTCATAAATTATTTTAGTGGAAAAGACAAAGCATTTATAAATATCAAAACATACACGTAAATCAAGCAGATGTTACTTCTCTCATCAGCCTTACCGTCACTTTGGAAAGTAGTCTGCCAATCCTGACTTCCTTTTATAATGACCATTGAGAAGGACTTTTGCGGGGGCCAACCCACACAACATGCGGAATCTTAGTTCCCTGAGCAGGGATTGAATTCACAGCCACTGCAGTGGAATCACGAAGTCTTAACCACTGGACTGCCAGGGAAGCCCCTGAGAAGGATTTTGAATTGTAGTAAACACAGTTGTTCTCTTCTTCAGTAAATCACTCCTGGGTATAAGCACCTCCTATAAAACACTCAAATGATATCCCCAACACAAAGCATTGGTAGTTAAAAGTATTATCCAACTAGTGGGAAGATAAGGTAGATAAACTGGTAAGAGCCCTAAAGTGACCCAGGAGGCACAAACTCTAATCTTTTTGCCATCACTTTCTTAACGTGCCATCTCAGCAAGATCTGCTCCCTTAAGCTTCCTTTTACTGAAGGATATATTATCCTCCTTTTTGTTGTTAACAAAAGAAAAAGCTGTAGGCAAATGTTCTGAAAACAAGAAAACATATTAATCAAAGGCCATCTAAAAAGGCACTAGAGTTTTTAAAAAGTTAACTGAAATTTAAGATGTTTATTTGCATGGTTAAGTGAAAGATAGTCTAGAAAATGTAAGAAGCAATTGCTTGATGAGATAAATTGTCATTTCTTGGAATTAGAAACTCTCATTGTACAAATACTCCACAGAAATCACAGAGGGCATAAGCTTTCTCTTGCCTCTACCCATGACTCATATTCCCAAGCCTTCTCTTCAGACCTCAGCCAAGCTACCGGAGCTGATGCAATCTTCTAGGCTGAATGGGAAAATCAAGACCTCCTCTTGGCCCTTCCCTCAGGATAGAAGGAAGACTGTTTCTAGTTTGTCGATTTGTTCTGACCATCCTAGGTTGGTTAATATCATTTCAGATAGTCTATTTTTGGTATTTAATTCAATCAGCCCTATTGACTATAATCACAGCTGTCAGGTGGGTTACACTAGTGAGAAGTATCTAACAAAAATCCTCAAAGTTTTCAAGTGAAACTGGGCTTAAGACAGAGTGCCATCAACCTGGAACACTCATCAAAGTACCCTGAAATCCTCTCTAGAGTCTCCGAAATTTCATGTTTCCCTATCTTCTAATTAAATCTGCTTTTCATCAGGAAAAATAATTTTTCTTTTTCTTTGTAACAAGAATTACAACTATCATTCTCTCATTTTTATTGCAAATGCATCATATTGTAGTTGCATAAGAGTTAAATAGATTTTTGCAGGCTGGCCAAGGGACCTAATCACCATTTATAACAGTTTTTCCCCAGTGTGGTAAAATGCAGTTCAAGTGCCAAATAACTGACTTACGAATGATTTCTGGAGCACAACTTGTTTTGTAACTTGGAGATTTCTTGTAATGAAGTAGGTACAAGTGGAGAGTAAAGAATAATTTGAACTCTGACTTTGGCTTGTATTTGAAGTAAGTCATATAAGTTTTCTATGATTCACTTTCTTCAATCATAAAATGGGAACAATCAAATTGACTTTATAAGTTGTGGATTATAAGTAAAAAATAATAAAAAAGCAAAAGCAGACAAAAATTGTAAGTTCAGTGGATGTATTTGTGTAAGAATTCAGGTGACCAGGAGAACAGCAAAGTTTCGATTTAAAGTCAAGAGTTGACCTTAAGGCCACACAGAGAAAGATCTTATTTCTTTAGAAATGAGACAAATGAGGAAAAAATTTGGTCTGAGCCAGAGAGAACAGGAAAAGAGATGAGAGAGTGGAAGATTCAACATCATAAAAATGAATTATTGTGATAAATGTAATGTTATGTGATTATAAATGCAGTGATAACAGTATTTATGCGGGAAGTTTAAAATAAGTTTTGGATCAAATATAATGAACAATTTTAAAAGAGCTTGGATGAAATCACCTGTTTTCCCCAGGGCCATAACACACAGGGACTGACAAAAGAAAGCTACTCTTGAGACACTGGCTTGAGGTGTGATGGAGCCCCATGGCCAGATATTTTAGTGTATTTCCTGTTGTTCATGAATATAACATGCCAATATCAATACATCCGAAGCCACTAACCTCACACCTCCTATTTCACCTTTTTTATACTAGCATTTTTATGTCCTGAGTGCTTTAGCTGTTTGGGGACTGACTATAAGGCCTTTGGTCAAAGACCAACTTTTGATTACATTTTAAAATTTAAGATATTTCTCTTTGAGCCTCAGTTCTTCACATGTATAAATCAGGATGGGAATCAATGTCCACCTCATAGGATTACTATGAGAATGTAAAAATATTTTGAAAACCATAAAGGGCTATGTATTTATAATGGAAGAATTATTATTATTGCTTGATTGAGTGATGAGAATATAAAAAAATATGGAATGATGCTTCCTAGTTCCAAAGCTGAAATTATGTTTTAAAATGGCATCAGAGGTATCTGTGGCTTAGAAGAAATGGCCTGGGTGGGTCTGAATTTGAAAGTTGACTCTACGGGTTACTAACTTTGAGAACCTAGGTCAAGTTACTTACATTCTTAGAGTCTCTAAATCTTGATTCTTCTTAGAGTTAAATTTGTTTGAAATGCAAATTGGTGCAACCTTCTAAAAGAGCAACATGGCACTACTAATCAAAATTTGAAATACCCTCATCCTTTGACTCACAATTCTACTAGGAGTTTACCCTTTGGATATACTTGAACAATGTGTAAAGATAAACGTCTGGATAAAGATGCTGACTTCACCACTGCTTGTAACAATGAAAACTGGAAACCACCTAACTTATCAATAGGGGACTTAAATTCTGTCATATCCATACCTTGGGTACTCTGCACAACAAAAAAGAATGAGTTAAATCAGGATTATTGCTAGGGAAAGAAGTCCAAAGTACATTTTCATGTGTGAATAAAACCTAACTGCAGAAGAGCCTATGTGGTATGAATCCATTTCATTAAAAAAGTGGCAGAAACACACATGTATGGTTAGTATATACACAGATAATTTCTAGAAGGACATAAGAAAATGCTAACATTGCTTCCTGCTGGAGAGTTGGACTGGGCCATTTGGAAGGGTAGGGAAGACTTTCACATTTTACTTTCTGTACTGCTTGCAACTTTTACTACAAATGTGCCGTCTTCATAGTAATAAAGTATTAATGAAACAACATATAAAGTTTCTAGCACAGTGACTAATAATGAACAGAAGATAATTATTATTAAAATGCAAAAACAGAAGCAAACTTATTTCACCTTAAAAGGTAAACAGTCATCTTTTCACTGGATGCATTTTTAATTGTTTGTCTTCCAGTATATATCTGCTTTCTTACAATAGCACCCTATACAGTATATCAAATAACTGGATAAAGCAGGAAATCAAAAAGGATTTAAGGAGCAAGAACAGATGAATACAAACTATTCGGAAAAAGGTTTTCAATTTATCTTATCTCCCAGTTTCCAAATTTTGGGAAACACTAATTATTATTTGTTGGACCAAAGCTATCTATGAACCAAAAGTATCATGACTAGTTTCATAAGCATTAAACAGAGAATACAGAGAAGAAATATAGAGGCATTTCAATCAAATGTAAAGAGAAAAGTCATCAGAGCTCATGTGATTAGAAGGTTCAAACAATTACATCCTACTCTGGGCTCAGGACACTTACCCCTATAAGATCAAAGGAAATTACCCTGCTTCAAAGACTAAAAGTAGTATCTCATTGAAAATGCTATCATATAATCATAGTAGAAACTGCTGGAATTATGGAAATTTTATTCATCAACATATTACATGTGAAAATATGCTAATGACACACAATTTATGCAAAAGATGCCATCAAACTATTTAGGTGGCTCAACATCCAAAAAGCGTTATGAAAGATCTCTTAGTAGCTCCTTGCAATTGGAAGCCATAACTGTTTTTGTGGCCAGAAAACTGTCAAGTTAAAATCTAGAGGTATTGTTGAAGAGAATACATAGACATGTTCCAATTACCAGAGTAACCACTCAGCAAAGCCATCACTATCCTTGACAAACACAGGGCTCAGATAGCCTGAAGGAACAACATCTTCATCCGCATCAACAGTTACACTGGTACACCTCTGCGGTATTGCAAACACTTTCACACACATGATCTCACTTGAGTTTATACTCCGAATAGCCCTCAGAAAAACAGGTGTGGCAGGCATTACCGCTCTACTTTGCAAAAGAAAACTTGAGACACAGAGTCTCAGATGGTAAGGCCGGGAAGTCTGATGCCGAGGTTTTGAGGGCTTTCTGCTAAACTACATTCCATAAGCTTAGATAATGTATTCCAGAATAACCCTTTGCTTCATCAGCTTCATCACATCAAACTTAACAATAAATGGCAAGACTGAATCAAAAACAAGATCCCATATTGTAGCCAGTCATCTTTTTCAGAAGTGATGTTCCCTATAACACAGTTTCACTAGACAAAATACAAAACACTGATAACAGTGTTTCTCAAACATAGGGATCACTTGGGGATGTTGCTAAAATGTAGATTCTGATACAGTCCATCTGGAGTGGGACAAGAATCTTCCAACAACAAGCCCATACCGTTGGTCCCTGGAACACACTTTGTGTAGCAAGGCAAAAGCACAAACTAGGTGGGGAGGCTACAAGAGAATCAGGCCTAAGTAATGGCAAAATGATGCCCAATTAAAGCAGAATGGATGCAACAAGTAGGGAAATGATACCAGTTAACAGAGAAATAAAGTCCTGTTTTTCTAATTAAGACAGAAAAGTAACAAATTTTAATAGTAGAGGTTCTAATTGATAACCAAGTTTAATTATGGCTTATTTCAGGACTCCTAAACTGTTGTGTACATAGAAATAACAACCAATCAGATTTTAATCTTTTTAGTGTAATGTATATGGATTGAAGCACCTTGCCCAGTTAACTGGGTGAGACAATCTTTTTCTCTCAAGTGGTACTAGATATTGGAGATACCTGAAGTCTTTTTTTTCATACCAGTTATAAAGGCAGTTTGGGAGTACCTGTATTCATTATGCACCCAACCTGTTATAGTATGAAATTGGTCCCCTAAAATTGCTTGATACTTATCCTAAAATGATGGTCTCATCTCTTATCATTGGTACCAAGATGCCCTATTAATATCTAGTGCTATGGCAAGAGAAAAAACAGCTTCTTTAAATGAACCAGAGAAACAGACAAAGAAGTATATTTGTGGCATCTTCTATAGTGGGACTGTTAAAGCTGGATGGTAGGACATCAGCCAGGTTTTTTTCTCTAGGAATATATTTCCCTTCAAAGGGCTATTAAAATGTTTTTTTATCATCTCACTGTGTCAGACACTTTCCTCACAATACCTCTATGAAGATTTTATTAAACCCGTTATAGAGAAAACTGAGGGTCAAAAATATTACAGTGTAACTAATGCAAATCACATGATTGGGATTCAATCTTAGACCAGCATGTCTCTGAAAGCGAGGCTTTGCAACCAACCTCAAGATGCTTCTAGGGCAATGCCAAGTTCAACTAGCTTTTATAGGACCACTAGAGGCTACTGATATAAAATTCAGTCTGAAGGTCCACGTGGAAAATATCCTCTGAATTCAATATTTCCCAAGACAGTTTTAAAACGTACAATTCAGCATTCAAGAGTGTCAGAGACATATTTCACTGAATTAAAAGAAGTGCTATCTACCCATGTATCATATTATCCAAACCCAAAAAGCAAGGTGATGGATTAATCTTTGTTGTCATGTAGTTCTGGACTATTTCAAAATAATATAATTGTGACCTGACAGCAAAATCTGTATCTTTAATCAAAGAATCAGGCCCTCTTAAGGAACTAAAAAGTATAGTCTTAAATAAAGAAACATAATCTTCTCTCCTTCTGAGATGAATTAAATTTTCTTATTTTTCTTTGAGTTCATGAACTTTCTACAATTAAACTCTCCTTCAATAAGAACACTTTAAGTATCTTCATTTAATCACCTATAAGCATTTTATATGTTGCAAAGAATTCTACAGAAATTAGGTACTACTGCTATCATTCCCCTTAATCATAAACTGCAATAAATTAGAAGCCATTTTCTCAAAGAAACAATGTTATACATTTGAGAATCTATACCACTTAACAAACATTTAATAAGAACCCACTAGGTATTACTATGCTTTGCATCACACTACGAGAAAGCAAACTGTTGTGCTCTAGGAAATCTGAAAGTAAGGGATCACCATTCTTTTACAATGAAAGCTCACTGTTGCCTATTAAATTTTTTTTTTTTTTTTTGCGGTACGCGGACCTCTCACTGCTGTGGCCTCTCCCGTTGCGGAGCACAGGCTCCGGACGCGCAGGCTCAGCGGCCATGGCTCACGGGCCCAGCCACTCTGTGGCATGTGGGATCTTCCCGGACCAGGGCACGAACCCGTGTCCCCTGCATCGGCAGGCAGACTCTCAACCACTGCGCCACCAGGGAAGCCCTAAATTTATATTATCAAGAAGGTAGTTTCAACTTATGCTAACAAACATCATCTTTGAAAATGAAATATAACATTTTTATATAACCTCTTTTAAATATGATTATACACAAGATGTATAGGTAAAGGCACCAATAAAGATAAACTATAAATGTTACATGTTTCATTTTTACAAAAACCATTCATAATATTTACAAACAGCTTAATGATACAGAAGAAAAATTAAAATTGACAGATACAGTTTTCCCCTTGCCCGGATTTACAGAACTATATTGATAGATAAGAGTTAAAAAACATTAGGAAGATATTATAGTGTATGTGCCATAGCAAATCTGAAGACACTGAATTTGGAAAGCAGTCTTATTGCTAGATATGAATTAGGTTGTCAAGGCTGAGATTTATACTTATGGGGTGAATGATAGGAATTTCAGGGCTATGGAAACATCAGTCTCATTTTTCTCATGTTTTATGTTTAATGTACCTTTGGTAGAAGGTCTATGTGGGAAGAGAAATGTGGGTGTAAAATAAAGTTTATCTTTTACAGTCCGGGATAAATGATAGTCGAGAACATTATCTTTTTAGCATAAGCATTTATCTACCTAACTATATATTTCAAGAGCACTATCACTATATTGCAGTTATTAAAGCAGTTTTCAGAGATCTGTTTTCTGAGTTCCTCCACCAAAATTACCATTCCACAAAATATTCACCACTTCTCCCCACACTTACAAGTGTTATATCCATAAGCATCAATACCCTTAAAAAAGAGAAAGTATTCTTTTATCTTTGAGTTCCTATTTCAAAGATATGAATGAGTTTCAATTCTAAATAGCTGCAATAATTTCTTTTAACCCTGTCTGAAGATTTATGTTCATTTGCATAACTAAGAATATACAAAATAAAACTAGAGAAGTTTCTATAGTCAGAAATGTCGATCTCTGGTCTTTCAAAAAAAATTATAGAAAGCCCACTAAAAAGTTGTTATTTAACTCAAGAATCAGCTGAGACATCCATTTGGACTCTGCTGCAAGTCTTGAAGGGAACACAATAAATATAACAAATATTCACAAAGTTACAAGTCTATTACAGTGGTTTCAACCCATTCTGCACATTAGAATCACTTCAGTAATATGAAAAAAAATTACAGACACAGGGCCCTGGCCCCAGACGTTATGATTTAATTCATATTGTAATGGGGTGTGGACATTAGCAGTTTTTTTTTTTTTTTTTTTTTTTGCGGTACGCGGGCCTCTCACTGTTGTGGCCTCTCCCGTTGCGGAGCACAGGCTCCGGACGCGCAGGCTCAGCGGCCATGGCTCATGGGCCCAGCTACTCCGCAGCATGTGGGATCCTCCCAGACCGGGGCACGAACCCGTGTCCCCTGCATCGGCAGGCGGACTCTCAACCACTGCACCACCAGGGAAGCCTGACATTAGCAGTTTTAAATGCTCCCCAGATGATTCTAATGTGCAGCTAGTGTTCAGAACGACTGATCTATACTTTACTTAATTAATGCTGTTCAATTTATAAGAGTAAGCAACAACCACTCAAAATATTCAATATTGGTTCAGAAAATACTGCTTGAAATGCAGAATACTGCTGTATATTCAAAAACATTTGGACCTGGTACTCCATGTTAGACATGTATTATAGTATTTGGATTAGCTTTACTTCTTTTGGGGTTACCCTTGACGTTATAAGGGTGGGGACAAGGGTGCAGGGAAGAGAAATCCTTAATAAGACATTAGTTTGAGAGACAACAGTGTGGAATTCATGTGGGACAATGTTGTGGAAACACAAAACAACTTGTCACACAGTCTCAAGTATTTATAGATCATTTGGATAGAGTTTAGGGTATAGCCAATTGGACTAACAAGTTTATTGAACCCTCAAGAAAAAATATCTCCCCAACCCCTGGTCAGTATCCAATATGAAGTCCCAAGCCTCTCTATTAAAAGAGCATGTTCCCTAAAGTTTTGTGCCGAAAAAAGAAAGAAAAAGAAAGAGAGAGAGAGAGAGAGAGAGAGGAGGAGGAGGAGGAGGAGGAGGAGGAAGGGAAGAAGGAAGGAAGGAAGGAAGGGAAAAAAAGAGAAAAAGAAAAGGAAAAAGAAAAGAAAAAATACTTCTGATTGCATTTTAAGCATTTTAAACGTTTCAATTCTAGAGTCAGACACCCTCCAGACACCAGGCCTCCTATCTAGCCTCACATCCTAGTAAAAAAAGAATTAATCACAAGATGCTTTGGTAATGAACAGAACCCCCAAGAGGTGATAGGTTTATCTTTAGGCCATAAGATTTCATCTGAAATTATTCTGCCTCAACTAAAATCACAAAACGTTGAGCAATCTATCTGTATCACTATAGCTCTTCCCAGTAGAAACAGGATCATATGACTGAGTTTAACTCATGTTGTTGAACAGATCACAAGCATGTCTAAAGACACCATGAATCTTTAATACTTTACACATCTCAAAAACCTCAAAATTTAGCAGCTCAAAGGAAAAAACCAGCACCAAGATATATCAAAATAAGAAAATTCTACATGCACGTATTGTGAGGCAAAAGAATGTGAAGGGATTTTTAAAAAACGTCTTCCATAAAGACAAAAACTGAAATCAATCACCATAAAGCACTTGAAAGTTGTTTGATTTAGATGGTAACCTGTTGTTTCTTCATATTACACTTAGAATTATCTAAGCTTTTCCCACCAATGCTAAGTATCTGACACCAGGCTCCACTCCCTGCTGTTTTGTGAAGTTTGAGAAGTAGCAAATCAAATTTCCTAGAGCAGCTCCCCAAATGGGTTCTTCCCTGCAGAGTCCAGCAAGTCTCAGGGGTATCCTTCAGTCTACTGAGCAAGTTGGGAAACATATCTTAAGGTATTTGTATGAGACAACAGAAGACATCCCTTTACTTAAAGGACGCTGAGATTTACTTTCAGCTTAGAAAAACATCAAATATTTGAATTGGATCAGTAAAGTAACTCTTAGCAAGAGTCTGGGTACACCTTTCATAAATCTTTTTCTATTCCTTACTTAAATTATCATTATAAATGCTTGTGCATTCTGCTGTTTGCTTTCTTGTATATATTAGGTGAACTGAAATTCCATCTACATCGTTCAAGTGGGATTCCTGTTTGCTCACAAAGGTAATTAAATCATATTTTTCAGTTAAATAGGTGAATGTCCTTATTTAGACAGCATATAATATAAATAGGTGAATGTCCTTATTTAGACAGCATATAATAAAAACTATTGTGAATAGTTTTCTTCGAATCTAATATGCGAGCCTGAAATAAGTGAGCCTGCTGAATACTGATTAAAATGATAAAAGAATAGAAATTAAGAGAGAGAGAACAAAGGGCCACCCTCTTCCCCAAGTCTTGCTTTTCTCATATATTTAGTTGCTTTGTTTTATATTTTTCCCAAAAGGCTGAGAAGTTAAGCAGTTCATTTGTCTTGATCCTAAATACCGTTTTATTTCCCATGTTAGGATGTGATCAGGAATTGTAATTTTTGAAAAATCGGAAATGTTCATACAGTCAGTGTGTCAAGGCTGTCTATCACCCATACTGAGCTATAAGAGAGTTATAAGAGTTGAACTGTTGAGGGTGCTCTGATCCAATCCCAGAAATGAAAGTAGTTAGAATGAAAGGTAAAGAATTGGTACACAGCAGACACTGAAAAGCAGATTTCCCCAGTTGCCAGAAAAGCATTGAGTGGTTCAATACAAACTAAAAAGACAACTGGGATTAGAGTAAAGTGTTGAATGAAACCATTTTATAATATATATCATTTCCCAGACTGAGGCAAGGTTAACATGTATTTACTAAGCTGTTTTGTAGGTCATTCATTTCAGACACTTAAACATTACATATTTTTTCATAATCAATGCAAATAGTTCATGCTCACAATTCTATATAATTCACGTCTAAAATGTAAGCTATATGAAGCACGGAAGATACATAAAAAATACTCTGCCTTATCTTTGTATACTAAAACAAAAACTGACAAATGAAGTATAATCATCCAATAAAATACTCCAATATTTAAGATTTGGCAAAGAAAGCATCCTAAGATAGTTTATTAAGAGACATAATTTTTAAAAAATAATGCCAAGACTATTTAACATTTTAAAAAGTAGAAATGTGTCAGCAGACATTATAACCATGGGAAGTAGTAAAGCCACTACCAGTGGAACACTCTAGAGTTTATTTACATAGTTTAGTGACTTCCCAGCCATCAAAGGGAATTGGAGTTTTCTTAAATTATAAATTATCATCTAAAATAACCCTCTTGTGGGTAAAAAGGACATATTCAGTCATTTCCTTTCAACAGGAATACCTGTTAAAAAAAATTTTAGCAAATTGTAAAGTATGCTCTCTATTTCTTGCATTATCCCTGAAGAAAGTCATTTATGGTCAGTCAATGATTTGCATGAAATACCTCAGTTTTTGCCAAATTTTTATCCACTTGGTTTTTAAAATTTTTACATTTTACTACAAAACATACAAATATTTCACAAGTTAAACTAGTTTGAAATTTTCTACTAGTCACATGTAAATTATCCATTCTAATTTTAAGCAAAAGTAAATATGGCAAATACATTCTGATTTCTACTTTATGTAGTAAATACAATTATAATGCAGTTATCATTGCCACCATTAAAATGAGTACAATGCACAAAACGTTTAATCACCTCAAAAACAACTTGAGGGTGTATAGCGAGATGTGTATTTAAAATGAACATTGATAAAAATTAAACTTGCTGTGGAAGTTTGGCTCGCAAGTATATATCTTCACGCAACTTCTCTTTTTATAAGTTGGAAGATGTTAATATTTTACTATTTTCTTACAATATTTAATTCACAAAAGTGGTTAAAGTGATTCCTACAATTCTACATCTATTTTTCTACCAACTGGCAATGAGAGAAGCACATATTTTCCAACTTCTGATCTAGATAGTGGTTAAAGAAGAATCTCAAATCATGAAACAGCTCAACAACTTTAAATCTTAAGTTTCTTCCCAACTTCATAAAAAAAGCACATTTGAATAAACCTTAAGAAACAACTTACCTTACCTTACTGTGCTAGACTATCATTCAAAGAAACTTCGTAAGATTTTAATGCATTCAGATGCCATTCAAAGCTTACACTGAAAAAAAATTGTGAGCTGGAATTTTAAATTCAATCCAAGAAGCACACAGCAAAGTTCATTTTTAAAATAAATTCTCCCCAAATAACACATTCACAGAAGCATGAGTAAATGTATTACCTTTATGTTAAAAGAAGAAACGTCCCTGGTTCAGTTTGGTCTGCAAATGATTGCAGTAGCCACAGCCGAAACTGGCCGCAGGAACAGAGCACACAGAGAGCAACCAGGGAGTCTCAGGAGTAGCTCCTCGGAGCGGAGGGACAGACGGAATGACAAGCACATGCAGATTGCTTTGAATTAAGCATGTTCGTTCGGGGCTGGAACTTTCCGTGTTTGCTCTCCTATAGGACAGGAGAGTTTTTCTCCTACTTAACCCCTGGGGGCAAGGTCTCAATAATGGTAACAGCTGGCATACAGAGGGGCTTGATCTGAGCACAAGGTCAGCAAGCCAGGATATGAAGGTGACATGTAATTTCTAGCCTTTTCCTGCTTCTACAGGGAAATTGCACGAAGGACTGTTTTTAGTTATAACTTCCTTTGATCTTTTGGATTTAAAGTTATTTAGTAGATTAAAGCCATGCTAGCTGATATTATTTGCTTGCTTAGGCTAACTTAAGTGTTACAGATTCAGTTTTCTGACACATAGGGCTACTGCATTTAAACTAGCACAAATAAACACCAATCCGTGTTTATTTCCAAGTTCCGAGGATTCTTGTGTTCTTTCACAAATGGCTCTTGAGACTCTGCTTTTAAGGCAGAAAGTTCATAATTTTTAAAAGAGGCAGAGTCTTTTCTATTAAAAAGGAAAGTATTATTTAAAGCAGTTGTGTTTCTTTTCAATTTTCCTAAACAAAAACAGTTTGTTACATGAATTTGACACTGCTTTTTATAAATTTGTGGTCTTATTGATGCCAGTATTTAAAATTTCACAGCCACAACAACATAAAAACCTTACAAAAACCTGCAAACAAATGCTTTAAATTTACAGGTGACATCCATTGGCAAATAAGTGATAATTTACTGCATCCATGAAATCTAACTTTTCATGACTCCTTTAATAAAAACGTATAAACAACTCTTTTAACAGGCTATACTGATAGCAATTTCAAAATTAAAGAAGATAACATGAGTAATCAAAGAAAAAATAGGTAAAATTGGGCTTCATCAAAAGAAAAAACTTTTGTACATCAAAAAACATTATCAAGAAAGTGAAAAGAAAACCTAAACAATGGAAGAAAATATTTGCAAACCACATAACTAAAAGGCTAGTAACCATAAAATATAAAAAACTTACAAATCAGCAATAAAAAGACAAATAATCCAATTTAAAAATAGGCAAAATTTTGGAATAGAGATTCTTCTAAAGAAAACATCCAAATGGCTAATAAAAAAGATGACACATAAAAAAGATGTTCAACATCACTAGTTATTAAGGAGTGCAAATTAAAACCACAATGAAAGACTACTTGACATCCACTAGGATAGCTATAATCAAAAGAAGAAAGAGGGGCTTCCCTGGTGGCGCAGTGGTTGGGAGTCCGCCTGCCGATGTGGGGGACGCGGGTTTGTGCCCCAGTCCAGGAGGCTCCCGCATGCCGCAGAGCGGCTGGGCCCTTGAGCCGTGGCCGCTGAGCCTGCGTGTCCGGAGCCTGTGGTCCGTGGCAGAGGCCACAGCAGTGAGAGGCCCACGTACCGCAAAAAAAGGAAAAAAAAAAAAAGGAAGGGAGAGAGAGGGAGGGAGGGAGGGAGGGGGAGGGGACAGAGGGGGAGGGGAGGGAGGGGAGGGAGGGGAGGGAGGGGAGGGAGAGGGAGAGGGGGAGGGGGAGGGAGGGGAGGGGGAGGGGAGGGAGAGGGGGAGGGGGAGGGAGGGAGGGGAGGGAGGGAGGGGAGGGAGGGGAGGAGGGAGGGGAGGGAGGGGAGGGAGGGGAGGGAGAGGGAGGGAGGGGAGGGAGGGGAGGGGAGGGGGAGGGGGGAGGGGAGGGGGAGGGGGAGGGGGAGGGGGGAGGGGGAACAAATGCTGGCAAGGATATGGAAGAACTGGAACATCATACACTGCTGGTGAGAACATAAAATGGTATAGCCACTGTGGAAAATGGTCCAGCAGTCCCTCAGAAAATTAAACATAGAGTTACCATATGACACAGCAATTTCACTCCAGGTACACTTGATCCTCATTATTTGTGGATTCCGTATTTGCATATTTGCCTACATGCTAAAATTTGTGATCCTCAAATAATCCTCACGGTGTTTCTCCGTCCTTCAGATATGTACATACACAGAGTAGGGGAAAATTTGAGTCTTACAACAAACGTTCCCAGGTGAGGTTGAACAAGGTGACACACTGCCTTCTTGTTTCAGTTCTCACACTGAAAACAAGTGTTCCTTTTGCAGTCTATTTTGGTGCCATGTTTTTCACATTTTTGTGCTTTTGTTGGCAATTTCACTGTTTAAAATGGCCCTAAAGTGTCACGTGCAGTGCTGTCTAGTGTTCCTAAGTTCAAGAAGGCTGTGATGTTCCTTACAGAGAAAATACGTGTGTTAGATAAGTTTACTTAGGCATGAGTTAATGGTGCTGTTGGATGTGAGTTCAATGTTAATGAATCAACAACATATATTAGATAAGGTATCTTTAAACAGAAACACACACAAAGCAAGGTCATGTATTGACTGTATGTCAAAAATGTGACCAGAGTCTTGAAGGAACCTAACCCTGTATTTCCCTGCAGAGCAGTGACTCAGTATTCACTAATTCAGTGCTTGCAGAGACTTTAAAGAATGTAACTAGTGCAAATGAGGAGAATTGACTGTATATATACCCAAGAGAATTGAAAACGTATGTTCATAAAAAACTTGTAACGAATGTTCATAGCAGCATTATTCACAACAACCAAGGAATCAACTCAAATGTCCATCAAATGATGCATGGATGAGCAAAATGTGTTACACACATACAATGGAATATTATCCAGCCATAAGAAGGAATAAAGCACTGATACATGTTACAACATGGATGGACCTTGAAAACACTATGCTAAGTGAAAGCCAGACACAAAAGGTCACATACTGTATGATTCCATTTACATGAAATACTCAGAATAGTCAAATCCATAGAGATAGAAAGTAGATTAGTGGATGCCAGGGGTTGGGGGATGGAGACAGAGGACAGGGAGTGACTGCTAATAGATTTGGAGTTTCTTTTGGGGTGATAAAAATGTTCTAGAATTAGATAGTGATCATGATTGCATAGCTTTGTGAATACAGTAAAACCCACTGAACTGTACACTTTAAAGTGGTGAATTTTATGGTATGTGGATTCTTCTATCTTGATAGGAAAATAAGGAAGGTATAATATTCTAGCCATTAGCCCAATGCTTCTCAAATTTGATTGTGCATCAGAATCTCCTAGAAGGTTTGGGAGGAGGCAGATTGCTGCATCTCATCCCCAAAGATTCTGATTCTGAGGTCTGGGATGGGGCCGGAGAATTTGCTTTTCTCCATGTCCCCAGGTGATTCTGACTCTGCTGGTCTGAAACCCACATTTTGAGAACCAGTGTATTAAAGACAGTGTATGAACTTTTAGAGGGTAGGAAAGGTAACTTTCATCTCTGTATCTTCTAAATTTACCTAGAAAAGAGCCATTCTTGGGGATGAAAAAGACAGGGAGGGAGGGAGGGAAAAGGAGAAATATTTACTCAAGTAAATATATTGAAAGAGTCCCTGAAATCTTAGGGTATGCTGGTTTCATGCCATATGTATGCCAAATGCTGTAGTACCTAAAAATCCCCCAAAAGGAATTACAGAATTTAAATGAAAATGAAGGTATTTTTAACATTCTTTGATCATCTGAAGAGTACTTTGGTTTAGTTTATTAAAACAGCTAATCCCATTTCATTGTGCGGGTTACTGCAAGAGATGTAAACCAAGGTTCTAGAGTTGTGGATCCCATAAATTACTTCAAGAAACCTCTTAAATTAGTTAAGATGTCACAGAAACCAAAGACCTGAACTCAACTCATAAACATGTAAATTCTTATTTCCATTTTTAGCAAAGGTACTGATTTGTACATTTAATCACTTTATTTAAACATGGGTCTATGTTAAAATACAATTACAATGCAATCTAAAGTACACTTCTGGTATTGTCACATGGAATCCATTATCATTTTGTAGATAATAATCAGGATTATTTCCAATCTTTTTGTATGTTTCTCAACATATTAAAGTGAAAAAGAAAATGCTAATAACCTTACAAAGTTCTAAGGTTCTCTGAAAACAGTATCCCTTTTTTTCTTGGATCACATTACTTAGGTATCTTTCTTCATTTCTAGGAACACGGAAAGGTTACAGGAGAGGGACAGAGAGACAAGAGCTGGCCAGAGAAGCACAACAGTTAGTACTTTTTAAAAAGTGAAAAAAACACCTGCTGGTTCATTAAACTCTCACATCTGAACTCAGTCCAAAATGTGATCTAGATGTTGTTATATTTATTGACATTTAGAAGTCCCATCTATTAATCTTTGTGTGTGTGTGTGTGTGTGTTAAATGTCAAAACAGTTACGAATGAATAAACCGCAGTCTAAGGTAGATGGTAGAGTTGTGCTTCAGCAATTTTTACTTCAGTAGGGTCAAGTCAATAGCTTTGTCATTGGAAAGTTCAAGTTCAGAAAAGTAATGACAGGAAAGTTCTTCACATAATATTCTACATTGTGTTTTAGTGTTTCTAGAGTACAGGTGGTTAGGTACGCGCTAAAGACTTCAGCCCAGAACATTATTATGTTGCTCAAGTCAGAGCCAGAACTGGGAAATCAGTGGAGTCCTAAAAAGTGCAGTCTCAGCTCTGCCATTCACTAGCTCTGTAACCTTGAACTAGTCACTTAATCCAGAGGTTAGGGCCTCCTACTTACAAAGTCCATACATTAGATGAAATAATCTCACAGGTCCCTCTCGACTCTGATTTCAGTTTTTATGAATTTGGATACCACTCAAATAGATAAAAACGAATCCCAGTCTTACTATTCAAATTTGGATTAAGAAAAAAGCTATACAGTCAAAGTTGAGTCAGCGAGTTTGGAGCAAAGACCATAATGCAAGCAAATTGGAGCAGAAACAGAATAACTGTGATGCTAAAATTCCCTTCCATCAAGGTGGAAATACGTGCGTCAGTCTTACATATTCCTCTCACCTGAATTTACATTTTAAAATCTTATCACTTCTTTTGAAATCTCATTTCCTGTTGAAAACTCTACCTCCAAAAGCTACAATTGTTACAAATGACAGTGTTATCACCTTGCTTATCTTCCACAGTCTGACATCTAAAGAATCTGCTATTCACCCTCATAGTAACCTCCAGCCCTGGAGTCCTTAACTGTGTCCTCTTCTAGTTTTCCTTGCTTTGCACTTTCTTCATACAGATCTGATAGTCAGCATTTATTTACTTTACGAGCCTTTTACTGTGCCAGCCTTTCAAAGGTCTCCCCTAAACTTGCTCTCCCACTCTTTTTTTTTCCTCCAAGGTTTGCGAATGTTACTGAAAAAAGTCACCAGAGAGGGAAGCGGAGACCTAAACCAAATGCAGACTCTCACCTCTGGAGGGTTCTCCGAGCTACTGAGATTCGTCTCATCTATCACAGATGCTTCACTGAAATCCCCACAGGGACTGCTGGAAATCTTTCCCATGCTCCCCACCTTAACCTTCTCTGTGAAAAAATGCTATCTATTTTATGAAAAAGAATGAATCTTTTTGACCATGAGTGCCTGCAAATATTACCATCTCTACCCCAAACTTGTTCTGGAACTTATCCCTTATCTCTCAAAATGTCCATGCCTCTTTCCTAAATTAACTACTTACACACTAGGTCTGTGCTACCCAATAAGGTAGCCACTAGCCACAGGCGACTACTTATATTTAAAGTAATTAAAATTAAATGCAGTTAAAATTTTTGCACTCAGGTTGCACTGGCCGCATTTCAAGTACTCAACAGCTACATGTGGCTCGTGGCTACTGCACTGGACAGAGCAAAGAGAAAACTTTTCCCATCACTGCAAAGTTTCATTGGACAGCGCTCCCCTAGATCTACATGCTCCAGATCACTGCCCTGTTTCTTTAGCCTGTCTCACTTGCCCTCCCCAAGTCCATCTACAACTCTTCCTCTTTGCTAGCTCCTTCATTATTTCCTTAGAAAAAATGTTTCCTTTTCCCCCAGCCTAAACAAGTAATCCTTCTCTTGGCCTGCTAGTGTTCAGGTCTATTTTTTCCTTTCCTTTCACTGCCAGGCAATACTCAAGCCTCACCTCCTCTCATTCCTTAACTTCTAACAATCTTACTCACCATCTAATACAACTGCTCCTTCAAAAACAAAAGTCAGTGGTCCTTTCTCAATACTCATTTTTAAAAAAAATTTTATTTATTATTTATTTTATTTATTTATTTTGGCCGCACCAGGTTTTAGTTGCAGCACACGGGATCTTCATTGTGGCATGCAGGATCTTTAGTTTCGGCATGTGGACTTCTTAGTCGTGGCACACAGGATCTTCGTTGTGCCATGTGGGATCTTTTAGTTGCAGCATGTGGGCTTCTTAGTTGCAGCATGCGGGATCTAGTTCCCTTGCCAGGGGATCTGGGGCCCCTGCACTGGAAGCACAGAGTCTTACCCACTGGACCACCAGGGAAGTCCCAATATTCGTTTTCTTTACATTTCTTCATTTCCCAATCCCACTGGCAATCTCTTTTCTCCTTGCTCAGTTTCCATTATTCTAACACTCTCCACCTCTTTAACCTCTATCCCATTTTCTTGGCAGATCCTCTGAATTCTCTTATTCTAAATCTTAGGCAATGTCCAAGGTGCTGTCCTTTGTCCTTTCTGCTCTATACTTGCTGCCTATGTCATCACATTCAATCTATTTTCTAAGTGCCACTTTTGCCACTTTTGCTTTCTAAGGACCTTTCAATATATATGTCCTGCCAGCAGCTCAAACTCAATAAAGTACAATACAAATTATCTTATCATGTTCAAACAACTTCTTGATTTTCCTATTTCTATTTACACAGTCACTTAAGCCCCCAAATTTTAACTTAAAATATTTATTTATTGAACACCTGATCTGCATCTTTGACCTTTACACCGCCATGTACCCTTATTGATTTGTGCTCAAGACCTAGCCATTGTCACATAAACCCTCCCTTCCTTTCCACTCCCTATCCCACTTTCTATGTACTATTCCCTGGAATTACTGCAACAGCCTACTAGATGTGACCTAATCTATGGTCCCCTAAAATTCCAATCTAAGCAACACAGAGCTTCCAGATTCATCATCATAACAGAAAGATCTAACCAAGCTGTTCCTCAGTCCAGAAAACACTAATGGCTCCTCCATGCCACTAAGTAAAGTTTAAACATCTTACTTAGCTGGCACGCAAGACCCTCCAATATCTGGGCCCTTTCCCTTCCTACTCAGTCCCCTTGCCAAACAGAATTTGCTTTACTCCAAACAAGCTTGCACACGACCCCTCAGTGCTTATGCTCTTCCGTCCACTTGCAATGGTCTTTGTTCACATTTCCAGCTGCCATCATCCCATCCATTCTTTTTTTTTTGCGATACGCGGGCCTCTCCCTGTTGTGGCCTCTCCTGTTGCGGAGCACAGGCTCAGCGGCCATGGCTCATGGGCCCAGCCACTCCACGGCATGTGGATGTGGGATCTTCCCGGACCGGGGCACGAACCCGTGTCCCCTGCATCGGCAGGCGGACTCTCAACCACTGCGCCACCAGGGAAGCCCCATCCCATCCATTCTTTACAACACATGACAAACAACATATCTTCCATGAAGGCTTCTCTGATTGCCTAAGCCAGGAATTCTTTCATCCTCTCCTAAGTTATTGACCCTGAGAGCTCTCTTATGGCACTTAGCACGTGTTAATTTTTTTTATCATGGTCATTTGTATAGTCTCTTACCCTCTTAATCTACACCTAACAGCACAAGCTCTTTTGTTATTTTTATATTCCTTAGGAAGATCTAGTACCTGGGAGGTACTTGACAAATACTTATTGAAAAAATGATTTTTGGGCTTCCCTGGTGGCACAGTGGTTGAGAGTCCGCTTGCCAATGCAAGGGATGTGGCTTCATGCCCCGGTCCAGGGGTATCCCACATGCCGTGGAGTGGCTGGGCCCGTGAGCCATGGCCTCTGCGTCTGTGCGTCCGGAGCCTGTGCTCCGCAACGGGAGAGGCCACAACTGTGAGAGGCCCGCGTACTGCAAAAAAAAAAAAAAAAAAAAAAAAAAAATTTTTTTTACAATTTGTTATTATTACCTATACCCTTTATTAAACAGAACAAATGTAGTTTTGGAATGTAGTCTGCAAAATAAAATTCAATATACAAAATCCTATTTTCCTGCTGATTTAAATGGGCCCTAAGGACCATTTCCACTATGGTTGTAGGAAAGAAACAACAGCCAAGATTCAACATATTTTAAGTATGACTGCAATATGTTGCACTTTTCTCTGCTTTTATTTTTTAAAATTTATTATTTATTTATTTGTTTATTTTTGGCTGTGTCGGGTCTTAGCTGCAGCACACAGGATCTTTGTTGCAGGCTCTCTAGTTGTGGTGCATGGGCTTTCTCTCTCTAGTTGTGGCGCACCGGCTCCAGGGCGCGTGGCCTCTGTAGTTCATGGCATGCAGGCTCCCGCTGAGGCGCGCGAGCTCAGTAGCTGTGGCACGTGGGCTTAGTTGCCCCACGGCATGTGGGATCTTAGTTCCCTAACCAGGGATAGAACCCACATCCCCTGCAATGGAAGGTGGATTCTTTACCACTGGACTACCAGGGAAGTCCCTTTTCTCTGCTTTTAAATTCTGAATATTAAATTTCTGCAGAATACTAAGAGATGTCAGTAATTGGCTTTTCACCCTTTTCTCCAAACCAGTAGATGTCACTCCAGAAACTAATATGCAAGCTTATTCCTGGGCAGTTTTTAAAATTTCTTTTTGTTTTGTTTCTAAGGTAGGATTTTCCTTGGCATGAGCAAAAATATTTTTAAGCAACGAAATTAAATGAGTTTTTCCCCACAGTGAGCCATTCAATTTAATAGACAATAGACTTTCTGTTTAATTGCCAATTGATCTTATTGTAGCAAATATGATTTCTGTGATAAAATGCCTTGTAAACAAGTGAATCTGGGAAATCTTAATTTTTATTCATTACATCCTTTGCTTGGTTTGATTAAAAACTAGGTAACCATATGCATTTTTCAATAATTCTGAAAGCATTTTGGTCATCCAGAATGAAATTCACTTATCACTACCAAAAATTTTAATGAAGATCAGAAGTTGGGATATATATTTTAAGCAAAAAGCACAGAGGTTAGTAACTTTCAGAGAAAAAGTAGTCTTTTTTCTGTGAAGAAAAAAAATCTTACTATGCAATACAAAACAACAGGCAAAAATTTCAGCTCTCCTGACCTAACAAAAAAATTGCTACTAAAAAGAACTTTTTACATGTGAAAAATAACTCAAGCAAGTTAGTTTATTATAGGTTTCACGTTGGTATTCTGGTGAACATCTTGTCTTGACATGAGCAGCGTAAACAGCATGCTTCATGAGAACCTTTCTCCCACACAAAGCATGAAGAATGTTTTATATTTTAGAGGAGGAGAGGAGGCTCAGATTTGATAGTTTTATATCAAAAACAAGCTGGATCATTTCAGCCATAACAAAATAACTAGACTATAGATCATCTAAGAATATAATCTCGTGACACACAATGATTTAAAAGCAAAGCACAGTGCAGCCATGGGTTCTGGAGAGGTTCCAAAATATTTTTGGTTTGCAGTATAGGATTTCAAAGTAAGATATTTTACTTTTACAATAGATGCTCCTAGCATGAAATATACTCCTAGAATGAAGACTAGGGTGTCTTAACTCTAATCTAATTAGAACATTATTTTAATGGTTTCAGCTGCATTGTTACCAAACCTTAAATGAATCTAAATGAATGTGGTATTACAGCATATGTTAAGAAGGATTATGACCAATAAACTGAAATTTTCTGTAAGTTAGACTTCTAATATTTATGGAGAAAGTTACACTTACTTTACTTATGTCATGAAATAAAAATACATGCAAGTTAATTTTCCAAAAGTCAGACTTTATAGGAAAATATATGTGTTACTTGCGTACAAACACCTGTCGTCACTGCTAAAGGCTTAGATTAAGTAACACTATGACACACCACATTCTCTGATATAAAATGAAGTTGTCTGGATGAAAGTAAATGAAAATTCTAATCCTATTTTATTTATGTATACTTTTTATAACATGTGGTAATATTATGTTTGGCAAGGAAAGAACCTTAAACTACCCGAACTCTAAGACTGAAGACGTTTATTAGGGTTAGATATTTCATAAAAATGGCAGGAGTCATTTTATATGTTGAAAACACACTCATTAGTTATTCAGAAGTTCAAGCAGTTCCAAATTATGAAACTCATGCTATGTCTGGCCACATATTTCATATGTTTATATGAAATAAAATTCTGTGAGATGGCTGTAAAAAGATAAGAAATAATGCAGTAACAAACGGGAAAGGAGTAAGGATATTTAGTTCTATCAGAATATAAGAATATGAGATATATACTAGAAGACTAAAGTATCCCAACATGGCAGTGCTGTCAGACTCAAAATATAGGCCTGGCTGAAAGAATACATTTATAAATGGGGTGCATTAGAACCTAGGATTAGTTACTATGGACAGTAAAGGTTATTTTTTTCTCCACATTACCTTTTATTTTTGATGTCTAGTGTTAGTAACATGTATAACATCTACAGTGTTTTGTATCATATAAGAAAATATTGATGTAAGTACTGACAGATAATTCATCCTGTAAACAGACAATGCAAACTCTCAGTATCAATAAATACAGTACCGCACTTAAAATGTATTTTCTCTTCCTTACGATTTTTCTTAATAACATTTTCTTTTCTCTAGCTTACTTTATTGTAAGAATATGTATATAGCACAAAGAACATACAAAATAAGTGTTAATTGACGTTTTAGGTTATCAGAAAGGCTTCCGGTAAACAGTAGGAAGTCAAAAGTCAGACATGGATTCTCAACTGCACAGGGAGTTGGGGTTCCTAATCCTCATGTTGTTCAAGGGTCAACTGTAATTCTCTTCATACATTATTGGATTTAATTCGCTAATAATTTGTTGAGTTTTTTTTCCATCTATGTTAACAAGAGATATTGGTCTGTAGTTTTCTTTTTGTAATTCTTTGTCTGGTTTTGGTATTAGACTACTGCTTGCCTCATAGAATGGGTTAGGAAATATTCCCTGTGTTTCTATCCTAGTAAAAGGTTATCTTAACATATTCAACATATTAACTTAATAGCATGACAAATGCCACTTCAAAAACATTGAAACAAAAATCATCACAACGATTGGTGGTCCTCAGGAACGAGGCATCTTTGGCACATTCATTGTAAACCCCCAATGCTGAAAGTCTAAGCAAGCTCTGGATGGTCATTACCATACCTGAATGGTAGACCTTTCTGGGCTGCCAGCCAGAATGGACCTCCTGGGTATGTACTGGTAAATGCTCCAGCTCCAGTGTTGGGAAGTGTGGATACAACACGGAAGATGTCTGATGCCCATACAAAGCCACCATGGGTATGCTGTGACATGTACTACTACAGCTGTCCCCAACCTTTTTGGCACCAGGCACTGGTTTTGTGGAAGACAATTTTTCCACAGCCACAGGGTTGGGGGGCATGGTTTCAGGATGATTCAAGCGTATTACATTTATTGTGCACTTTATTTCTATTATTATTACATTGTACTATATGATGAAGTGATTATACAACTCACCATAATGCAGAATCAGTGGGAGCCCTGAGCTTGTTTTCCTGCAACTAGATGGTCCCAACTGGGGGTGATGGCAGACAGTGATACCCAAAGTGTGTTGCTTATGTCCAGTCTACTCCGTAATCTCGTTTTGGTTGCTGTCACTGCAGAAAACCCTGCTTCACAAAGATAGGATGTTGGAAATGCAAGCAGGCTTTCCAGTGCTTTTGTGTCAATCTCAGGATATTCCACCTTGACTTTAATCCAGAACGTATGGAGATATGAAGTTGTCTCAAACATAATTTTTTTTTTTTTTTTTTTTTTTTTTTTTTTTTTTTTTTTTTTGCGGTACGCGGGCCTCTTACTGCTGTGGCCTCTCCCTGTGCTCGGGACACGCAGGCCCAATGGCCATGGCTCAGAGGCACAGCTGCTCCGCGGCATGTGGGATCCTCCCAGACCGGGGCATGAACCCGTGTCCCCTGCAACGGCAGGCAGACTCTCAACCACTGCGCCACCAGGGAAGCCCTCAAACATAATTTTTAAGGCCACCGTCATTTGCGATCTCAAGCAGTTGATCCTCTTCTAGCACAGACAAAGTCGATTCACCGGGCTTATTCACAAATGGGTCGCGGATCCATTCCTTCCCAGTTCGGGGGTCTTTTGTGGTTAGGAAGTAATGCTCAAACTCTTCTGAAAGCTGAGACAGGTGACCATGCACCAGCTGGGAGAAAGAAGGCCCTGGCTCAGTCTCTTTCAAAATCTCTGCTCATGATTGAAACATGTCAAAAATCCCAGTGCTCACTCATCACCCCCATAATTCCAGTTCAGTTTCGAATGCAGCCACTTTATCTGACAACTTGAACACAGTTGTTGTTCTCCCCTGAAGCGACAGATTGAGTTCCTTGAGCAGGTTGAATATGTCACACAAGTAAGCAAGTTTTGCGATCCATTCTGTGTCACTGAATGGTGCTGCCAGTGGTGACTGTTTTTCTAAAAGAAATCTCTAGAGTAGCTCTCATAACTCAAAAACTGTGGCCAGTGATCTCCCTTTAGAAGCCATCTCACTTCTGTGTATAAGAGAAGACGTGGGTGCTCTGTGTCCATCTCCACACAGAGCTGCACGAACAGACGTGAGTTAAGGGTGTACACTTTAAGGTGGATGAAAATTTTAATCACATCCTGCAAAACGTTGTCAAGTTCAGGTGACATTTTTCGGCTAGCCAGCATTTCTCTGTGGATGACCCAGTGCGTAGACTCACATTCAGAAGCGACCTCTTTGACCCGAGTAGTGAAACCAGAAAGCCGTCCAGTCACGGAAGCCACTCTGTCCATGCATATACCGACACAAAATGACCAATTCAGTTTTCCCAATATGTAATCATTCAAACTTGAATAGTTCTGAAGCTGTGGTGTTGGTTGGCAACAAAAGTGCACATAACATATCCTTGTGCACATCCTCCTGAAAAATACATCACACAAAAACAAGCATTGTTGCCTTGTTGTCAACATCGGTAGACTCATCAACCTGGATTGCATACCACAGTGACTCATGAATCCTCTCTAACAATTGTGCCTCAATATCCTTTGCTATTTCATCAGGTCGTGTAGTTATGGTGCTAGCCAAAAGAGGAACATGTGCCACCTTTTGAACTGCAGCCTCTCCTGAAAGTTCACAACAAATGTCCTTAGCAGCAGCAGGATCAACTCTTCACCAATAGTAAAGGGCTTCTCAGCTTTAGCAATGCGGTTAGCCACTAGGAATGATGCTCTCAGTGCAGACACATTTGAGGAAGTGGTGGCCTTCAGTAACTGCTTCTGTTCTTCGTGTTCATGATTTTTTCTTTTGAAAAACTCCAAAAGCTTGTCTTTTAGTGCAGGGTGATTGGTCTCCATGTGGCAAAGCAGTTTTGAAGCTTTCATGGCTTCGTTGGACACCCAGTCGCCACACATTATACAAAGCGGGCTTCGAGAATATGAATCACCTGTTGCAATGAACCTGCAATTTAAGTAGGACTCTTGGTATTTTCTTTTAAATACAGCTTTCTTTTGGTTGGCAGTCTTAGAGTCTTCTGCTGTCTCATCATTTGGTCTTGCCCCATTTTCCAAGAAGCTCTCCCGTGACGTTTGTTTTTTACTCATTTTGGCTAGGGTAGCTTGTGGGCTTACCAAAACTGTGACTGAGACAAGTGTGCAGTGCAGGAAAGAGGCACAGACAGAAGTGGTAAATCAAATAATGGGCGGGCCACGCACGGACTAAAATAAGTGTCAGATTCTGACTTTAAGCCTGCCACCAGATGCAGCTGTACAGTTGAAGCACATCAATACACTTGCCACCATAAAGCCTGCCACCATGGGCTTCCCTGGTGGCGCAGTGGTTGAGAGTCCACCTGCCGATGCAGGGGACACGGGTTCGTGCCCCGGTCCGGGAGGATCCCACATGCCGCGGAGCGGCTAGGCCCATGAGCCATGGCTGCTGAGCCTGCGCGTCCGGAGCCTGTGCTCCACAACGAGAGAGGCCACAACAGTGAGAGGCCCGCATATCCCCCCCACCAAAAAAAAAAAAAGAAACAGAGAAGAGATACTTATCACAATGTTATTATCCAGTATTTAGACTTTACAAAGTTCTATCACTGAAAGTGCCTTATACTAAAGGAGAATGAAGGATGAAAAAATTGAGGGGTTGAAGAATTAGAACTAGTTAGTTCTTTGTTTTATTCCTAAATTAAGGCGTCTGCCTTGTTTTGTCACCCAATAGTCTTTGCTTTCCTGGATATCTCAGTCATCGACGAAGAATTCCTAAGTATGTGCTCTACTTAATATCTTCAAGCCACATTCTCTTACATAGTACACCATCAACACAGCCCTCAGTCACAGCAAAGGAACAGTATGCACTCCCCCTTGCCATCCCTATGGGATATTAGGCAATGCAGTATTCATTCCTTTCTCTGCCAAGTGGAATGCCTTAGTAATACGCATCCACACCCTGCTGGCTTTGCAAGAAGTCAAACCCAGCATCAAGGATCCAGCTCAGATGCCCTACATAGAAACAAGTAGAACTGTCACAAATCTCTAAAATGATCCCTAATCTTGCATAAAGCTAAAATGTACCATTTACTTAGATCAAAGAAACCTAACTTTTGGAAATAACTGCTTTTCTTAGTCTCAGATTATATTTGCAGTGATGGCTACGGTTGATACACGCTGACAACTGGTACTCAAACACAGTGTCCAGGACAGCTACAGCTGAACTCAGATTTTATAAAGCCAGGAGTATATGAGAGATACTCAGTCTCTGCTACTGTGATCTTAACTTCATTACCCTTTTTGACACCATCGAAGACTAAATTTTACAAGATCTCTCATTATATCTCCTAAGAGGGGGACAGTATTGACAGTGCTTATTCTCACAGTGATAAATAACTCTGTATCCTTTTCAAGAGGGTAAGTGAAAAAAACGGGGAGGTGAGAAGATTGAAAAAGGAGATGAGAAGATTGAGAAAAGGAGGTAAGGTCCTGGTGTCCATGTCATCTTGTCTCTGAGGGCAAAGCCCCTTGAACTGGTCCAAAGAAAATTTGAATCCAAATTAGTAATAATGTACAGCCCTCACCATGTCACAAGAAAAAAAATTTTTTTCTGATCCCAACTTCAAAGCATAAAACTAATATCCCATTAGTATAATATATTTTGAAAGGCTATTAAGTATGTATATAGTAACACACATTTATTTCTGGATTCTGGTACTAGTATACTTGGAAGGTTCAATTGTGGGTCTGCACAAGTCTCCCTAAAAGAGTTTTTATTTTTTAAAAAGTTCCTTTTAAAAAATTAAATTCCTGTCCCTTTGATCAAAACTAACTTCAAATAGAGGAACAAGGAATTTTATAACAGCCCGAAGATTTTAATGATTTCCTTTGGATCATCTGACATCAGAGTATACTGGTGTGGGTAAGAGAAACATAAAACAGTATTAGTTATACAAGCAGACCATACCTATTTTTTGTTTAGAATCTTATTATTATTTTTTTAAATAAAATACTCTCACTTTTAAGTACAAATCGGGGAATAAAATAAGTTATCCCTACTTGGCTCTGCAGTGTACCAATTATACAGAAATAAGGAATGTTTGAATCCCAAATTTCATAAAAGTTATCTCAAAGATGAATGCTAAGAAGAGATTCCTATTTCATTTTTATATTCCTATCTACTCTTTTACTAAATGTTTAATGCTAACATCTTATGACTTTTTTTTAAGACAAAATATTTTTTAATAAAAGGAGAGGAAAATCGGAAAAGGAAGGGTAAAATCTTGTGCTAAGCACATAAAGGAATGTAGTTCAAGTAGTTTTAATATGCTGTAAACCAACTTCTTTTTCAAATAAACTCTCTAACGTGGAAGTTCATATTTTGGATAATATGGGTCTAACAGTAACATCTCCACTCTTTTTTGAAACATACAAGCTAATATTTTAATATGTGAAAGCAAATTATCTGATCCATGAAAAATAAATTTAATCCATTAATTTATGTGCTTAATTCTTTCAGATTTTATAAAATGATTCAGTCTTAATTTTATATTTCACTTCTAGCCATTTCATAGCTAAACTTTTTAGGAGAACACAAGTGACCAAGAACCAAGGAGAAAGGGGAGGGCAATACTTTGTACAACATTGGAATAAATCTTAATGTAGTACGTTCCAGTCACTATTTTTTATTTAATTCTAAAACTCTGAAGTACAGTTTGAAGTTTTTTAAAGTACAGTTTTGTTTTTGCTTTTCGCATTACTGCTATAAAAATCTGGTCCTGTGGGTTGAGAGTCCTGTACATTGCATCATATCCCAAGATCACATCACTGCATATGGCAGTTATACTTCATTCTTGCTCCCACTACGTCATATGTCAATACTCAGACTTGAAAGCACTTCTCTATCACACTGCTATTTTTCTAGCTCACATTCTTTAGTGAAACCTCAAATAACCAAATAAGTTCAACAAAAGTTTACTGAAGCTTATGAATATAGTGTGGTTACCTTTTATTTTCTGCTGCCTAATAAGCTCTGAGAATAAATTAGAGTTAAAAGGAACAATTTGATTAGTACATGAGTCAACCCCCTATAATTAAGAAATCCCTGTAGAAAAAGAGTTCAACATATGAGGAAACTAAAGCCAATAGGGATAGAAGAGGAGAGAGTAAAGAGAGGGACAACAGAAGGCAGATGGTAAAAGGAACATGGGAAATGGAAAACAGCCGGAGTATCAGTGTGATAAATTGAAGACACACACATCAACTAATGGGGAAGAAAAGAAGCAAGGCAGAAACTGAGACAGTCTGAGGGGGAAATAGGAAACTGAGGGGAGAGGACAAAATATAACACTGAAAATAGATAAGGTGGAAGAAAAATTAGGTGTTTTATGCTATAATCTAACACAGAGTAGTAGTCTGGGATTTTAAAACAATTTAGTAGGAGAAAAGAAACACAAATGAAGAAAACTGCAACATTACACGTATCTACAGTTACTGCAAAGGTATGACTAAGCACTCTTGCACACTGTGGTTCTTCTTGAAATTCCAACTGATTCTTTTCTTAGAACCCCATATCATTCATTATAATGCTGTGCACACAGGTACTTGATTAGAGCACATTAGTAAGAGTTTATGAAAAATACCTGACCACTGGACTTCCAGAAACAGGAGTCAGCCTCCTCTGGCCTACGGACAAGGGTCATACGAGCGCTGGTTGCTGCCTGCCAGCATGCACCCACTCCTTGCTACTTCTTGAGATGGCCCCCACAACCTCACTCCCTCAGTAAAATGATCTCTTCCATCTGCAAAAGAAATTAAAAGGCACGGGATATTGGCACCCTTCCTTTTAAGAGCTCCTTAACTTTGCTCTACACAGACTTACACTTGAAACAAAGTAAATCCATTCTCTCAGTCCCCTTGTTGCAAAGATACCTTTGTCTCCTAGACAATTCAAATTGCAAACAGCAAGAGGCTTTGGTTTAGAGAAGATATTCTCCAATACTATGATATCCTTACTTTATACTAATACTTAATCAGCATTTATTCAGTCTAAAGATCAACTATGAACAAAGTGAAAAATAGGTTTAACTGTAAGCTAAAATAACATAAAGAGATGGAGGCTTTCAAATGCTCTAAACTAATCATCAGGAAAAAAGAAAACACAACTTGTTAAAATAGAATTTACCAAAAAAAACTTAAAAAAAGGAAGCCCCTAAGTCAAATACTCTTAAATCTTAAAGAAATGTATATTGCTCATTTATAGAATACAAATACTAGATTTTACCTAGAAAAAGTCAACTTTTTAAAAACGATGCCATCCCATTTCTCTCAATACAGAGATACCCCCATGACTACCAGAAGGGTTCCAAAAGGTTCAGAAGGACCCTCCCAATCACTCTCTTACATAAATCCTCAAGCCCAGCCAAACTATCCTCAAAATGAGTCTTGAATTTCATCACCTACGTACAATTTGCTCACATTGCTCCTCCTCTCTCACTACTCAGTCTCCACGAGATTGACAAAGCAGAATCCTACCTATTTCTTCAAGGTACAGGTAAATTTCCTTTTCTCTTTTTAGACTGCTCTGCCTCACAGAGATCATTCTCTCTCTTGATTACCAAACAACTAGTTTCTATACCATGTATTGAATATTTAGTGTCTGAAGAGCATATATTTTTGTAGTTGGAGTAATTAATGTTCTTGTTTAACGTATCATGTTCACACATTCTCAAAGACAAGAAAAGATTCTTACACCTCTGAAATTTAATCAATTTCAGTATTATTTTATATTTTTGCCCACACCTCCCCTCTGGGATAGCTTTTCTTCTTGTTGAGTGTAACTTTTGGTTAGTATTTCTTCTGGGGAGGTTAGGTGTATGGTAAACACTCATATATTTGAAATTTTCTTAATTTTGCTCTCATCCTGGAATAATAGTTTAGCAGAGTACAAAATTCTATATACCATTATTTTTTTCTCAGAACTTTGAAGTTATTAGTTCACTGTCTTCTGGCATCTATGTTGCCAATGAGAAGTCTAGTATAGGTTTAACTGTAATTCCTTTAAGTAAAGCCTTTTTCTCCCAATTGTTTTCATACCTTCTCTTTTGTTTGATGTAGTTCTACTACATTGTTTCTAGGTGTGGATTTACCTTTATTTATCCTGTTAAGTACCTGGGTGCACTTTTGATGTGATGACTCATGGCTTTCATCAATTCTGGAAAATTTAAGATATTATCTCCTCTGCTCTTTGAGCATCCCAAATATACTTATTTTACAACCTTGGTCAAAGTTGCATAGTAGTGAATTCATGTTCTAATTTTTTTTTATTTTTGGCAGGTAGGGGAATTTTTTTTAACATGTTCTTTTGGCAAGTAGGTTTGCAGGCTCATTTTTTAATGGGAGTATTTTTTATTTTGTTTTAACCTGGTTTTTCTTTCTTCCCGTCTTCTGACAATTGTTTTTGTAGTTGCTTGCACTTGCTCCCTCTCCCAGCTGGATTTTGTACAAATTCTTAGCTCTATAACAGTCCAGATAATAATAATACTGTAAAACTTCAGCTCTATGGTGATATTAGGGATATTACAGAGCCAGCAGACAAAATGACTCAGTTTCTGGTCCCTAAACTGGGTTTTTATCCTACTTTCTCTCTTTGGCTCTCTTTAGCTGAACCTGAGTGCCCAGTGTGGTGCCAACTACAGAATAATTCTAGATAAATAACTTTCACACAAAAAGTGCAAGTAAATGTGCATATACGAAAACATGTCAATGGAATCTTGAATCACAATAAAAGAGCATTAACACATTCATAAAGAATCACAGAGGCATATATGTTTTCTCTGCACTGATTAAAAATAGCCATACTGTGCATGTCAACCACATGAATGTGTTAACTGCTTGTGTAATTCATAACGAGCTTGAAAGGGTTATAATTTTAAGACAATGAGTGAGTTAATTGGTATAAAACGCTCACCACAGTGCCTGATCTATCTCTTCCTGAATCCCTTTGTTCTCTACATACAATGTATTACTGGTGATATAATTTTAAGAAAAATGTATCTTGAATCAGAAACTGAAATTAACATGAATCAATCCGAATCCCTTTTGAATTTAGCACATGTCATTCTCAGAAGTAACCCATCCCAAGAAGCATTTTTGTAGGCGGTATATACTACAAGGAAGAATAGAGAGTATTCCAAAGCACATCATGAAGCAACAGGATACAATACATTTACAAAGTGTACTATAATAATCACAAAAAAGAGAGTTATAATCCCCAGAAATTCTCAAAAAGAAAAAAAAAAAAGAGGGGAAGAAAGAAAGAAAAAGAAAAGCTCAAAGAATAAAAAAATCCATCAAGGGTCTTGAGCACTGGCCAAGAGAAAATGGTCTTTGATTTTGGAAAAGGCTTCAATTTATTTTACACTGAAACATTCTTGGAATGGAGAAAGTAAATTCATTAAGTTATTGATTTCAAAAGAAATAATGCTTAAGAATATCCAATTGCTTCCGATTTAATTCTCTGTCCATCACAGAACCTCTTTGATTTATAATTTTACCTTCCAGGAGAATAAACACAGCAAATGGAAGTGTATTGTTCTGTTTTGAGCTAGTTTTGTTCCCACCATAACATAAAAAATTGACATTATACTTTACAAATAAGTCTCCAGTTACTTCTGGCTAAACTGATAAGTGTCCTTCCACCAGCAAAGCTGAAAGCATGAGGTTACTGCACCAAAGTACAAAACATCTCTTTTTTGTTTAAAACTCTGTACATTCAATGATTAATAATTTCTGCACAACTACACTAAATCATCAAATATTTATATCGTTCAGTTTACAGTTGGAAATTACCTTACTGATCATCTCTTTTATAGAATGCCGAATCTCATGGCTGTTATCTGTTACCTGATGTGCCTGCTGATACCAGAATTTCTTGGAAGGTCCATTAAAACACAGATTGCTGGGCCTTCCCCCTTCCGACTCCTCACCAGATCCCGATTTAGTAGTTTCTGGCTAGGGCCCTGGAATTTACATTTCTAACAAGCTCCCAGATGAGGCTGAAGCTTCTAGTTGAGGAACCAACTTTGAGAACCACTGTTCTAGCTTGTTTCCCTTTTTACTATATCCTACAGAGTTAATCAGAAGAATTCTCCTCATAGCAGACATTCATGTAATACCTAGAGCTCTCTTACTAAAGCTACTCAGTTTAATGTTAGCCCCTCTATAAATTAGATTCTTCATTTATTCTGACCTCATCTCTTGTCCAACCTAGCAAACCCTTTCACAATTCTTGCCACTTCTGTTCTCCCTCCGCTAGAAGACTCTCCTTTTCTGCCAATAAATTTTCACTATTTTCTGAATCAATCCTTATTTATTCAGTCACTGATTCAATAAACATTTATGAAGTACCTGTAATACGTTAGTTACATGCTTGGTGCTGTGAAAAATACTGAGGTCAAAACCTTCCATAATTAACCTCGAATCAATTCCAAACACCCCATGACTCTATATCTATCTTAGAGATTAAATTGTTTAAACAATCAAGAACTACCGAACACCCCCTCCCCCCAAACGTTTCAAACTGGTTTTTCTAGGAGTGGAAATGGATATACAGTGAACCTATTATATTCTCTTTCCTGGTCCTCTTATAAGCTGGAATACATTTTAGAAGTTCTAAAAAGAGTTAAGGTTTAATAAAAGATGCCATTATGTATAAGCTGAATACATTTGCAATATCTTCCTCTCATGTAGTAGGTTTTAAAAAAGTAATTGCTAGTAATTATAAGTTGATGCTTGGTATTCTTTCCAGATAGAAGGAAACTGAAATATTTGAGGGCAGGAAATAAAACTTAAATCTTAGTATCTCTGGAGTTTCACAGAGCACATAACAGAGGCTCAGACGTTAGACAAAAGGATGAAACCACGCAACATCTGTTAAATTTCTCAGATAAAATATTTTTATAGATAACGCTATAGCAATACATATTAAATGGTAACATTTTACTCACTCTTTTGAATGAAATATTTTTAAAATCCTCAAAATCCTATGAGTACGTTTTAAAATTTGCTTTTACTCATGCTTACTTAATTTTAAAATAATATTTATTCATATTCTAGTACAAATCTGAATGAAGCCATACAAGTTATCCAAAACTAACAACCCTATGGAATAAATGGAATTATTAATGCTAAAAGTAGCTTTCACATAGACCCAATTAAATCAATGTTATAATTCTATTAAAGCATGACAGAAGAGTCCATGTAAGTGCAATAAAGTTTAATAGAAATTCAGTCTGATACTAAGAATAAGTTATATTCTATGAAAGCATAAATTATAAATAAGAAATAGTCTTACAAGAAGTCTGTAATTCCTCAGAAATTAGCCAACATATACTTATAATCAAATTTATGCATTCAGAGTTTTCAGATAGCTACAGTGATGCTATATACTCTTTGTACAGTCTGCATTTGAAAAATGAAGTTATTCTTTAATTAGCTATTTCTACGCAAAAGTTAATGGATGTTTGAAAATGAGTTTTGTTACATGATTCTGTAAATGTACTCTGTAATAACTAACATTATCACGCAGCTGTATAAACATATTTACCATGACATATTCTTCTACCACAGGTGTATATTTTCCATTCTGAGCATTACTAATATGTATTTCATACTAGCCTGATTTGGAATTAACACTGAAGGGAAGAAATTTTTCTTAAATTATTTAACTACCAGTAAAATAAAATGTTAACCCAACAGAACACTTAATATGTCATAATCCATCTTATTTTTACATTTTTTATGCTCCAACTTGCTCCTAAAAGGGTTTATGGCAGCTATTTAATTTCTTTTTTATTTTATAAATATTAACAATAAAATCCTCATTTGAAAAGTAAATCAGATCAGCCTCAAAATAAATTAGGATTTGCATTTACCGGCAAACATCACTTGCAGCATGAGTATACTTTATATTTTTCTAGTAACATAGTAAAATATAGTTTAATAAGGTAAATAAAATATTCCAATAATATAATCAAATAAGTAGAAATCACTTTATTAGGACATGAGCCCCTGAATAAACTAAAGATAAATTATCCTTTCTAAATGTAATATAAAGTATGATAGTAAGAGAAAAGATGTCAGAAATGAACTTTTAGCCTCTTTTGGACATCAAGAATGCTAGTGTTGATTGATAATGAAAAAGTCTAGAAATATGTTAGTATATAAATAACATCTTTGGTATAGGTGAGAACAAATGGCTCAGTAATGACATCATGATGTAACAGACCAAAGGCTGGATGATTACTTAAGAGCAGAGGCTTAGGAAGCTCCCATAAATATATTTTGGAGATTACTTTTTAGTTTTGGAAAAATAAAATAGATGAAAAACCTCACATTGGCAGGTAATCAAACACCTTCCATGTTTCAAGTGATTTCTAAAGGTGTCTAAGCCTTTACATAAAGGACATGAGAATATTTTTCAGCTGTGGTCCAACAACTATTAGCTTCATCCTCCCTGATTAGGGAAAGGAATAAGCAGACTGCATTTCTTTTCCATAAAAGGAATCTGAATTGCAGGAGTACACAGCATATACGCTAGGTTTTATTTGATCTGAACACAAATTCTGAAGCAAACTAGGAAATTAAAAAATATATTTAAGCACTAATTTGATATTTATTCACTCTGTCTCCTTCTGAGGGAATATCCCAAAGTAAGTCTTCTAAAGACAAATATCATAGGATATCACTTATATGTAGAATCTAAAATATGACACAAATGAACTTATCTACGAAACAGAAACAGACTCACAGACATAAAGAACAGACTTGTGGTTGCCAAGGGGGTTGGAGGGTAAGGGAGGGATGGACTTGGGGTATGGGATTAGTAGATGCAAACTATTATACATAGAATGGATAAACAACAAGGTCCTACTGTATACTGTATAGCACAGGGAACTATATTCAAAATCCTGTGATAAACCATAGTGAAAAAGAATACAAAAAGGAATGTGTGTGTGTGTGTGTGCGTGCGTATGAAACTGAATCACTTTTCTGTACAGCAGAAATTAACAACATTGTAAATCAACTATGCTTCAATAAAATATATCTAAAACAAAAAGTAAAACAAAAACACAAGAATCGATCTCTTCCCTAGCATCTGAGCAACCTTCTCAGAGCCAGAGGATGTCTCTGGTATCTGATAAATCAAGGATTTAGAGTACTAACGATCGGTATACTTTGAAGGTAATGTCAAATATGCCTGGCACCTTCTAATTTTACATAGTGCAGATTAAGGTCACACTACACCTCAGGTTTCTAAACAGTGATCACAAAGGCAGTCTAAATAACACGAGCTCTTCAAAACCAGCTTACAGAGTTTTTTGTTTTCTCACTCATTCTAAAGGGAAAAACACAACTTACGCAACTTGATATAAGAAAACCTATGTTCCAAATTCTTCACATTATTATATGAGTAGATATATTTAAATATACAACTATACATTTTAAAACTTACTTTTTACAATTAATGCTTACTTAGACATACCAAAATATTCACTCATTTCTTTGCTCATATTGATTCTTGCATCTCATGCTTTCCATCTGGGTTCACTTTCTTTCTAGCTGAAGCATATGCTTTTGAGGCTCTTTTGGCAAAAATCTATGAATAGTATACATCCTCAGTCTCTGCAGGTTCCAAAATACCTTCTTTTCACTTTTACTCTTAAGTTATTTCCCTCAGTACTTTGAAGATATTTTTCCACAGCCTCCTGGCATCTGTTAAGAAGTCTGAGGTCAATCTTAATTTTCATTCTTGGTACGAAACCTATCTTTTGTCTCTAGTCACTGTTAATACTTTCTCTTTTTCTTATAGATATTTCATACTTTTTCTTGGCTCTTCAACCCTCTGACAAATCCTTCTCTATCTTCACGTTGGGCTCATGACCTGGGTATCTATTTCACTACACAAGCAATCAGAAGATATCTTCCACAACTGCAAACCATCACAGCTTCTCACCTACAGCACCTGTACACAAATTTGTTTTCTGCCATCTTGCCTGTTTCTTGAGATAAACTGTTCTCATTTCTAAGGCTAACCCCTACACTTATGTATTAGATTCCATTCCCTTTCACCTGCTAAAGAACACTGTCAAGCAATTCTCTGAATAGGCAGAGCACAGAGGTTTTTAGGGCAGGGAAAATACTCCGTATAATACTATAATGATGAATACATGTCATTATACATTTGCCCAAACCCACAGAATGTACAACACCAAGAGTGAACTGTAACATAAACTCTGGACTTAAGGTGATTATGATATGTCAGTGTAGGTCCATCAATTGTAACAAATGTACCACGCTGGTGGGGGGATACTGATAGTGGAGGAAGCTAAGCATGAGTGGGGGGGGGAAGGGGGTATATGGTAAATCCCTGTGCCTTCCTCTCAACTTTGCTGTTAATTAAAATTGCTCTAGAAAAAAGTCTGTTTTTTTAAAAAGTAGGTTCTGGATTATTTTGGTTGTTGCTATTTTCATTTAAAGCTTAACTACAAGCAAGGTTCAGTCTTTCAGACTATCCAGCTATATATCACCCAGTTTGCAAATTTGTTGAGGGTCACTACTTTCCCATATTCTGACTAATCCATTACTCCATAGGATCTCCAACAGAACAAAGAAAACAGAAGTACTGAAAATCAACAAATTAAGTGTGTAGTAAAGTCAAAACCGCTCATCAACTGGATTTTCTTTTTTATGTATCTCAACTACTGATATAGATAATAATCCAAATTAACTGTATCATGTAAATTTGTATGTATGACATAAATGTTTCACATATATTATCTCATTTAATCCTCATTCTTACCTGTAGAGGCAAGTACTATGATTAACCTAATTTTATCAATGAGAAAACTAAGGCTTACAAAAATTGTCCCAAGTTATTTGATGAAAAAGTGGCAGAACTGATCACCAAACCTAGGCAGTTTGAATCCAGAGCCTAAACTCTTAACCATTGTACTATCAGTCTCAATTCTCAGGATTAATGTTAATAAGGAAATTTACACTATCCAATGCATGAATCCTATGAGGATTTTAGGAACTAAACTACCTTGAATTTTACTTATTTTAATTAATCTTACTAATTTACCTAATTACACAGCACATATTATACTTTTTAATTAAACTTTATAATAAAATTATTTGAACTCTTGAAATCAGAAACCTTTGAGGGTGTTAAAAACAAACCACTGTTTCTTGAAAATTTTTATTAAGGCAACAGACAGCTATATATAGTACTTAACATTAAGTTTTCTCTTGCTTTAGTTAAATAATCTCATACCTTCAAGCCAGACAATATAAAATAAGGCCCTCACCCTTTGCAATGAACACATAATTAAAATGGAGATTTTATTTTGCATACTCGGTCCACGTAAAAGTTGGCATTCAACGCTCATAATTACTCTCAACCATTTATTTGATTACTATTAACCATTTCACCAACTTGGAAATCACACATGATAATTCATCAGCTTAGAAGACATTCTAACTTTCTCAGGCAGATAATGAAAGCAAATAACCTTAAAACTGTTTTAAATTTCCTCTTAGCATTAGAATCTGAGACTCTGTTTTGTTGATTTCTCCCCTAAAATCAGCAGGTTGAAAATTTTGGGAGACAGCACAATGACATGGAAAGATTGTGTTTTTAAACATAATTTTTGTGAACTTTGGTTTTCTCATGGCTTTACTGTAGGAATGAACTGAAAAAGGCTATATTCATACAAAGTGTTATTTTATATAGAAGCTGCTTAAAAAGGTATTTACAATTTATTTTCTAAAAAGACATTTAAATATTTTCTCCAGAAACATTAAAGATTAAACAACACAAAAGTTAAACTAACTCAATATTAGATGTGTGCTTAGAAAAACCAGATCCGGGCCCAGGTACACTAACTAGATAATTTAATTTAAACTAGTCAAAAGCTGAGCTCAGATATATGAGATAGATGTAAGGGAATGAAAGTAATGTAATACAACCAAACCCTGATGCAACCTCACACATTATCTATTAAAAATGGAAACCGTACCTTCCGCAGTGAGCTGTTCTGCTATGTGGGTCATATGAGATGATGTATTTGAAAATGTTTTAAACCATGAGGCATTTTTAATTGAAAAAGATTATTATTGCCATGATGCATTTGAAAATGTTTTAAACCATTAGGCATTTTTTAATTGAAAAAGATTATTATTGTTATCGTTAAACTAAAAATTCAGCAGGAAGGGTTTCAAGAGTTATAAATTATCTAAGAATTTTCCATTTGTTTTTCAATAGAATCACTTTTACAGTTTAAAGAACACTCTATGCCACATTTTTAAAAACAAAGTTGGAACTTCAAGAACTGTGTTTCTTCCCCTGCTGTATGACCTCAGTCTTTAAAAAAATAATTCTCTTTACCACCTCTGAAAAAGAAATTTTGATACTGGCCTAAACTTTTATAATACATCAGCTAGTGTGGACTTTTTCCATTCAAAACAATGTTTATGTCCCTGCAGTTAAATTTCTTCCATATACTATAAGCTACAATCCCTGAGAAAGTGACCAGAACTTTACAAATAAGAGGATTTAATAAGAAAGCTTATGTTTCTTTCTCAAAGAACATGGCTAGTGAAAATCAGATGTCAACAACTCATCTGCAGGACATCAAGACACAAAGCAGAAAAAAAATGACAGCAAAAATGCACTACTGACTCTGAAGATTTAAGACTTGGATTGAAAAAGATATATTCTTATGATTCAGATTAGATATAGAATTTTTTTGAAAGTAAGTCCAAAATGGCATACTCTTGTTTTTAAGGCATGTGAGTTTAACTAAAACCCTCAAATACTTGAGCCTCTGAAAATACAGCACAGTAAATATAATAAAACTGGTATGTATTTTAAAAATATAAACCATTCAAATGAAAGTGAAAGCTACAGATGTTAAGAAATGTTTCCTTAAGGGAATGGGGCCTACCTCATTATTTCTGGATTTAACTAAAACTACTAGGTACAAAATTAAATTATTCATGACAGGATCACTGAATTGCCTCCTAGAAAGTTTAATAAATCATCGTAGAAATACAGACCAACTCCCCATAAATTTAAGTGACAAATGCTTTTTCAAAAATACACAAAACTAGATGCTAACAATATTTTAGTTATCTTAAAAACAATTTTATCATGTTATTTTTAAACTTTATTGAAATATAATTTACACACAACAAAATGTACAGATTTTAAGTATACAGTTCAATGAGTTTTGACAAATGGATAGATACATCCATGTAACAACAAACCCAATCAAGCTACAGGATATTTCCACCACCACAGAAAGTTTTCTTGTACCATATTATAGCCCATCTCCCCAGTGTGTCACACCCTAGCCTACCAATGACCTAATTTCTGTATTCATACATTACTTTTGCCTGTTCTAGAACGTTGTAAACGGGACCATATATTATGCACTCTTTTCTGCCAAGTCTCTTTTACTCAATATATGTCTGTGAGATTCATCCATAATATGTTGCATGAATCAGTCTTCTGTACATTTTTATTGCCAAGGAGTATTCCACTGAATAACTATATTGCAATTTATTTATCCATTCCCTTACTGATAGACATCTAGGTTGTTTCCAGTTTTTGTCTATCATGAATAAAGCTGATATGAACATTCATGAATAAGTCTTTTTGCGGGCATATGTGTTCATCATTTCTTTAGGGTAAATATGAAGGTATGGAATTGCTGTGTCGTAAGGTACATGTATGTTTACTAAAAAACTGCCTGTTTTGCAAGTGGTTAGGCCATTTTACACTCCCATGAGAAATGTTCTATTTGTTCTGCTTTCTCTCCAATACTTGTTATTCTAAGTCTTTTTAATTTAAGCCACTCTGGTGGTTGTAAGTCGTATCTCATTGTGGGTTTTAAATAATTGAAGTGTTTTTTTCCATCTTTGTCCATTTAAAAAATTGTTTGCCTTATTATTGTGTTGTAAGAGTTCTTTAAAGTATTCTAGATACACATCCTTTTTCAGGCACTGTGTTACAAATGTTTTGTCCTACTTTGTATCTTGCTTATTCATTTTTAAAATGGTTTCTTTTGAAGAGCAAAAATCTGTAATTATATTGAAATCCAATTTATCAAAATATTTTTAATCTTATGAAAAGTGCCTTTTTTTGGTCCTAAGAAATTGCTGTGGTCTGAATGTATCCTCCCAAAATTTGTATGTTAAATCTTAATGCCCAACATAAGGGTATTAGGAAGTGGGACCCTTAGGAGGTGATTAGGTCATATGGGCAGAGCTCTCATGAATGGGATTAGTGCCCTTATAAAAGGGACTCCAGAGATATTCCAAGCCCTTCCCACCATGTGAGGATACAAGATAAGTCTATAACCTGGAAGAGGGCCCTCATGACCATGCTGGCACCTTCATCTCAGACTTATAGCCATCAGAACTGTGAGAACTACATTTCTGTTGTTTATAAGCTATCCAATCTATGGGCTTTTTCTTTGTTTGTTTTGTTTTGTTTTTTTACAGCAGCCTGAATGAACCAAGACAAATCTTTGCCTACCCTAAGGCCATAAAGATTTTCTGTTTTCTTGTAAAATTTTTGGTTTTAGGTTTTACAACATTTAGGTCTATGATTTATTTTTTGGTAATTTTTTGATAACCAAGCTTTGTATATTGAAAAGACTGATTTTTCTCCACTGAATTACCTTAGCACCTTTGCTGAAGAATCAATTGGCCAAATATGCATGGGTCTATACCTAGATTCCTTTCTGTCCCACTGATCCATTTGTCTATCAATCATGTTCTTTTAAAGAAGTAAATTGTACATTATATCCTCTATCTTGAAATAAGGAGTCTAGAACCAGGGTAACTGCTGATGCATTCCCAGCAACCCTTCATAAAGAAATAGTAACTCACAGGTGGAAAAAAATGGCAAAAGTTTGATTTTCAGTATTCTTTAAAACGATCAGTTATTCTTAAGACAATAAGTATAAGCCAAGGTAATACTAAAATGTGTTGAATTCGTTTTGAGTTGATTGTTATTCAGTTAACTACTTGGATTTAATACAGCAGCAAAAAGGCACCAAGGGGTAAGGGGTTGCTCTATAAAAGGTCACCCATAAGCCTTTCAGAATTTCTCCATTATGCTTCAGCTGGCCTTCAGCTGGATCATGCTTCCTTAGCCTCATCCCTGGTCAGCTGTTCCTAACCATAATCACCCAGCCCTGGCATCCTAGGTCGGCCTGTTTGCCCATCACAATCAAGAGGTGTGAGTTCACTCCTTCTTAAGAGAGAAAACTGACCACACTTTAGATTTTGAAATTCATCTGTATTTCCACACATCCTTAGTTCCACCCCAAGAAGGAAGGAGAAGAAAAAAGAAAAGGTCCTACTCAGATGCTTATTTTTCTACCTATATCCTTAATTTTATCCTTTGGGTCAAATTGGTGTCTTAGGTGGCATTCCTGAGATTCAGAAAACAAGAAATTGAAATCCCCAGGAATTTTCAATATCATAAGTTATTCTGTATTTTTCATACCCTTATTTATGTTTGTAAATAACAAGTGGCAGTAATTATATATACAGTGAATAATTTTTCCATGATAGGGTTATACTACAAGATTCAGAGGTTTTCTATACAACACAAGAGATTTAATAATAAAGGTGTGGTTTATTATTATTATCAACCAAAATATATTGTGACAAGATTATATGTTTCAACAACATGTAAAAATGATCTGTACCTGATATAGACATCTAATAATAGAAAACATTAAATGAAGTGAACAGTAACACAAATGGCCAATAGAAATCACTTGAAAATTGAAAGGTAATACCACAAATATTTGATATATAAAAGTCACCATTTTTTAAATGGAAGTTTTAAAACGCACAAAACAAAGTCTTGATCTTTGTTTCATGACAAACACTCCAGGCATAGAAAATTTTCTTTCATTTTACATAGATGGTGTGATCTCCAAGTGGGCATTCAGGTACATTTTGCTTCATTTAAGCTCGTTTCTTTTTTGAACAATGAAATTATTTTGTCTGCTTGCCCTGTTTTTGGTTTTGCCATTAAAGTCAATAGTGCTTTGGTAATTCAGATGATAGATCAGTTTCTGATTTCATGTTGGAGCATTACGTGGCCACATTCACATCTCTTTGCATTTGTTCTATTAAAGTATTTACAAATAATCATAGCCTGTGGCAAACACCAAACACTGGAAACTTCTGAACATTATTAGGTAGTATGGGAATTACATAAGGTTTGGGTCTCCTAGCAGGTTAATAATATAACATAGAAGCACATGTCCAAATTATCAATTTAAGAACTTATTTGCTGTCAAAACTTGTTATTTCTTGGGACATCACTCACTGGAATCACACAAAGTGGACTATGTGAGTAAACGTATTAATACTTATTTTGTTTGCCAGAATGACTAACAATTAGCGGTAGACAGGGCAAGGACTGCACACTAATACACGGCAACGGCCACAGGCAAGACTGATTGTGAATCCTCTTCTCCTACGTGCTCCTATCCAGGGTCTCAGAAATGTTCACCTTAACCCATGACTCTCTGTGTGTCTTTTCCGCTCTTGCTTTGGACTTGATGTCAATGGATTCCTCTGAATCCACAATCTCTGCCTTGGTAGCTAAACTTTAATTCTTACAGGAGCATCATTATACTTTCCCCATTTTCCTGATTTCTCCACCATTTGGAATCTGGAAAAAAGGAAGCAAATCCCACATGGAACTATTTCTCTTAGGTATCTTTATCTCCCTACCTATCCCCCCAGCCCCTCCTACCTCCCTTTGATTTTCTGCTCTTGGCTTTTGATCATACCATCTTCTATAACTTTGTGCCCCCCTACTTATCCCGTTCCCTTCATTGCCAATTCTTAACATATTTGACTATTTATAGTATAAGTATATAAATATATAGTGTATAAATACATTTTCTATATTTACTCCTTCCGCTGTCTCATTTGCTTTTTACCCCTCAACACACAAAAACCTGGTTTCTACTTTCACCAGGCTGCAGTCTGGTCTTACCAGGTTGCTAATGACCTCAAATTGACAAATGAGATCTCTTTTCAGGTCTCATTCTACTTGACCTCTGTGTAGTATTTGATGCTAATAACTAGTCCCTCTTTCTCAAAACTCTCTCCTAACTTGGTTTTCTAAGTAGTATTCGATCCAGGTTTTTTAAAATTAATATTATTGCATATTGCTTTTTGCCTTTTTGTTGGCTTTTTGTTCTGGCCTCCTCTTTAAATAGGTGCTTTTCAAGGTTCTAAGTTAAGTCCCAGCCCCCTCATCTAGAAAGAGTCTTCCTGAGTCATTTTAGCCAGCTTTGACCTAAATGCAGTTGATTCCCAAATGTTTATCTGCAGCCTCAGACTCTCTCTTGACCTGCAGATACAAATTTCTGTCTACTTGGTATCTTTACCTGAAAATGGCAAAAGCACTTTAACTCAACACTAGAGATGTAGGAAGTTATCTTTGATTATTCCTTCCTTCACACCACATTTGGCTGGCTGTGAGGTCCTGTCTACCTATTCTACCTTCAAAATGTTTCTGGAATCATCTCAGCCCACTCTCACTCTCAAGTTTCTATGCCTCAGCTACACTTCATTCCTTGAATGAGCAATGCTTCTTTCTAACACAAGACCTTCACAGATGCTGTTCTCTCTTCCTGAAAAAAAAGTGTTTTCCCCTCCCCTCTTCCTCACTTTGCTAACTCCTAGTGTTATGGGTTGAATTGTGTCCCCTCAGAATTCATATGTTGAGGTCCTAACCCCCAGTACCTCAGAATGGGACCTCATTGGTAAATGATGCAGAGTAATTTGTTACGATGACGTCATACTGGAGTAGGGTGGGACCCTCCAATACGACTGGTGTCCTTATAGAAAAAGGAAGTTTGGACACAGACATGCACACAGGGAGAATGCCATGTGAAGATGAAAGCAAAGATCAGGGTGATGTGTCTGCAAAGCAAGGAACACTAAAGACTGCCAGCAAATCACCAGAAGCTAGGACAGAGGCATGGGACAGATTCGCTCTCAAAGCCCTCATATGCAACCAACCATGGACAGCTTGATCTCAGACTTCTAGTCTCCATAACTGTGAAGCAATAAGTTTCTGTTGCTTAAGCCACCTAGTCTGTGGCACTTGTTATGACAGCCCTTGGAATCTAAGACACCTAGTCATTGTTCAGGTCTTAGCTCAAATGTCACTTCCTCCAGAAAGTCTTCCCTGACTCCATCAAAATGGACTAGTCCCCCCTCCCTCACTTACATGGTCTCACAGCACTCTTTACTTTTCCTTTATGGCATTTATCAGATTTGTCTGTGTGACTAATTGTACTAATATTTATCTCCTCTTCTAGTCTATAAAATAGATCAGCACAGGTACATGATTAATTCTCCCTGCATTACTGTCTTTGAAGCACTGAGCCCCATCTGAAATGATCATAATCATTTATTTATGTTCTTATGTATGGCTTGTTTCTCCCTCTGCAGAGCAAAACTCCAGTTTGTAGAACAGTGCTGGGTACATGGTTGATGTTCAATAACTATCTATTAAATGAACTAAGGCATAACTAAACTCCAAGAGGAGAACCCATGACTGTTTTGCTCACTATTGATTGTATCTCCAGTGTTCAACATATAGAAAGTTGGTCATATAGAAAGCACTCAATAATTATATAGTATGTTGAATGAATGAATGAGCCTGTTTACTAATGATAGGCTTTTTATTATCAGGAAGCTTAAAAATATTAAAAGTTTGGAGATTGTAATCTTCCATATACTAAAGGAAATCTTTTTCAGTAAGAATATGTTATTCATCAATTTACCTCTGCTTTTCAGTTGATATTTGATATTTAAGAATATTTGCCAACAAAAGAATTCAAAAGGCTAAGCTCTCAAAAGGCTCAGCTATGACTGATCTCAAAATGTTCAAAATTCATGGAATGAAGATACAAAACTTTTTATCATTTTCTTCGTTAAGGTTTCTTCTCTAAAACAGCAAAATGGAAAAGGATTTTATTTTTTTTTCGGTACACGGGCCTCCCACCGCTGTGGCCTCTCCCGTTGCAGAGCACAGGCTCCGGACGCGCAGGCCCAGTGGCCATGGCTCACGGGCCCAGCCGCTCCGCGGCACGTGGGATCCTCCCGGACAGGGGCACGAACCCGTGTCCCCTGCATCGGCAGGCGGACTCTCAACCACTGAGCCACCAGGGAAGCCCCGAAAAGGCTTTTTAAAAGTGTTTTCAAGATTGTCAAAAATGAAAATTGTCTTCCTTTGAATGCTATGTATTGCTGAAGTAATGCCAGCAACATTAAGACATTTTAAAAAATAAATTTATTTATTTATTTTTGGCTGCGTTGGGTCTTTTTTGCTGCTCTTGGGCTTTGTCTAGTTGTGGTGAGCGGGGGCTACTCTTCGTTGCAGTGCGCGGGCTTCTCATTGCAGTGGCTTCTCTTGTTGCGGCACATGGGCTCTAGGCATGCGGGCTTCAGTAGTTGTGGCACACGGGCTCAGTAGTTGTGGCACACGGGCTTAACTGCTCCACGACATGTGGGATCTTCCCAGACGAGGGCTCGAACCCATGTCCCCTGCGTGGATTCTTTACCACTGCATTACCAAGGAAGCCCCCATTAAGACATTTAAAAAAACTACTTTCACTCGTTATCCCACGTCTCTAATATAATAGGTATTTTCCTTTTTCTATGTTTCTTGTAGCCTTTGATCCAAAGCATATATATTTTATGTAGCTGAATAACATGTGGCTATGACTATAAGAAAAATAGTCACATGGGGAAAATGATAAACCAACTAAAAACCACATTTTGGAACAAAAACAGTATACAAAAGCCAAGAGATAGTGTCCCAAGTGCTATTGTTTGTTTTCTGTCACCTCTAATCTGAAAAATCTCTTGAAAGAGTGCCTTTTAAACAGGAATCTTTAGGAATTGCAGAAAAGCACTTATTGGGGGGAAAACCGATTCACCTATCATCAATCAGTTCAACAGACAAGGCACACAAGGTAACTGGACACCAAGAAAAACCGTGGCTTTCAAGGGATTAAACATCAATTTATTTAATACTAGCTTCCTTAGATTTTGAGGGTTTTCCTTCTCTCACTCTTAACCTTAAAAATTCTTGACCTCATAAAGGATCTCAACACCCTTTGCCAAAATCACCATAATCAGAAATATAATACATATGCTACTCAAAGTATAAAATGTATTTTTAAAATAATTAGAATCTTAGAAAAAATTATTTATCTTAAATGTTTCAAGATTAAAAAGAAGTAAACAACCAAATAAACTAAGAAATTTCTTAAAGGTCTTTCAAATAGAAAAAAAAAACAAAAAACTAAACAAAACCAGTCACTCAAGATAAGGTAGTTAATAAAATGACATAAAAAGAAATCTTAAGATTTTCATAGTTCTGAAAAAAGTGAACATTGTTGACGTTTAGAAAGATTTAGTTACTCTCACCCAGTTTGTGAGAGAAAATAAGGACTATTTGAACACTTTCTGGTTTATCTTCTATCTTCAATGTGCAGCAGAATTTGTTATCAGAATACATTCTGATAAAAACACTGAAAAACTAGGGCTTCCCTGGTGGCGCAGTGGTTGAGAATCTGCCTGCTAATGCAGGGTACACGGGTTCGAGCCCTGGTCTGGGAAGATCCCACATGCCGCAGAGCAACTAGGTCCGTGAGTCACAACTACTGAGCCTGCGCGTCTGGAGCCTGTACTCCACAACAAGAAAGGCCGTGATAGTGAGAGGCCCGTGCATCGCGATGAAGAGTGGCCCCCGCTCGCCACAACTAGAGAAAGCCCTCGCACAGAAACAAAGACCCAACACAGCCAAAAAAAAAAAAGACAAAACAAAAAACACTTAAAAACTCAAAATTTAAAATAGACCCTCGAGGACTTCCCTGGTGGCGCAGTGGTTAAGAATCTGCCTGCCAATGCAGGGGATAGGGGTTCGATCCCTGGTCTGAGAAGATCCCACATGCCGCGGAGCAATTAAGCCCATGCATCACAACTACTGAAGTCCGTGCACCTAGAGCCCGTGCTCGGCAACAAGAGAAGCCACCGCAATGAGAAGCCCGTGCACCGCAATGAAGAGTAGCACCCCGTCGCCGCAACTAGAGAAGGCCCGCGTGCAGCAACAAAAACCCAAAGCTGCCAAAAATAAATAAATAAATAAAATTAATTCTTAAAAAATAATAAAATAAAATAGACTCTCCCATTATTGTGGACATTCTAATTTCATCATTTTTATACTGCCCCACCCTCAGCATTCCCTTGCTCCAGAAAAAATTGACAAAAAGTAGAACTTTTAATTCTTTTCATGCAATAAAAAAATGAAAATTTCACTTTAAAAATTCTTTCCTTTTTAAGATTGGCTTGTCCAACACATGTAATAACTTGAAATCTTTACTTTTTAAAAGATGGTTTGTTCAATATGTATTTTATATATTTGCATGCAGAGACTTGCTTCATCTCATTCACATCCATGTAGTAGTCAGCCTGTATTTCACATATGATGCTTATTATGATTGGCTAGTATGATTGGCTAATATAAAATTAAAAATTACTAGTGGGTCTTTCTCTCCATTGCACACCCATCACTTAGAAGTGAATGGGGGAAACTCAAGTAGGGCCATGATGTGACTATTTTCGGTAACTCTATAAAGCCAAACCATCTAGAAATGATCTTAAATGAAACAAGTGGTATGAAATGCCAACTTGTTCCTAACATTCAGGCAGATCCACTTTGCAAACCCACCCAAAACTGTGAACTCCTAAAATTCCCATAGTCAATATTCTAGGGATTTGTAGCCAAGGACACAGAAGGGTCCCAATCTGAACCCAGGATCAGTAACTCAGATTAGTGACGGAAACAATCAAATGATAACGGGTCAGCAATGTCACTTCTCTGCTATTATGACCTCCAAACCCCATTCCAGCCTGCTAAATTAGGACAAATGCTCTGTTTCCATTCTCAAAGACATCAATATTTTGAAAATGAAAATATTAAAAACAAAACCAATGTGATATTTATAAATAATTATCTATTCAATAGTTCAGGAAACTATTATGCCTGAAACTAACAAGTATTTTAAACCATGAATTTCAGCATAATGGAGAAGAAAATACTTTGACAAGTTTCTTTTAATCTCAACTGCCTGAAAAATATCCAGATGCTCTGGTTATGCTCAGAAGAACAGCCAATCAGAAGGATGACAAGCAGGCAGGAAAATAAGGGCTTGTACTTCAGGTATTCAAACAAGTATTTTAAAAATGTACCTGTCTTAACAAGCAACATTTTAAGGTGTAAGAGGGTAACACACACCAGCTTTCAGTTTCCAATTTCCCATTAACCTGACATCAGGGGAGAAACCTGATAACTCGGTATCTCTGAAACTGGACCTTCAGCTTCTGTGATTTTTTTTTTCCCACTCAAAGTCCTTTTTAGCTGGTTTTTAAAAATATTTCAGCTACACACTTTGTGCTTATGGATAGTTGTGCATTTATCAATAAACTGGCCCTTCTCAGAAGTGTCTGCAGTTAAAACATGCTGGTGCCTGAGAATTCTGAGAGATGCATTACACCGAACTGTAAGTTCCCATAAGGAATAATTCTGAACACTAATCCTCTGCCTTTAGGTAAACCAGATTAATTCCAAATGATCTCTCTGGAAACTCTTTAAGTAAACATGATGTTTCAAATCACTTGTAGCTATCTTCAACTCCCTTTTGGCAAAGGATTTTTCTTTCTAAGCTTTCTAGGTCAAATGATTGGCCCTGTGTAAGCAAAGATTGCCTTGAGTCACTCTGCTTCAAAGGAAACGCAACAGAAGATGGTCTCTCAAAACAGTTCTGACATCAAAGTACACTCCAGCTTCCTATACCTTTGGAATTGACAAGGTTAGTCTATGCAAGTTAAGGAACTTCAAAGAACTGGCCCCCAGCCAACCACATTTGTGCTCAGTTGCCTCTGATACTAAGTTAATCCTCCTTAAGTAAGAAATGCAGGTATTATTTACCAGAGAGATCTAAACTGTGTCTTCTTAGAGTCAGCGGAGCTTTGCCTGAAAATAAGTTTGGGAGCTTTGTTGACTTTTTCTGTGTAATTTAAAGCACATAGTAAGTACTCAATAAACATTCTGTGAATGCATGAATGCCGGAATCTGATAGCATACGAAACAAGGGCAAACTTAACGGGTGTGGCAGCCACTCCCATCATCAGGAGTGTTACCTAATAAACCCCAGGATGTTGCTCTGCTTCCTGCCTCAGATGATCTCTCAGCACTCACTATTCAGATCTGCCACTGCCTAGCTAGCTCTCTTTGTCGTCTGAATCAGAAAAACGTAGAGGAGAAACATAAAAGGAATTTGTGGATCAACGCCATTACCCAATTTGGAGAGGCATCACTGAAAAATCTTTTCCTTCAGCCCGTTATCTCCTCATACCGGAGATGGCAGGACTCCATATGCTATATTAAATAGATTGGTTTAAGTCTATACATTTCCTTCCAAGTTGCCCTCTACAAGGGTTTTCAAAGTTACTCATATGGCAGAGAGAAAATCGTGATGCTCTTTAGGAAATACCATGCTGACTGAGATGCCATAAAACAGGATATGTTTAATTCTGTCATATGAACTAGGAATAATTTCATAGCAGATTTTTAACAAAACTCAACCAAGGGTCCATATATCACAATACAAAACAAGCTTATTAATTTTATATGATTATCAGTGATAATATGATTTAATGGTTCATTTGTCTTCCCATCTAATGTTTACTAACAGAAAGTAATGACATATGAAAACTTATAAGAGAAAAATTCAAAACTGAGCAAATTGTCATTTTTCAGCCAACTTGGAAAAGACCACCTTTACTATACCTAGCAAAGACACAAGCTAGGAGCTTGTGAGATATGAATGCTTGAGAATGAAACTATGACATAATCAGGGACAGTAAAATAGAGGGGATGACTGCACCTCCGAAGCAGCCCCTAATTATGCCCCTGCCAAACCTCTTCAGAGAAGTAGACAGCCTTTCGGAGGTCCTAGACAGCCATGGCAACTCCCTCCTTAGCTTAGGAAGAAGGGTAGCACCTGGGGGCCCAGAGACACTTTCAGGGGATCTACAAGATCAAAACTATTTCCATGAAACAATATTAAGTCATTATGTGCCTTTTTCACTCATTCTCTCACAAGTGTCCAATGGAGTTTTCTAGAGGCTACATGATGTGCAATATTGCAACAGATGGTGTGTAAAAGTAGCCAGGAAAACCCAGCTGTCTTCTATTAAGCCAGACCGTAAAGATATTTGTAAATAATGTAAAACACTGCCACTACTCTAATTTTTTATTTTGGGAAATACAGTTATTTTACATGAAATATGTTATTTATGTTAACATGCAATAGGTTTTTTTTAATGACAATGAATATTTTAAAATTGTTTTAATTTCTACCATGGTAAACATTGAGAGACATGACTCACATAAACAAAGCTCCTTGAGGTCCTCAACCAATTTTAAGAGTATAAAGGGTTCTACAGATCAAAAAGTTTGACAGCCTCTGGTTTAGAGAGTAGGAAATGACTAGGCAAAGATCGAAAGGACAGTGCTAAGAAAAAGAAGTATATCAGAAACTTAGATGTGGGCTCAGAATAAATAAAACCGAAGCAACCTGCATTTTCACAGGGCCTGGGTGAGTTAATTCATTTATATTTATAGCCCTGTCCCTGTAATAATTATTTTGTGTTTTGAAGATCCCAGAACTCTCATTAATTGGGACTAGAGCAATTTAACTTAATTTAATTAATGTAATACACTAATTAGTCACTTAAAGATCCATTATCCTCTGCTGTGGGGGGGAAAGAAGGGATCTTGTATTGCCATAAATATTTAGTTCTGAATGAAGAGTGCCAAATTCAAGCTAAACCACATGGGGCGGTCATAAAGAGCTTCTGAATATCAGATACCCTGGAAACGCCCTGAGGAGATTTTTATTCAGTAGAGATGGTAAATTATAAACATCTGCCCTCAGTTTTTTTTTTTTTCAAAAGGAAGTCATCTTTTCTGTGCTACGTAGCAGTAGAATCTAAACTTTTTTCTTCTACCCCCCATTAGAAAAGTATTCTTGAGCACATATCCCTAATTTAGAATATAAATTATAGAAATGTACTTCTGTACCAAGAAATCAGGTAAATTCAAACACATAAAAATTAGAAATTTTAAAAGGACAGATGAAGGAAATAATAAAGCCTTCTATTTTATTTATTAATCGTTCCAAAACTGTTTCATGAAACATTGTTTTATTGTTTCTATATTGATACAATGAGAACAGTGTTATATATGCTTTTTTAAAGAAAATTTTGATTTAACCCTTTGTGATAAAGGCATTTGCAAGTCAGGTTCCAATTTCAGTTTATTTAGGTATTTATAGTGGCTGTCAGAGTGGGGGGAAAATCCCACAAATTATATACAGATCCAAATGGAAGAAGCATATCTTTAGCTGCATTACCAAATCATGACGTTTATTTTTCAATTCTACCCATTAGTTGTTAGAGGTTTGTCTTCATGTACCGAGTGTTAATTTAAAATCTTAAAATGCCATAAATGGTGACTTCAATAGCTAATACCTCAAGGTACAACAGGCACATAGAGTGAAATTAATCATTAATAACATGCACGTATCTAAGAAGTTGAAGAACTGAGTTTCAAAGTCAGTGCAATAAACTTTTTTTTAACATCTTTATTGGAGTATAATTGCTTTACAATGCTGTGTTAGCTTCTGCTTTATAACAAAGTGAATCGGCTATACATAAGTGTAATAAACTCTTGTTACTCAAAGTGTAATCCACACCATTGCATCTGCAGCTTGTTATAAATGCAGATTCTCAGGCCCTATGCCAGATCTACTGACTTCAAATCTTTTTAATTAGATCCTCACATGATCTGAGAATCATATTAAAATTGAGAAGCATTGGGTGTGTGGCCAAGATGGTAGAGTAGAAAGACCCTGAGCACACCTCCTCCCAAGGGCACATCAAACTTACAACTGTTTACAGAGAAACTAGCAATGAGAACCTGAAGAACAGCAGGAAAGATCTTCTGCAACTAAAGATATAAAGAAAGGAACACAACAAGAGAGGTAAGAGGGGCAGAGACATACAGTCAAGACCCACACCCCCAGGGAGGTGACCCCAAATGGGCAGATAATGACAACTGCAGAGGTTTTCCCCATGAAGCAAGGAGCCCATGCCTCACATCAAGTTCAGGCTACCCAACCCTGGGGTCCTGAACCTGGAAGATGAGCCCGCAGACTATTTGGCTTTGAAGGCAGACGGGCTTGCTTTCAGGAAAGGCAGAGGGTGTGGGAAACAGGGACTCCACTCTTAAAGAGCGCACACAAAATCTCACATGCTCTGACACCCAGGGCAGAAGCAATAATTTGAAAGAAGCCTGGATCAGACCTATTTTCTGATCTTGGAGAGCCTCTCAGAGAAGCAGCAGGCAACTAGGACTCACCCTAATGACACAGATGCTGGCAGCAGCCATTTTGGGGAGCTCAGTCTACCAGGAGGACACTGGTGCTGGCAAGAGCCATTTTGGAGTATGCCCTCTAGCTTATCAGTGCCAAGACCCAAACTCACCCACCAGCTGGTCAGCACCAGTCCTGGAGACCCCTAGGCCAAGCAGCTGCCTGCACAGGGACACAGCTTTAACCACTAGCAGGCCAGCAGGATGAGTAGGTGCTCCTGAGTCCCCTAGCAGCTGGGATCTAGCCTTGCCCACTTACAGGCTGACACCATCTCTGGGACCCCCAGGCTTGCAGCCAGAGACCCTGGGACACAGCTCTGTCTACTAGTGGGTTGGTACCAGGACCAGAACTCCCCAGGCTGTGCAGCCAGGCACACTGGGACATGGCTCCGCCTACCAACAGCATGCACCAGGATCAGTACTCCCCAGACCCCAGCCCTGCCCACCAGTGGGTGGCACCAGCCCTGGGACAACCCCAACTCCAGACCCACCCACCATCTGGCCAACACCAGCACTGGGACCCCAGAACCCAAAGCCAGCCACCCTGGGACTGGCTCCACCCACAAGCAGGCCAGCCCCATGGCCCAGCTCTGCCCACCAGCAGCCAGCAGCCTCTGCACTAGGCAGGGCCTGGCAAACAAATGGGCCGGGAGCCAGTCACACCTACCAGCATGCCCACAGTAGTCAACCCTACCATGACAGAAGGGCCAACACAGCCACATTGGGCCCCCCCCCCCCGCAGAGAATATAGCTCTGGGGAACAGAAGGGAGTGTGCTGTTAGATGCCATAGGATATCACCTACATAAGGCCACTTCTCCAGGATGGGGAAACATAACCAACCTTTCAATATAAAAATAAAAATAGAGAATCAGAAAAAATGAGGCAACAGAGGAATATTTTTGAAATGAAGGAACAAGATAAAACCTCAGAAGAAAAACTGAGCAAAGTTGAGATAAGCAATCTACCTGATAAAGAGTTCAAGGTAATGATCATAAAGATGTTCAATGAACTTGGGAGAAGAATGGAAGAATACAGTGAGAACTTTAACAAAGAGTTAGAACATACAAAGAATAACCAAACAGAACTAAAGAATACATTAACTGAAATTAAAAATACAGTAAAAGAAATCAACAGATTAGATGATACAGAGGAACAGATCAGTAAACTGGAAGATATAGCAGTGAAAATCACACAAGCTGAACAGAGAAAAGAAAAAAGAATGAAAAAACATGAGGATAGTTTAAGAGACCTCTGGGACAACATAAAGCATACTAACATTCGCATTACAGGGGTCCCAGAAGGAGGAGAGAGAGAGAGAGAGAGAGAGCGAGAGAGAGAGAGAGAAGGACAGAGAAGACATAATAGCTGAAAACTTCCCTAACCTGGGAAAGAAAACAGATATCCAAGTCCAGGAAGCAAAGAGAGTCATACACAAGATCAATCCAAAGAGGTCCACACCAAGAATACACATTCTTTTCAAGGGCACACAAAACATTTTCCAGGATAGATCACATCCTAGGCCGCAAAGCAAGCTTCGGTAAATTTAAGAAAACTGAAATCATATCAATCTTTTCCAACCACAATGAAATGAGATTAGAAGTCAAATAAATGAAAAAAAAAAACGCAAACACAAACTCGTGGAAGCTAACCTATATACCACTGAACAACCAATGGTTCACTAAAGAAATCAAAGAGAAAATTAAAAAATACCAGGAGACAAATGAAAACATAAACACAATGATCCAAAATCTATGGGACACAGCAAAAGCAATTCTAAGAGAGAAGTTCACAGAGATACAAGCCTACCTCAGGAAACAAGAAAATTCCCAAATAAACTACCTAACTTTACACCTAGAGGAACTAGTAAAAGAAGAACAAACAAAACCAAAAGTTAGGAAAAGGAAAGAAGTAATAAAGATCAGAGTGAAAAGAAATAAAATAGAGACTAAAACAATAGAAAAGATCGATGAACCTAAGAGCTGATTCTTTAAAAAGATAAACAAATTGACAAACCTTTAGCCATACTCAACAAGAAAAAAAGAGAAAGGATTCAAATGAATAAAATCAGAAATGAAAATGGAGAAGTTACAACTGATACCACAGAAATACAAAAGATCACAAGAGATGACTAAAATTATACACTAATAATGGATAACCTACAAGAACTGAACAAATTCTGAGAAGTGTACAATCTTTCAAGACTGAATCAAGAAGAAATAGAAAATATGAACAGACCAATTACCAGTAATGAAATTGAATCAGTAATATAAAAAAACTCCCAACAAACAAAAGTACAGGACCAGATGGCTTCATAGGTGAATTCTATCAAACATTTAGAGAAGAGTTAACACCTATTCTTCTCAAACTATTCCAAAAAATTGCAGAGAAAGGAACGCTTCTGAACTCATTCCCCAAGGCCAGCATCACCCTGATACCAAAACCAGACAAAGATATCATACAAAAAGAAAATTACAGGCCAATATCACTGATGAACACAGATGCAAAAATTCTCAACAAAATATTAGCAAACTGAATTCAACACTATGTTAAAAGAATCATACACCATGATCAAGTAGGATCTAGCCCAGGGATGCAAGGATGGTTCAATATCAGCAAATCATACATCACATTAACAAACTGAAGAATAAAAATCATATGAACATCTCAAGAGATGCAGAAAAAGTTCTTGACAAAATTCAACATCCATTTATGGTAAAAATTTCACAAAGTGGGTATACAGGGAACATACCTGAACATTATAAAGGCCAAAATAAAAAACACTGTTCTAAAACATGTGACATATATATCACTTGAATGTCTAGTACCTAAGAACACATAACCTGTCTACAGGCACTCACTAGAAAATTCAACTTCAAATGGTCTGATATCTATACATTTTAAAAACCCTGAAATGACTTATATTTGAGTCAGAGATACATAACTATGTGCTTCTCTAGCCTTTTTTTAACCATGATAGTTAGCCTTTCTAGAGAAAAGCTTCCATAAAATCATGACTTAATTATTATCTTAGCCTTATAGATGGCACATCAGTTTAAGAAATGATCATTATATTTTCTGAAAAACTGCTATGAGCCCCATAAAATGTGCACTACTCAAGGGCATGAACCAAGTATTAGGTATTTTGTATCACTGAGAAACAGTATAGTGCCTCAGTACTTAGTAGCAATGTAATTAATATTTGCTAAATGGATGTATGAGAGAATAAATACAGCTATTATGTGGGCTCTCACTCTTTGCAGGTGTTGTCATAAACATTTTATATATTTTTTTATATCCTTACAACAATCCTTAGAAGTAGGAACTGGAAGCTCAGAGAGGGAAAGTAACTTACCCCCGTTACATACTTGAGAGAAACTGGATTTAAATTCAGGTCTGACTTCAAATCTGATAGGCTAGGCCAGTGGTTCTGAAACAGCTGAATATCAGAATCATCTGGGGGACTTTTAAAAAATAGATTCACACTTCTCTGAGGACACCTTTTTGTACTGCTCTGACTCTTAGAATCATGATGTTTCACATAATCACAATACAAATATAAACAAATAAATAAAACCCTAAACTGAATACAAACAGTAACAAATGATCCTAAGTGAAGGTTAAGTGGGAACTCTGTAAATTTTCTGAAGGTTTTAAATTATTTCAAAATTAAAAGTAAAAAAAAAAAGAGAAAGTCCCTGAGCCTAGGTGAATGAGCAAGAATTCCAGAGGAAAGAGACCTAGGAATTTGCATCTTTAAATAGCCCAAGTGATTGTGAGGTAGTCACCTGGCAGGAGTCTGGGAACCTAATTAGCAACCAGGATTTTGAGAAGAAAAAAAAAATGACAGATCCAATCAGTAATCGTTTGGTGAGAGCCAACTACTCTCCAGTTGACAGATGAATAAGACAAGATGGGTTCTTGTCATCAAAGAGCTGTCAGTCTGGTAGCTTTTCTTAGAGTCAGAGTCCCACTCAGCTTATAGTATGATTGCCCTCCATTTTAGTACAGAAGATGTATTTTGCATTTTGCCTACTTGTAAGCAAATTTAGCACACTGTCACGTTTCCTTGTTTTAAGTATATAATTGTAACACTAAACATTGTATATTTCCAGAGTCTTATGTATATATCCAATAAACCTTTTGCAAGCACATTTATAATCATATGTGTATAATTACAAACCCATGTATGCTTATGCCTATGCAACTATTTCTTGTAACTCTTGCATAGTCTGTCTCTAAACAATGTATGATCTTTATCATGGAAAATGTGGAAACTGAAAAAAGTAATGTTTCTGTAAAAAACTTTGTACATATGTACATCCTTGGTTGTTGTTGCTGCTTTCCTCTTTGTCATCTTTTAAATTATTTTCTTAGCATAAATTTTCATGCTTGGAATCACTGGGTCAGAGCATATGAACATATTTATAGAGCTTAAATTGCACTGTCAAATTGCACTCTACACCCTATAACCTGACAAATACCGGGTGTTATCATCTTCTTTAAAAAACAAAAAAATTTTAGTTTAAAAGACATGAAATTATTCTCCTACCTTATTATAACTGGCATTTGTTTAAGTAATGGTACTATCACATAAGTCTTTTTGGTATATGGAGATATACACTTTTTCTATATTTATATATATTCTATATATATTTTTCTATATTTATATATATGTTCTAAAGCCTGGTCCAATCATAATCTTACACATTTCATTAAAGTTTTACATGTGACAGGCTTCAGCATTCTTTCCGAAAACTTTCTTTGCAAAAATTTATCTTTTTATTTTATACGATACTTAAATTTTTTTCACTATATTAATTTCTAAATATTTACATAGATATGCTATTCTAATATTTAATATATTAATTGTCATCATCATCATTTATTTCCAGTAGGTTTAGCATGTCATAAGAAGATAAGGAATTCATATAATTCCATCATAAAATTCTTTTCTCTGTTCTGTCAAATTCCATAGAAAACCAAGTCAGAGAAATGACAAATGGCCTAAAAGTAAAACATACAATATAGGAAGTTTTAAAACTGGAACAAAGGAAACATACATAGAATATTTTTCTCCATTCATTCATAAATTACAAAGACAAAAATTTAGTTCTTTCACATTAACCTGCAAATTTGCAATATTTCTTCTTCCCTCCCTAGATAAAGATACTTTTAAATATAGTGCAGACAAGAGAAGATCCCACCAAACTTCAATTTCCCTCTCTTTCTGCCGTTGTACTGGAGTTCTTCTAAATATTTGCCATTCCCAGATTACTAAAATAGAATGAGAAACTGCTCCTTTGTAGTGCAGATGACAGAACAGCCCTCTAGAAGTAAAGAAAAACTCACATGCCTTCAAGTGAGGAATTAAATTTAAAGGTTAAATCTTAAAAGATGAGACAAAATCATCAAAAATTAAATTATTATTTTTATTTGCAATGTACATTTTATTTAAAATTATTTGCAATGTACAGTATTTTATTCTTGATTACCTCACAACATGAATACATATGGTAAATAAACCATAATGAAAAAAATTAAGAAAATCTGAAACTTCATGTCAATTTCAGATAGAAATTAGATAATTCCTTGTATGTTCATACAGCATTTCCTTTAAAGATCTGTCAAAATCCCAATTCTATAAAATGAAAATATCTGCTTTTAATCAATAATTAATTAATTAGCATTAATTAAATGTCAATTGTTAAAAAATAAAATCCATAACCTTCCCCACCTTAAAATTTCCCTTTTGTTGGTCCATTCTTGTTAACTGCCTTCATAAATGTTTTAATTTGGTACAATAGTCTTATTTTATGTGTACATGTTGGATACACAAAGACACATAATACTCAAAAAATTATTCCAGTCCACTCTTTCTAAAATAGAAATATCTTCCAAAATCTAGAATTAAAGATGGTCAAAGCAGTATTTTTCCTTTAAACCAAAGGTATAAATGACCTGTAAAAACCTTCAAGCAAAACAACTGAAAATATTATGTTGCTAATTTTACAAGTTTGAACTATCCCTAATGCCAGCAGGCTTTTGTCAATAAATCCATTACGGAGTTGCAAACACAGCTCTTCAACATTGTAAAGAGAACTGCAAGAAGGAAGAAAAAAATAAAAGCACTTGTGTGAACATCTTTTTCCTTTATTAAAATCCATTAATGAGAACTGAAATGTTTCTTTATCAACAACTCTAAAGGACATTGACAAGTTCTGCTTTAGTAAGATATAGTAGGCCTCTTGGTTTTCTCAAACAAGTTAAAACCAATTTTCCTATATATAACACTTTCCTAGAACTCTTCTAGACATTACATTTTAGGATGACTATCCACCAAGTTACATGTGGTCTTCTCTCTCCACACTCAGGAAAGTCACACTTTCCACAGAACCATCTTTATTCTTGAGTGGTTCAATCAATGAGGATAATGTTGCCCTCTTTTAAAAAAAACCTAAGTTCTCCCGTGTGATGAATAGCCTACACCATGGAAAAGGAATCTGTTACGAAAGCCTGGGAAGACTGCATTCCCTAGCATGGAATGTCATCATGCAAATAAATGCTTTTGAGTAAATAATGTTCATTCTCTCTATGATTACAAAAGTAGTACATGCAAACTGAAGAAAAACTGGACCACACAGAAAAGCATGAACAGTGAAATAATCGCCCATGATCCCATGCCTGAATACCCTCTGAACATCTTGGCACAGGTATTTTTAGCCTTTTCTTTTTTATAGGTCCATGTCTGTTTCTCTTTTTGAAATATAACTCAGATTGTGCTTTCTCCCCACTTAATATCACAACAATCACTTTCTCAAGTTAATTTAAATTTTATAAATATAAACTGTAACAGTTGCATATTTCACATATAGATACCTTAGAATTTATTCAAACATTCCCCCATGTTGAACATTTAGATCGCTTTCTGATTTTTGTTACAATAAAAAAAAAACCTCAATGAATACCTTTATACATGACCTTTTTGTAAATTTATTATTATTTCCCTGAAATTCCTAGAAGTAGAGTCTTGATACATATTATAAAGTTGCTCTCTTGAATGTTCTGCCCATTTATATTCCATAAGTAACACATGAATGTTCATTTCAACATATCTTCAACGACATGGAGTGTTTATTTTGTTAATCTAATAGGTGAAAACAGTATCTTATTTTAAACGTATACTTCTTTGATCACTAGGGAAACTAAATCTTTTCTGTTATATAGTAGTAATATATATGTCCTCTTTCGTGATTGCCTTTTTTTCTATTAAGATTTTAGTCTTCTTATCAATCTGTACTTTTAACAATTTATATTTCATAGATATCAGTCTTGTCATCTTTGATGCAACTACAGCATGACTAGCTTGTTTTCTGTCTTCTCCTTTTGTTTATAACTTTTATGTCCTAAAAAAGTGACTTTAAGTTTAAAATACATTCTTCATAATCTATAGGTAAAAATGTAGACAGCTGCATTTTACAGAAACTGCAAATTCTATAATATATGGATATTCCTTATATAATTTCAAAAATTTCTTCAGTCCTTCAAGTCATCACATGATATCACATGAGGTTACTAAAAAAATAAATAAACAGGACATAGTTCACTCATTTCATCATTACCACCTCCTTCACCAACACAGTTACTCTACATTTTTTAACAACTATTGCTAAACATACTCCCGTGTGATAAATAGGCATCAAACTTGCTTGTTTGGGTTTAAAGCACTTCAACATATTTTATATGGCAAAGGAAATGGAAAAGTAAAAATATTTCACTAAGGTCTTAAACAACAAAGCCTGTTGTCTTATCACCAGAGAGTAGACAGTCCCCTAAGATACTAAATACTTCTGTTTTTAAAACAAATGTTACACTAACAAGTGCAATTAAAAAACTAAGTCTTCAAGAGTCCTTCCTTGAGAGAGTCAATTTCAGGATAAAGTAAAACTACTAGAGCCCCTCCTCTATTATAGGGCAGTCTTTAAGTGCTCAAAAGAAGAGAAGAGGGGCTTCCCTGGTGGCGCAGTGGCTGAGAGTCCGCCTGCCAATGCAGGGGACACGGGTTCGTGCCCCGGTCCGGGAGGATCCCACATGCCATGGAGCGGCTGGGCCCGTGAGCCATGGCCGCTGAGCCTGCGCGTCCGGAGCCTGTGCTCCACAACGGGAGAGGCCACAACAGTGGGAGGACCGCGTACAGCAAAAAAAAAAAAAAAAAGAAGAGAAGAAAAAACAAAAAAGCAAACTGCCACATAAACAAACGCTAATTAAAATGCTGCTTTTATTTATATCCCCCAAAGCAGGTATTTACATTTCATCTCCTTACACATAAAATCGTACTGCTAGTGTATCAAAGGACAGATCTCAGCTTTCCTGTAATTAATTTTTTAAGATTACAGAAGTTCCCTTAAAAATCTTTTAAGAATTAAACGAACATTTGAAGATTTTTCTTTCAAAGTAAATAAACTTACAAAAAAAGTATAACATGTTATACTTCCACACTACTTAGGGTTTACAAAAATGCATTATCCATAAAGTGTTGTAGCTGATCATTATAACCCCTATCTTTCACATAGGGCATCTATGCTGACAATAGGACATGATTCCCCATAAAGCGAATCACAGAGCAGACCTCCTTCCCTCAAGACCTTTCTGTAACACCCACTGTGCCTCCTTATAAAGCCAAATGTCTGTGAGCATAATGAAAGTCACTGAGCACCTTGGAGCCAACCTAAGCATTAAACCTAAGGACTCCTGGTTAGAAATGAGTAATAAAAAGCACTACCTAAAAAATGTGGACAATTGGCCAGAAATTAATAATAATAATAAATTAAAATTAACTTACTCATAACTAAATTACACTCAAAACATTCAGATGCTATTTTAACTTATCACATAGGCTAAGTTTAAGTTTGCTGATACCTCATGCTGGCAAAGGTGTGGGGAAATGTACACTGTTATACCTGTGGGAGGTAATGTAAACTAGTGCAACCTTTCTACAGGACAACACAGTAATTATTATTAATAGTAAAAATACATCTTTAAAAATACCTTTAACCCAGAAATCCCTAATTACCACAGTTTTCCCTATGACTAAACTAAAAGTTCATGAAAATAACATATACAAGGATGTTTGTTGTACCATTCTTTATTTAGTGAAGGAGAAAAAGAAGGGGAAAAAACGGAAGAGGAGAGAGAAGGGAAAAGAAACAAATTATCCATCAATGGGGAACTAGTTAATTAAAGGTCTTTCCTGTAACAGAATTGAATGCAGCCATTAAAAAAATGTTTACCTTCATAATTCTCTACTTTTAAACTTATACTTTCAGTCCTTGATTCTTTCTTTCCCTTTACTTACCAGTTTGCAGAATAACAAGTTGGTTCCTTAGCATCCTCTAAATGTGACCAATAAGGAAAGAGATGTTTTTCTTTTTTCAACCTATTTTTAAAAACCAGCCCACACCTTCTCTCCTCTCATCCAATTTCTGGTCACCTCTTTGTTGCTGGAGGCGACATAGAAATGCTTCAGAAACCAAGGGGAGCAGCTCCATAGCAGGTGAAGGGAAGGGAGTGATCTTTCAAAGTGAGAAGCAAGACACCAACAAACTCATTTATCGATCAACTGCCATGTGACACAGGGCATGGTGCCTTGGACATAGTAAACCCTCAATAAGTATTTGTTTAATTCATTAATGTATGGAAAACATTTTAAACATTAATGTGTTAAGCACTTCAGTTGAAGGAGGGGTAAGCATATCAGTGGTCATTTTGGTAACAGTGCTTACACACAATGGAATCTATTTAGAATACTGTTAAATTCCTTGGTATTGGTTCACTATTCATTTTAGGCTCTAACTTTGTATAATACAGCATAAACTTAGAATCTGTACAACTGAGGACTCTATTATATTGATATTTAAGGAAGATGACCATTAAGGTGAGCAATTATTGGTAAAAAAGGATTATTGGGTGACCAACGCTCTCTTCCGGTTGCATAAAAGTTAAAACAAACTACCCATTGGTTTGTGGATGCAACTTCAGCTTCTTAATTCTTGTCTTCTAAAAGGCCATCACCACTAGCTCTGATTGCTCTGGGCCAGTGAGGCAGACCATTTTCTAGGACTCCCTAACAATGCCACATTGTTTAAAGTTGTTTCCAAACTGTCCTTCAAGCATTTGTTCTGCTCACCCTGATTTATGAAATTCTAGCTTAGTGGTCAGCATCTTCCAATTGCTCTTCTCACACCCCAAATTACCCAACAGGGCCTACAGAGTTCTGCAGACCTGGCCTTCCTACTTCTTCAGCATTATGCGGCGCCTCCACTCTCTCCCTGGAACTCCCCACTCCATCCCACCAGCCAGCCTCCCTTCAGCTCCTTCTAATGGCTGTGCTCCCTCCTACAACATTTCAGGCTGCTCCCTCAGGTTGGACCACTCTACCCTCCCCTCTTCACTGAAGTTCCTGCTCTTTTTCTTCAAAGCCCAGCTCTAAGGCACTTCTCAGGGAAGCCTTTCATGACTTCCCCTTGTCCTAGTCAGTCTGAGCTGCTGTAACAAGAGTACTGTGGACTGGGCGGCTTAAACAACAAACATTGATTCCTCACAGATCTGGAGGCTGAGATGAGGGTGCCAGCATGGCTGGGCTCAGCTGAGAGCCCCCTTCCTGGTTTCCTTGCATGGCAGTTAGGAGACAGGAAGCGAGCTCGCTCAGGTCTCTTCTAAGAGCATTAATCCCGTCATGTTGGCTCCACTCTCAGACCTAAGTATTTCCCAAAGGCCCCATTTCCAAATACCATCACATTGGGAATTAAGAGTTTCAACACATGAATTTGGAGGGGATGGGCGGGCACAAATACACATGGTCCATAATACTCTCTATTAGAAGGACTCATAGTACCTTGCACCTGTCCTTTAAGACACAGATCACAGGTACCGTTTACTTTTGTTTGGGTGATTAATTGATCATTTATTTCCCCAACTAGACTGAAGTTATGTAAGGGTGGGGACAGTGCCTGTTGTTGTTCGTATTTTATTCCCGGTGCTTGGCACTTCTGCATCTCAAGAACTTAAAGTACTTTAGGTATGTTATCTATTCCTCACAACAAACTGGGAAGGAGATATTATTATCCTCATTTTACAGATGAGGTAACAATCTCAGAGAGATACAGCAACTTGCCCAAGGCTACAGAGGCAAGAGGAAGCAGAGAGCGGACAAATCCATGCCTCTCTTACTCCAGTGGCCATGTTCTTTCTCTTTCTTCTTGCTGCTTTTAGAACATCTTCACATATCTATCTTAATTTGCATGCATGTGAAATAATTCAAACATAAAATATAAAGACTAATAAAATGAATATCCATGTACTTGTTTCCCAGGTTTATAAAAATCTTAAAATTTTGATTTATTTGCCTTTTTTTGTTTGTTTAAATAAAACATTACAAGCAAAATGGAGGCCCTGCGGATCATTCTGGAATCCTATTCCCTTTCTTCCCTCCAAAGAGGTAACCACTCTCCTAAATTCAGAGTTTTCATTCCATGCCTATCTTATACTACTACATATGTATCTATAAATAATATATGTACTATTTTGCATGTTATAAATACTAAGTTACAAATACTATCATACTATCATACCGTACCTATCATTCTGCAACTTTATTTCTCAATGCTGGTTTTGAGATTTATGTTCATACACAGCTCTACTTCATTCTTTTTAACTGCTTAACAGTATAAAGACATCAAAATTTATTAACCTATTCTTTTCTGATGAACACGTAGGTAGTTTTGCTTTGTTACAATTATAGACAGTGATGTAAAGAACCTATTTAGGTATGTCTCCTGTATATATGTAGGAATTACTCCAGTGTATTTAAGAAATGAAATTGCTGTTAAGAAGGATTTGTGAATAGAAAATGCAAAACTGCTCACCAAAGTATTGGTACTCTACTTTCATTTTTAATCTACTTACTAAAGATTAAAGACATATCACAGGGACTTCCCTGGTGGTGCAGTGTTTAAGAATCCGCCTGCCAATGCAGGGGACATAGGTTCGAGCCCTGGTCTGGGAAGTTCCCACATGCCACAGAGCAACTAAGCCCGTGTGCCACAACTACTGAGCCTGCGCTCTAGAGCCCGTGAGCCACAACTACTGAGCCCACGTGCCATAACTACTGAAGTCTGCGTGCCTAGAGCCCGAGCTCCAAAACAAGAGAAGCCACCACAACGAGAAGCCCAGGCACTGCAACAAAGAGTACCCCCTCTCACCACAACTAGAGAAAGCCCATGTGCAGCAATGAAGACCCAACACAGCCAGAAATAAATAGAATAAATAAATTTATTAAAAAATAAAGACATGTCACATTATATACTCCAGAAGCTTAATCTTATTATTTTCTTCCCCCACCATGACTAATCAGTCATACCTCTCCCCATACACACATAGCAAGCAATGAATGCTTATGAAATAAAATGAATATCCAAATCAGGGAAGTAAGAATAGCAGTTAAAAATTTATTAAACATTTGTTCTGTGTCAGATGCTATTTTGAGAATTTTAAATAAATAATACCATCTAATCTTCAAGAAAACCCTAAGAGGTAAATATTGTTATTATCACATTTTGTTATCTGATAGATCAAATTTCCCTTCATAACTCCCCTTTTCAAAATTTTCCTGGCTATTTTCATATTTTTTCTTCCAGGTTAGCTTTAGAATCATGTATGTATCTTAAAATGCAATAGTAAGATCAAGAATGTTTAAATTTAAATTCATAATAAAAACATCTAATAAATGTTTTCTGATGTTATTCCCTACCCAAAATACTCTTTGCCCCTCTAACAGATCAAGAGAGGCTCTGGTTATTTCCCCTCTTTTTAGGCTCCTAGTACATGGAAAAGGAAAAAAAAGCCAAAATAGAGTTTAACTAATTTATAGTATATTTTATAGTTTAATGTCTTTAACACAAAGACAAAACACATAGAATCATATATCATGACCTTATTTGGGGATAATATTAAAAATTTAAATCTAAGGCCCTCCAAGAATGTAAGGCCCAACCTCAATGACCCACCAGTCCAACCCCATTACAAGCCCAGAATTCTCTCTCATTTTCTATCTTCACCTTAACCCCTCCACAAAATTAGTAAACTAAAGTAATGGTTTCCTTTGACCTGATAAATATCTAATTTTCACTTGGAGTTATAATAATAGTAGGTATAAGAGATGGTCAGAATTCATGAAGGGTTAACTTTAATGTTTCACTTGAAAAGGAAACTATGCAAACTTATAATTTATAAAACTAAACTATGCAAATTTAGATGCCTATAAGTTACATCTCAAAATGCAGAAAAAATCAAGAAGATAAGATCCCTCTATTTTTCTTTATAATTGTTTCATCATGTATAATTTATTTTGTTCCTTTGTAGCCTGAATCAACTAATCCTTAAAGTTATCATGAGCTTTTAGATCAGACGCCCATGGTTTCTGCAAGCTTTACTGGCTCCTCAGAGAGAAAGAATTCGCTTGTTAAAATGTAGTGCTTGAATCAGGTCTAGGTTACAATCTTATGGTCTCTTAAAGATATTAATTTGGAGCTACTTTGGTGAAAAAATAAAAGCTTTCTATAAGAGCAACTCATAACACACCTTACTCAAGAAAAGGGTTAGTATTTTGTTTTCTCCAGCCCAAATACACAGAAATTGTTACTGGTATTTTTTTTCATAGTTTTAAAATTGACTAGTTTTTAAATCTTATGTGAAGAACAGCTTTGTTAATGTTACATGCAACCTATGACTAACAGACTCCTGGTAAATATTTACATTCAAAAATATTTTTCTTTTATTAGTACCTCTGATTTAAAACAAACAAACAACCTCTTAGGACCTGAAGCATCTCTAATGCTGGAAAAGTACAAGGACATTTACACTTATTTAGAGTTATTGAAGACTCAGAGCCTTAGAACTTATGAAAATTCACAAGATGCAAAGAGTTTATTTTGTTCCCTTTTAAAATAAAAACTTTAATTACACTACATATACATTTCTTGGCAAAAGGAAGGTTTGAGTCTTAACTGAATCAAGGGCATTATTTTTTAGCCTTGGTTTCTTTCACATGGAAAAAATATTCACCTTTCATTGGTGAATATACTAACCTATTCAGTTCACTGCTAAACACAAAAGATTTCTAAAATAAAATAAGAAAAAGTACTTAATATTATGTAAATCAAGAATATGAGCATTAAAAAAGTTTGATCTTAGGGAAAGCACATCTAAAAATTATCTTCAAGATATTTCTTTCTGTATATATGTTATTACTGAAGAATGTCAGTGAACTAGAAACTACCAGAGTTCAGCAATTTAGTGGCCAGATAATCTGTCTGTTTTCTTCTGTGGGAAATTCTCTTAACTAACTTCACAACTACAAGTTCATTTAAAAAATCATAAATACAAAAAGCTATAGATTGATTTTAAATTTTGTTTGTTAGATCTCTTTAATAGCAAAAGTAATAGATGCTCCCTGTAGCAAGTTAAACAGTATAACAATAAATGAAGAAATACCTAATCATTCCTCCACCAAATTTGACCCTATAAAATAGTAAATGCTAATAGCCTGGTTATTCTTCCATGTTCATTCAAATAATTGGGTTAGCCAAAAAGTTCGTTCGGGTTTTTCTGTTATACATTGTATGGAAAAACCCAAACGAACTTTTTGGTCAACGCAATAATATATAAACATCTCATATATATATATATACATATATATATATATATATACATATATATATATATACATATATATATGTATATATATATATATATATACACACACACACATATATATACGGTTTTGCTTTAGTTTTAATGAAATATATTACACTGCAACTTGCCTTTTGCACTGCTATCATGGCTTTGCCTTCCATCAGAAGACACACAATTAACCCAGTCTTTTTAATACCTATAAAAACACTGCACACTACGGAAGTACCATAATTTATGCTCCTCATAATCATTCTCCCTCCTCTTTTTTTTTCCACAATATATGTATTTTATTATTTTTTTCTTTTGAATTTTATTTTTTATACAGCAGGTTCTTATTAGTTACCTATTTTATACATATTAGTGTATATATGTCAATCCCAATCTCCCAGTTCATCCCCCCACACCCCCACCCCCACTTTCCCCCCTTAGGGTCCATATGTTTGTTCCCTACATCTGTGTCTCTAACTCTGCCCTGAAAACCGGCTCACCTGTACCATTTTTCTAGGTTCCACATATATACCTTAATATACGATATTTGTTTTTCTCTTTCTGACTTACTTCACTCTGTATGACAGTCTCTAGTTCCATCCATGTCTGTACAAATGACCCAATTTTGTTCCTTTTTATGGCTGAGTAATATTCCATTGTATATATGTACCACAACTTCTTTATCCATTCATCTATCGATGGGCATTTAGGTTGCTTCCATGACCTGGCTACTGTAAATAGTGCTGCAATGAACACTGAGGTGCATGTATCTTTTTGAATTATGGTTTTCTCTGGGTATATGCCCAGTAGTGGGATTGCTGGATCATATGATAGTTCTATTTTTAGTTTTTTAAGGAACCTCCATACTGTTCTTCATAGTTGCTGTAAAAATTTACATTCCCACCAACAGTGAAAGAGGGTTCCCTTTTCTCCACACCTTCTTCAGCATTTGTTATTTGTAGATTTCCTGATGATGCCCATTCTAACTGGTGTGAGGTGATACCTCATTGTAGTTTTGATTTGCATTTCTCTAATAATTAGTGATGTTGAGCAGCTTTTCATGTGCTTCTTAGCCATCTGTATGTCTTCTTTAGAGAAATGTCTATTTAGTTCTTCTGCCCATTTTTGGATTGGGTTGTTTGTTTTTTTAATATTGAGCTGCATAAGCTGTTTATATACTCTGGAGATTAATCCTTTGTCCATTGATTCGTTTGCAAATATTTTCTCCCATTCTGAGGGTTGTCTTTTCGTCTGATTGTAGTTTCCTTTGCTTTTCAAAAGCTTTTAAGTTTCATTAGGTCCCATTTGTTTATTTTGGGTTTTATTTCCATTACTCTAGGAGGTGGATCAAAAAAGATCTTGCTGTGACTTATGTCAAACAGTGTTCTTCCTATGCTTTCTTCTAACAGTTTTATCGTGTCTGGTCTTACATTTAGATCTCTAATAAATTTTAGTTTATTTTTGTGTATGGTGTTAGGGAGTTTTCTAACTTCATTCTCTTACATGTAGCTGTCCAGTTTTCCCAGCACCACTTATTGAAGAGACTATCTTTTCTCCATTGTATATCCTTGCCTCCTTTGTCATAGATTAGTTGACCATAGTTGCATGGATTTATCTCTGGGCTTTCTATCCTATTCCATTTATCTATATTTCTGTTTTTGGGTCAGTACCATATTGTCTTGATTACTGTAGCTTTGTAATATAGTGTGGAGTCAGGGAGCCTGATTCCTCCAGCTCTGTTTTTCTTTCTCAAGGTTGCTTTGGCTATTTGGGGTCTTTTGTGTTTCCATACAAATTGTGAAATTTTTTGTTCTAGTTCTGTGAAAAATGCCATTGGTAGTTTGATAGGGATTGCATTGAATCTGTAGATTGCTTTGGGTAGTATAGTCATTTACACAATGTTGATTCTTCCAATCCGAGATTCTTCCAATCCAAGATTCTTCCAATTCGATTGTGTCATCTTTGATTTATTTCATCAGTGTCTTATAGTTTTATGAGTACAGGTCTTTTACCTCCCTAGGTAGGTTTATACCTAGGTATTTTATTCTTTTTGTTGCAATGATGAGATTGTTTCCTTAATTTCTCTTTCTGATTTTTGTTGTTAATGTATAGGAATGAAAGAGATTTCTGTGCATTAATTCTGTATCCTGAAACTTTACCAAATTCATTGATTAGCTGTAGTAGTTTTCTGGAGGCATCTTTAGGATTCTCAATGTATAGTATCATGTCATCTGCAAACAGTGACACTTTTACTTCTTCTTTTCCAATTTGTATTCCTTTTATTTCTTTTTCTTCCCTGATTGCCATGGCTAGGACTTCTAAAACTATGTTGAATAATAGTGGCGAGAGTGGACATCCTTGTCTTGTTCCTGATCTTAGAGGAAATGCTTTCAGTTTTTCACCATTAAGAATGATGTTTGCTGTGGGTTTCTCATATATGGCCTTTAGTATGTTGAGGTAGGTTCCCTCTTTGCCCACTTTCTGGAGAGTTTTTATCATAAATGGGTGTTGAATTTTGTCAAAAGCTTTTTATGCATCTATTGAGATGATCATATGGTTTTTATTCTTCAATTTGTTAATGTGGTGTATCATATTGATTGATTTGTGTATATTGAAGAATCCTTGCATCTCTGGGATAAATCCCACTTGATCATGGTGTATGATCCTTTTAATGTGCTGTTGGATTCTGTTTGCTAGTATTTTGTTGAGGATTTTTGCATGTATATTCATCAGTGATACTGGTCTGTAATTTTCTTTTTTTGTAATATCTTTGTCTGGTTTTGGTATCAGGGTGATGGTGGCCTCATAGAATGAGTTTGGGTATGTTCCTTCCTCTGCAATTTTTTGGAAGAGTTTGAGAAGGATGGGTGTTAGCTCTTCTCTACATGTTTGATAGAATTCACCTGTGAAGCCATCTGGTCCTGGACTTTTGTGTCTTGGAAGATTTTTAATCACAGTTTCAATTTCATTACTTGTGATTGGTCTGTTCATATTCTCTGTTTCTTCCTGGTTTAGTCTTGGAAGGTTATACCTTTCTAAACTTTGTCCATTTCTTCCAGGTTGTCCATTTTATTGGCATAGAGTTGCTTATAGTAGTCTCTTAGGATGCTTTGTATTTCTGTGGTGTCCGTTGTTAACTTCTCCTTCTTCATTTCTAATTTTACTGATTCGAGTCCTCTCCCTCTTCTTGATGAGTCTGGCTAAAGGTTTTTCAATTTTGTTTATCTTCTCAAAGAACTAGCTTTTAGTTTTATTGATCTTTGCTATTGTTTTCTCTATTTCTATTTCATTTATTTCTGCTCTGATCTTTATGATTTCTTTCCTTCTACGAACTTTGGGTTTTGTTTGTTCTTCTTTCTCTAGTTCCTGTAGGTGTAAGGTTAGATCATTTATTTGAGATTTTGCTTGTTTCTTGAGGTAGGCTTTTATTGCTATATACTTCCCTCCTAGAACTGCTTTTGCTGCATCCCATAGGTTTTGGATCATCGTGTTTTCATTGTAATTTGTCTTTAGGTATTTTTTGATTTTCTCTTTGATTTCTTCAGTGATCTCTTGGTTATTCAGTAACAAACATTTTAGCGTCCATGTGTTTGTGTTATTTACATTTTTCCCTCTGTAATTGATTTCTAATCTCATAGCTTTGTGGTCGGAAAAGATGTCTGATTTCTTTTTTTTTAATTTTTGAATTTTATTTTACTTATTTATTTATACAGCAGGTTCTTATTAGTCATCTATTTTATGCACATCAGTGTATGTACATGTCAATCCTAATCTCCCAATTCATCACACCACCTCCCCCACCCCCTGACATAATTTCAATTTTCTTAAATTTACTGACACTTTATTTGTAACCCAGGATGTGATCTATCCTGGAGAACGTTCCATGTGCACTTGAGAAGAAAGTGTAATCTGCTGTTTTTGGATGGAATGTCCTATAAATATCAATTAAATCTATCTGGTCTATTGTGTCATTTAAAGCTTGTGTTTCCTTACTAATTTTCTGCCTGGATGATCTGTCCATTGGTGTAAGTGAGGTGTTCAAGTCCCCCACTCTTACTGTGTTACTGTTGATTTCCTCTTTTAGAGCTGTTAGCTGCCTTATGTATTGAGGTGCTCCTATGTTGGGTGTATATTTATAATTGTTATATCTTCTTCTTGGATTGATCCCTTGATCATTATGTAGTGTCCTTCTTTGTCTCTTGTAACATTCTTTATTTTAAAGTCTATTTTATCTGATATGAGTATTGCTACTCCAGCTTTCTTTTGATTTCCATTTGCATGGAATATCTTTTGCCATCCCCTCACTTTCAGTCTGTATGTGTCCCTAAGTCTGAAGTGGGTCTCTTGTAGACAGCATATATATGCGTCTTGTTTTTGTATCCATTTAGCAAGCCTGTGTCTTTTGGTTGGAGCATTTAATCCATTCACATTTAAGGTAATTATCAATATGTATTTTCCTATGGCCATTTTCTTAATTGTTATGGGTTTGTTTTTGTAGGTCCTTTTCTTCGCTTGTATTTCCCACTTAGAGAAGTTCCTTTAGCATTTGTTGTAGAGCTGGTTTAGTGGTGCTGAATTCTCTTAGCTGTTGCTTGTCTGTAAAGCTTTTGATTTCTACATCAAATCTGAATGAGATCCTTGCCCGATAGAGAAATCTTGTACCTAAACCCTTTCATCACTTTAAATATATCATGCCACTCCCTTCTGGCTTGTAGAGTTTCTCCTGAGAAATCAGCTGTTAACCTTATGGGCATTCCCTTGTATGTTATCTGTCGTTTTTCCCTTGTTGCTTTCAATAATTTTTCTTTGTCTTTAATTTTTGTCAATTTGATTACTATGTGTCTCAGAGTGTTTCTCCTTGGGTTTATCCTGCCTGGGACTCTCTGTGCTTCCTGGACTTGGGTGGCTATTTCCTTTCTCATGTGAGGGAAGTTTTCGACTATAATCTCTTCAAATATTTTCTCAGGTCCTTTCTCTCTCTCTTCTCCTTCTGGGACCCCTATAATGCGAACACTGTGGCATTTAATGTTGTCCCAGAGGTCTCGTAGGCTGTCTTCATTTCTTTTCATTCTTTTTATTTTATTCTGTTCCATGGCAGTGAATTCTACCATTCTGTCTTCCAGGTCACTTCTCTGTTACTCTGCCTTGGTTATTCTGCTATTGATTCCTTCTAGTGTATTTTTCATTTCAGTTATTGTATTGTTCATCTCTGTTTGTTTGTTCTTTAATTCCGCTAGGTGTTTGTTAATTCTTCTTCGTCTTTGTTAAACATTTCTTGCATTGTTCACTTGCTGGGTCTCATTGTGGAATACTCAGAGACTGCCCACCTAGTTTTTCCTTAGAGTATATGCCAGTAAATATTGACATGATGACCATGTCTGTCACCAGTTATTTCATCTATAATGCTGTGTATGCAGTGGCCCAAGGGCTCCATAAAATGCTTTTGGTGAAAACGGAAATGGCATCTCCAGGGCGTAGAGCCCAATGTATACTTCTTCCTTGGCAGGAAAATGCCCTCCAGAAGCAGGACCTGCATTGATCACCTGATGGCATCGTGAGGTACTTTATTGAGATATAACATCATGACCATGCTTTTATCTCAAGATTAACAGAATCAAACAAAATGGATGGAGCTAGTTATAGGCATGTCTGCAGTCGTTACAGCTATTTGCAGAATTCTGCCACTGGGAGCTTCAAGTACTAATTATTTAATTAGAAAGTGTATCAGGGGGCTTCCCTGGTGGCGCAGTGGTTGGGAGTCCGCCTGCCGATGCAGGGGACGCGGGTTCGTGCCCAGGTCCGGGAAAATCCCGCGTGCCGCCGAGCGGCTGGGCCCGTGAGCCCTGGCCGCGGGGCCTGTGCGGCCGGAGCCTGTGCTCCGCAACGGGAGAGGCCACAACAGTGAGAGGCAGCCCGCGTACCGCAAAAAACAAAAAACAAAAAACAAAAAACAAAAACAAAAAAAAAAAAAAAAAAAAAGAAAGTGTATCAGGGGACTTCCCTGGCGGTCCAGTGGTTAAGACTCTGGCCTCCCCACGTGTAGGCATGGGTTCAATCCCTGGTCAGGGAACTAAGCCCCACACGCCTCACGGCATGGTCAAAAAACCAAACAAAAATAATAATAATAACAACAATAGAGGCTGCCTCTGTCCGGTGCTAGTCCATAAAATAAAATAAATTTTTAAAAAAGTCATATGAACTTTTATTCTCCGCTTTGTGGAGAATAAAACTTCATATGACTTTTATTCTTCAGTTTGTTAATGTGATGTATCATATTGATTGATTTGCAGATATTGAACAATCATTGTATCTGTGGGATGCAAGCTGAATTCAATATTATGTTAAAAGGATCATACACCATGATCAAGTGGCTATTTCTATTTACAGAGATAACCAATAGAGGCAACAAGGAATCTATGACATGACAACACCACTCACGCCAAAATACTTTTTCAACAACAATTTTAGGATTTTAGCTTTATATGCTTCTACTTAAAAGATATAAATCCAGAGGAGTGGCCAAAATGGCAGAATAGGAAGCAGTGAGCTCACCATCTCTCATGGGCACACCAAATTTACAACTATTTACAGAACAACTATTGATGAGAAAAACCAGAAGGCTAGCAGAAAAGTTCTTCTACAACTAAAGATATAAAGAAGGAATAACCAAGAGATGCGTAGGAGGGATGCAAAGATGGTGCAATATCTGCAAATCAATGTGATACATGACATTAACAAATTGAAAAATAAAAATCACATGATCATCTCAAGAGATGCAAAAAAAGCTTTTGACAAAATTCAACATCCATTTATGGTAAAAAGTCCACGAAGTAGGTACAGAGAGAATGCACCTCAACATTATAAAGACCATATATGATAAGCCCACAGCTAACATCATACTCAATGGTGAAAAGCTGAAAGCATTTCCTCTAAGATCAAGAATAAAACAAGGATACCCACTCTCACCACTTTTATTCAACATAATATTGGAAGTCCTAGCCACAGTAATCAGACAAGAAAAAGAAATAAAAGGAATCCAAATTGGAAAAGAAGTAAAACTGTCACTGTTTGCAGATGACATGATACTAAACATAGAAAGTCCTAAAGACGCCATCAAAAACTACTAGAACTCATCAATGAATTCAGTAATGCTGCAGGATTCAAAATTAATATACAGAAATCTGTGGCAGGGAGTCTCCTGGTGGTCTAGTGGTTAGGATTCGGCATTTTCACTGCCATGGCCCAGGTTCAATCCCCAGTCAGGGAACTCCTGCAAGCTGCACAACACAGCCCAAAAAAAAAGAAAGAAAGAAATCTGTTGCATTTCTATACACTAACAACAAACTATCATGAAGAGAAATTAAGAAAACAATCCCATTTAAAACTGCACTGAAAAGAATAAAATACCTAGGAATAAATCTAACTAAGAAGGTAAAAGACCTGTACTCAGAAAACCATAAGACACTGATGAAAGAAATGAAAGACGACATTAACAAATGTAAAGATATACTGTGTTCATGGATTGGAAGCACTAACATTGTTAAAATGACCATACCACCCAAGGCAATCTACAGGTTCGATGCAATACCTATCAAAATGCCAATGGCATATTACACACTACAAAACAAATAATTCTAAAATTTGTACAGAATTACAGAAGATACTGACTAGACAAAACAATTGTGAGAAAGAACAAAGCTGGAGGTATTAAGCTCCCTGGTTTCAAACTATATTACAAAGCTACCGTACTCAAAACAGTATGGTACTGATACAAAAACAGACACATAGATCAATGGAACAGAGTGTCCAGAAACGAACCCAACTTATATGGGCAATTAATCTGTGACACAGGAGACAAGAATATACAATGGAGAAAGGATAATCCCCTTAAATAAATGGTGTTACTAAAACTGGACAGCTACATGCAAAAGAATCAAACTGGACTACTTTCTCACACCATATACAAAAATAAACCCAAAATGGATTAAAGACTTAAATGTAAGACCTGAAACCATAAAACTTCTAGAAGAAAATATAGGCAGTATGCTCTTTGACACAGGTCTTAGTAATTTTTTTTGGATATGTCCCCCCAGGCAAGGGAAACAAAAGCAAAAATAAACAAATGGGACTACATCAAACTAAAAAGCTTTTGCAAAGTGAAGGAAACTATCAACAAAATGAAAAGGCCACTTACTAAATGGGAGAAGATATTTGCAAATGATATATCTGACAAGGGACTAGTATCCAAAACATACAAAGAACTCATATAACTCAACATCCAAAACACAAACAATCCAATTTAAAAATGTGCAGAAGACCTTAATAGAAATTTCTTCAAATCTGACATAAACATGGCCAACAGGTCCATGAAAAGATGTTCATCACCACTAATCCTCAGGGAAATGCAAATTAAAACCACAATGAGAAATCACCTCACACCTGTTAGAATGGCTATTATCAAAGAGACAATAAATAAATAAATAACCAGTGTTGATAAGGATGAGGAGAAAAGGAAACCCTCATGCACTATTGGTTGGAATGTAAATTTGTGTGGTCACTATAGAAAACAGTATGGAGATTCCTCAAAAATTAAAAATAGAACTACCATACAATCCAGCAATTCCACTCTTGGGTATTTATCTAAAGAAAATGAAAACACTCATTTGAAAAGACATACACACCCCTGTGTTCATAACAACAGTATTTACAACAGCCAAGATATGGAAGAAACCTAAATATCCATTGATAGATGAATGGATAAAGAAGAAATGGTATATACATGTACCATGGAGTATTACTCAACCATAAAAAAGAATGAAATCTTGACTTTTGTGACAACATAGACGAGCTTAGAGAATATTATACTACGTGAAATAAGTCAGAGAAAGACAAATACCACAAAATTTCACTTATTTGTGGAATCTAAAAAACAAAACAAATGAACAAAATAACTAAACAGAAACAGTCATAGATACAGAAGACAAACAGATGTTTGCCAGAGAAGAGGGGACTGAGGGTGAGAGAGATAGGTGAGGGAGATTAAGAGGTAAAAACTTCCAGTTACAAAATAAATGAGTCATGGGTATGAAATGCACAACGTAGGGAATTTAAGTCAATAATAATGTAATATCTTTATATGGTGACAAATGATAACTAGACTAGCGATGATCCTTCTGTAATGTACAGAAATATTGAATCACTACATTGTGTACCAGGAACTAACATAATGATGTAGGTCAATTATACTTCCAAAACAAATGAAGACACTCATAGAAAAAGAGATCAGATTTGTGGTTACCAGTGGCAGGAGGTAGGGAGGGGGAGGGAGAATTGTGTGATGATGGTCAAAAGATACAAACTTCCAGTTATAAGATAAATAAGTACTAGGAATGTAAAGCACAACATGATAAATACAATTAGCATTGCTGTATGTTATATATGAAAGTTAAGAGAGTAAATCCTAAGAGTTCTCACCAGAAGGAAAAAAGGTTTCTTCATTTTCTTTTTATTTTTTTGTATCTATATGAGATAATGGATGTTTACTAAACTTATTGTGGCAATCATTTCATGATATAAGTACATCAAATCATTATGCTCTACACCTTAAACTTATACAGTGCAGTATGTCAATTATATCTCAATAAAACTGGAAGGGGAAAATAAAAAGCCTGAAACAACAACAATAAATAAGATAACCTTTAGCCTGCAACAAAAACATAATCATGAGTTTAAAAAATAGGAAGAGAGGAATACTTAGAACCTTTAAAATTCTTTAAAACCTTGCCCTCAACAATTCAATCTTGGGAAAGAAGACTGTTTAGGTAAACTGCTATAAAATTTTTCTTTACAGAAGGCTTTCCAGACTGAAGTGCTTTAAATACCTTGATTTCTCTATTCATTTTAAAAGACACAGGCTCTTGACACTCCCCCTTGTATACATGGGGGAAATTTTTTAAAATAAATGTTTCTATAAAGGGTTAAAGAAGCTATGTTGGAGAAAAACTTCTTTAAAACGAAAATAATCAATTCCCGGCCAATCTGATGGAAATGTCATACTGAACATAAAACTAACCCCCTTGCTTCTTTCCTACTTTTCTGGTACTGTGACATGAGAAATTATACATTGTGAATTCTACACTAGAAGTTACAATACATATGCTATATTTAACATACTTTAGTTAAACAGAAAAAGTAAAAATAGAATAGTTCTTAAGCAAGTTTCTAGGGATAAATGAAGAGTTTGTGTGCCAGTAGTTGTTAGTTTTAATTACATCAGAGAGAAAAGTAGACCTCATTTCCTGAGGTTCAAGGGGGAAAAAATCCACTTCAAGAGGTACCATCATTAATGGTTGTCCTAAATTGTAAATCTATAACCTTTGAGGGCATAGGTGAATGAAACCCTACTGTTTTTCCCCAGATTACTCACAGAGTTAGTAATATAATTTGGCAATGATTCTTAAGGTTATCAGAAATTTCTAATCCCTTGCTCATAAGTTATCTTCAAGCATTCTTGTTTATAGCAGCTTAATGACAAGCAGCAGTGAAATGGAAATTCTTTTTGCCTGACGGCAGGGTGTATAGGAAGAAAATTCAGATGAAGAACATATTTCAGATCGCCAGAGCTGACAAAAGTGAAAAATGTGCCAGACAGCCTCCGCAAGCTACAATTTTTGTAATTAGAAATGCTAAAACCTTTTCAATGGTGCTGCCCACATTTGAGGGTTTTTATACAAAACAAAGCAACTATTTTTCTTATACAGCAATTTTATTTTTATTTATGACTTTTTCTTATGAAAAAATGATTGACTTCATATTCATTGAATAATTTATCTAAATTCATGCTATAAATGGTAGAAAAGAAGAATATTCTTATGGAGTCATATCTCATCTTGTATGAAAGTGAAAAATGAAGATATTGGAAAGAAGAAAGCCATTTGTTCAACAAAGCTTTAATCAATATCTACCTCATGCCAAGCACTGGTCATAGCCGTGAGGATGTACAGAGATAATACCACAACTATTTCATGTACTCATTCATTTACTCAAATACTTAAAGTATTCATCACTTAATGTCAAGGCTGGACAAGACACTCGAGATACAAAACAATACCACAGAGCTAAGTTTCTCACTGTTGGAGATGGGAGTTATAAATATAGGGGGAGATTAGAATAAATCCTGGGGTGTTGGATTTCAGTGGAAACATTAATATGAACTCTTAGTTACAGAACTTTAATTTAGACGTAGACATAGATACATACACACACACACATATTTTCTAGCTCAGTCTGTGAGAGCTGAGACCTGAGAGGGTCTAGAACCAATGACACATTAGTAGCAATGAGCCAATAACCCAGATTTTAGTTTTTAAATACCATTCTCCACTAAAAGGAACGAGGGCACCTTAGAAAAAGGCTGAGTCCAGGGCTGGGGCAAGGAAAGTACACAAAGAACCTAAGACATCTTGTTATACCAAAGTAAGAAATTCTCAAAGAACAATGAAGACATATGAAAAGAACAGAGGAGCAGTGTGTCTCACTGGCCAAATCCAGACTAATTCAAGCATCGAAATAATTTATGACGGTAATGCAATATAACTCCTTGAATAAGAAAAGAATCTATGAGTTTGAATAATATTAATTAAAAATAAAGAGGAAAAAGGAAGTTCTTCCTTAGAGCAAAATGCCAACTAATAAATATGGAAAGATAGAATGATGGATGCTTACAGCTATTGGGTGAAAGTTTGATGAAGAACAAGATATTTACAGTTTCAAAGTACCTCCCCACAAATTACATATTAACTACAAAGGAAAAACAGTAATTTTACAGTGGAGAAACCTGGTAGACAGAATTTAAACAAGTGAAAATCAGTAATATTTGTACAAACTGATATCATGTGCTTACTGATACTGAGAAGGGCGCAACCTTCCTTTGATTGCTTTTCTGCCAAAACTACAAAACCTCAATCTAATCATGAGGACATATTAGACAAATCCAAATTGAGGGATATTGTACAACATGATTGACCTCTACTCTTTAGAATACGTTAAGGTCAAAAAAGGAAACAAAGGCTAAAGAACTGTTCCAGATTAACGGAGGTTAATGAGACATGAAAATTACAGTTGACCCTTGAACAATGCAGGTGTTATTCTGCATATGACCTACAGTCAGCACTCCATATCTGCAGTTCCTCTGCATCGATCATAGACTGTGTAGTACTGTATTGGGTTGGCCACAAAGTTCGTTTGGTTTTTCTGTAACATCTTACAGAAAAATCTGAACTAAGTTTTTGGCCAGGCCAATAGTTGCGACCTCAAAACTGCCTGAAAAACACTGTTTTTGCCTGTCTTCCATTCATTGCAGGAATGCCACGTGAGAAAGAGTATTCCCGAAAAAAACGGGGTGCCCGCAATTCCTTGATAGGAGCTGATCCCACAGCACTCTTTAGCTAAGGGGCAAACTGAACTTGATTGATAGCCTCAAAGTAAGGTCCTGTTTTTCCTAACAATGAAGTTAGGCATGCAGGAGATTTCATGAAGCCTTAGACAATATAGTGCATTAACTCTAGTATGCCATTCAGGACCCGAAGGATTCTGGCGTCTGCATTACTTTTCATGGAAGAACACACTGCACCAAAAGTCTCTCCTGTCTTCTGAGCAACATCAAGGGTAAAAGGCCGTTGGGATCAAGTATTTCTATGTAGAATTAGAGGGAACAAACTACTTTCTTCGTTGGATAGCTAGATGTCCACAGCTTCAAAACTGCCTCAGGAACACAGTTCTAGCTGGCCTTATCTTCAAGTGCCTAAGTGAGTAAACCTGAGTTGCATTGAACAAAACACTGTGCCTAAAATTTCCTCTGGGATCTCATACAAGATGACTCTCACCTCCTGGGAAAACTAGATTTTAGGTCCAGCCAGAAAAAAAAGTATAGTTTTTCCCTCAACATTGCTAGGCATTTGGCAGATCCAAAGTCGCCTAGACCAAACTCAGATATTAACTCGGTATCCAATTCACCAAAAGCAGAACTCCATGCGTCCAAAATTTATTCACATACGGCCCAGGGTGTCCAATGTGTCTCTTGTGGCTAGTCAGAAACTCCAGGTAATTTTGCTGTGTATTCAAGTCTGTAATTGGAGACTGATGAGAAAACCAGTACTTTTGCCATTTGAAAGCTCAGTTTTGGGTTGGCCACAAATTTCACTGGGTTTTTCCATAACACCTTAAGGAAAATCCCAAACCAACTTTTTGGCCAGCCCAATAGTATTTACTATTGAAAAAATATCTGTGTACAAGTGGACCTGCATAGTTCAAATCCACATTATTCAAGGGTCAACTGTAAATGGAATGTTTGTTCCTGGATTAAATACTAGACTGAGGAAAAAAATAGCTACAAAAGATACCATTGAGAAAATGGACAAATTTGACTATGGACTACAGATTCAAAAAAATAGTAGAAAATAGTATTATATCAAGGTTAAATTTCCTGATTTTGATAAGTATACTGTATTTTATATAAGGGAATGTTCTTCTTAAGAACTACCTACTGAAGTATTTAGGGGTAAAAGGGCACCACGTTGGCAACTTTTTCTCAAATGGTTCAGAAAAACATTATATGTATATAAAAAATTTCACAGTTAGAAAACAATTGGCGGCCTTCCTCGGTGGCGCAGTGGTTGAGAATCCACCTGTCAATGCAGGGGAAACGGGTTCGAGCCCTGGTCTGGGAAGATCCCAAATGTTGCGGGGCAACTAAGCCCGTGAACCACAACTACTGAGCCTGCGCTCTAGAACCCGCGAGCCACAACTATTGAAGCCCACGTGCCTAGAGCCCGAGCTCCACAACAAGGGAAGCCACCGCAATGAGAAGCCCACGCACTGCAACGAAGAGTAGCCCCCACTTGCCACAACCAGAGAAAAGCCTGTGCACACCAATGAAGACCCAACGCAGCCAAAACTAACTAAATAAATTTATTAAAAAAAAACAATTGGTAAATCTGGGTAAACAGTATATGGGATATCCTTGTGCTAACTTTGTAACTCTTCTTTAAGTTTGAATTGATATCAAAATAAAAAGTTATAAACAAACGAAACACTATAGTTAATTCATTAATGAATGTAGTCGTTCAGTTAAGATTTTACTATACGTCAGATAGTGGACAAAAATAAGTAGAAAACAAGATTCCTACCCTTGAGGACATCCCAGTCTTAAAACGGTTGCTCAGCCTTTCAAAAAAACAAGTTGTAGAATTATCTTACTACCACTCTCTTTTAATGCAGCCAAAACACTTCATGAAGAAAATGTATTGTGAAGGACTAGAACATTTTCCCCACTATACTAGAAATTATATAATGAACATTCCTAAAAATAAGTAAATCTATCTCCTGAGAGACAGAATTTTTGTTTTAAAAAATATTTGAGTTGTGATATAATCTACATTGCAGTAACATTACTAAAGAATTGGGGGGTATAACTTGCTTTATTAATGCCAAATATTACGTTTAAATGCCAAATTAATCATTCATTGTGATTTGAAAGAATAATAACACAATGATCAGGAACAACAAATGATGAAAAAGTGAAAACATATTTGTGAAGTAGAGGCCTTTAGGTGTTAATTGGAAACAAAAAGTGATAATACTTAAGAAAGACATGGGTGCAGACACAGAATAATAGGACAGAACTAAAGAAACATACTCGAGTCATTGACACTTGCTGAATGCTTACAGATAGAAAAAACCCTTAGTTCACAACCAGATTGGATTTTTCAAAGACTGAGCAAATGGTAGTGACATCACTCAAAAATAAGGTAGAAAGAACAATAGTGAACATTTACTGGGCACTTACTATGTGCTGAGTACTTTATCTGCTTTATTTTACCTAATCCTCACAACAACCTCCATTAGATAGGAACAAGTTCCCCCTTATACAGATGAGGAGACTATGTTTGGGAAGAGAAGTTGAGAGACATGGCTAGTAAGTGACAGACATGGGATTCAAAACTCCAGGTTGGTTTAACTCCAAAGCCATGCTCTTAAACATTACATAATCTGCTTTTCAATGAGATATGAGGATGATTTCAGTCAAAATATCTGAAGATCTTCTATATGCACATACTATGATACACACTGGATAGATAGTGAACAAAAGTAACAACATAATCCCTGATTTCACAGAATTTACAGTCTATTATACATAACTCACTGGAACAGAAGTGAAAAATTAGTAGCCTTCTTTAATAAAATACCTAGGAATAAACCTACCTAAGGAGAGAAAACACCTGTATGCAGAAAACTATAAGACACTGATGAAAGAAATTAAAGATGATACAAACAGATGGAGAGATATACCATGTTCTTGGATTGGAAGAATCAACATTGTGAAAATGACTATACTACCCAAAGCAATCTACAGATTCAATGCAATCCCTATCAAACTACCAATGCCATTCTTCACAGAACTAGAACAAAAAATTTCACAATTTGTATGGAAACACAAAAGACCCCGAATAGAAAAAGCAATCTTGAGAAAGAAAAACGGAGCTGGAGGAATCAGGCTCCCTGACTCCAGACTATACTACAAAGGTACAGTAATCAAGACAGTATGGTACTGGTACAAAAACAGAAATATAGATCAATAGAACAGGATAGAAAGCCCAGAGATAAACCCACGCACATCTGGTCATCTTATCTTTGACAAAGGAGGCAAGAATATACAATGGAGAAAAGACAGCCTCTTCAGTAAGCAGTGCTGGGAAAACTGGACAGCTACATGTAAGAGAATGAAATTAGAACACTCCCTAACACCATACACAAAAATAAACTCAAAATGGATTAAAGACATAAATGTAAGGCCAGACACTATAAAACTCTTAGATAAAAACACAGGCAGAACACTCTATGACATAAATCACAGCAAGATCCTTTTTGATCCACTTCCTAGAGAAATGTAAATAAAAACAAAAACAAACAAATGGGACCTAACAAAAATAAAGAAATGGGACAAATGGCACAGCAAAGGAAACCATAAACAAGATGAAATGACAACCCTCAGAATAGGAGAAAATATTTGCAAATGAAGCAACTGACAAAGGATTAATCTCCAAACTATACAAGCAGCTCATGCAGCTCAGTATCAAAAAAACAAACAACCCAATCTAAAAATGGGCAGAAGACCTAAATAGACACTTCTCCAAAGAAGATATACAGTTTGCCAACAAACACATGAAAGGATGCTCAACATCACTAATCATTAGAAAAATGCAAATCAAAACTACAATGAGATATTGCCTCACACCAGTCAGAATGGCCATCATCAAAAAATCTACAAACAATAAATGCTAGAGAGGGTGTGGAGAAAAGGGAACCCTCTTGCACTGTTGGTGGGAATGTAAATTGATACAGCCACTATGGAGAACAGTATGGAGGTTCCTTAAAAAACTAAAAATAGAACTACCATATGACCCAGCAATCCCACTACTGGGCATATACCCTGAGAAAACTGTAACTCAAAAAGAGTCAAGTACCACAATGTTCATTGCAGCACTATTTACAATAGCCAGGATGTGGAAGCAACCTAAGTGTCCATCAACAGATGAATGGATAAAGATGTGGCACATATATACAATGGAATATTACTCAGCCATAAAAAGAAACAAAATTGAGTTATTTGTAGTGAGGTGGATGGACCTAGAGACTGTCATACAGAGTGAAGTAAGTCAGAAAGAGAAAAACAAGTACCATATGCTAACACATATATATGGAATTAAAAAAATGGTTCTGAAGAACCTAGGGGCAGGACAGGAATAAAGATGCAGACGTAGAGAATGGACTTGAGGACACAGGGAGGGGGAAGGCTAAGCTGGGACAAAGTGAGAGAGTGGCATGGACATATATACACTACCAAATGTAAAATAGATAGCTAGCGGGAAGCAGCTGCATAGCACAGGGAGATCAGCTCTGTGCTTTGTGACCACCTAGAGGGGTGGGATAGGGAGGGTGGGAGGGAGACGCAAGAGGGAGGGGATATGGGGATATACGTATACATATAGCTGATTCACTCTGTTATACAGCAGAAAGTAACACAACAATGTAAAGCAATTATACTCCAATAAAGATGTTAAAAAAATTAGCTTTCTTTATAGTGAAATGTATTATCAGTACTTAGAAGTTACAATAACGTAACCATCAATGACTTAAAAGTCTTGGGGAAAAGTATCCTCAGAATTAAATGCAGAGTCACCACAAAATAAAGCGAACCTACAGGGAGAATATTCCTAGCCACTTGGCTATGATTTGATTGACTGTACTAACATGTCTAAAGAAATACATTAATTCAGAAGAGAGGTGCATCAGCAATGGAAGTGGAGAGAAAACAGAAGGGCTGTCAGAGAGAGGGTTCCTTTGCCTAAGGGCAGCCACATTCTGGTGAGAAGCACTGCCTTAATGTGGAGGAGGATGTAGCCCAGTGCCATTAAATACCTTAAATTTTTATTTTTATCAAAACAATCCATTTACAGTGTTAAAAGTAGTTCTACAAGGCAGATAATGGGAGTGAAAAAGTGGTCCCCTGCCCCATCTTTCTCCAGCTATCACTTCCTAGTCCTTCCACTAGTATTTCTAGATAACACGTTCATAACTGCTTTTTACAATTTTAAATTTCAAGCATTACACACTGACTTCCTACTACAGATGGATGTGGATTTAGCTGTCTATAGCATTCCCCTCCCCGCTTTCTCAATATAGTTCTATCATGACTGCTGGTTAAATCAACATTGGATGTTTTACATTATTAATACTAAATATTATTCCCAACTGAACCACTAAAAGAATGATGACTGGATTTTGTTTCTTGAAAAAATGCTTCCTTCTAATTAGCTGCCCCTGCTTTTGTTAATTTGCTCAGTTTTCTATACATCTCAATGATATGAGGATAATTTCAGTCAAAGTATCTGAGGATCGATTATGCACACATACTGTGATAATGAACAAGATGCTATACAATTCCTGACCTTACAGAATTTAGAGTCTAGAATGTATAACAAACTGGGACAATATTAATTTACCCCAAACTGTTCCTGGAATTCCTCCTAAATTAGTCAAATAATTAGACAGCCTGGTTTTCCTCTAACTGTATTTTCTTTTTTCTTCCACCTCCATTTTATTTTCTATCTCATCATCTTTTTAATCTACTTTTTTGGAAGACAGTCTCAATTTTCTCTCTCAAACCTCCTACTGAATTAATAATCATTTAAATATTCAAAAGAGTTTATTCTTTAAAGGATCCTTTCTAGAGTATCCTATTTTTTTTATAGATACAATATCTTCTCTTACCTCTGAGATTTTAATTACAGGTTTTTGAAATGTCTTTTGCTCATACATTGTTTCTGTTCCTTTCACATTCTTTTTTAAAATTTTCCTGTTTTGGTTTCTTTCATGTTAAAGACTTTTCCTCTAACATGTCTGTTCAAGTTAAGCGTGAGACAATAAAAAGATGAGCAATAGCTGTATGTAGAAGGTAGAACTTACTGACTAGTAGATTTCACCATAGCAAACCAGTTTTTTCACTAGGGACCCCAATGTCCTTACATGTGGCTCTTCTTTCTTTAGCTGTTCTTTTTCCCTGAAGAGATATCCTCCGTGCTCCTGTGTGTGTTTGTTGGGGTAGAGGGAAAGAGGTGGTAATAAGCCTGGCAGCCTTCCGTGTGCTAGCCAGAAGTGGGTAGAGAGTATTTCAACTAGTAGGCAGACTCTGGTTTTGATCCTGTTAAAACTTAAATCAGACTATGTTACCCCAACTGATTCTGAGAACATCAAGTCCTTACAATGGCCAAAAAGGCCCCACATGATCTCTCCCACCCACCCCATGCTCCTCATCTCTCACTCCCCTCCAACCAACTAACTTTCTTGTTGCTTCAGGCCTGCATCTACATTAGGGCCTTTGCACTGGCCGTTCTTTTGCCTGCAGCACTCTCCCCCATGATCACCATGGCTCATTCCCTGTCTTCCAAGTCATTGCTCAAATAACTCCTAACATGCCACCTCGTTTTAAACTACAACCCCTCCCACCCTGCACTCACAACCTCCCTTACCCTACTCTATTTCCTTTTTCCGTAAGTATTTATCACCTTCTAACACACTATACAAATCACTATTGTGTCTACTATTTATTGTTTATCTCCTCTCACAAAAACAGAGTTTGGTCTGTTTTTTATCACTAATATATACCCAATACCTATAAGAGTGCCGAGCACATAACAGGTATATGCCCCTGTCCTTAACTATGCCCAAGTCAACGGTTCTAGAAAATATACCTCTAGTCTTCCATCAGAGTGGGAAAGGGCAGTCACCTGGCAGCATGCAGCAGAAACAGGAGTCCAGGAATCTTACTTCTCCTCATATAATTTTCAAACAATTCTCCTGTTTTCAACTCTACCAGCATGCCTGCTTTCAGAAATATCTGGTACCCTCAATTTCTGTCATTTTCCAGGGCTCCGCTCTTCAATTACTTTGCTTCTTATTTGCTTCCAACCTTCAAACGTTTAGGATTCTGTATTCTCCGCTCTACTGAATCAGGAAGTACTAGTCCATCCACTTTCTATCTTCCAAAATTCTGTTCAACTTTTGTCTACTGTTTTCACCTCTCCATTAGACTACGGTCACTTCAGTGGGGAGCAGAAAATGGAGCATGTGGTCAATGTACCATATTTACCTTTACTGCTAAATATCTGACTCCTACAACCAACTCCCCTTCTTTACATCCCCTTGCTCTTCAGGAAATCTCCTGATAATGATGGCTTCTTACACAGGTATACTCCAGTGATAGCGAGAAAACTCATCCTATTTATTCTTTTTAGCAGGTAGTAACTCCATATACATTGGGCTCTGACCTTGGCAAAGTCCCCTCAGGAGACATATCTACACTTAGGATGCGGACACACCACCAGACCAAAGTCACACTAAACTAGTACAACCTTACAAGCCTTTTGGGGGATAGCCAGCAAACCTTTTGTTTTTTATTAAATGGATAAATGGATTAATTTATCCATTTTCCATATTTATTCATTTTCATTTATGAAAATATGAATATTTTCGTATTTTAAATTTCAACAGAATAGAGCTGAATTAACAAAAATGGGGAGGCCTAAAAAAGAACTAGAAGATAAATATAAGCAGATAGGCACGTGGTTGGGCAGGTGGACAGACTGGACAGAGATAATTTATAATAAATATATAATCTACCATTTGCTGAGTACCAGATATGCCCTGGGCCTTATATAGGTACTTTATATCTACCATATTGTTAATCCTCACACCCACTTTATAATCTATTATCCCATTTTATAAATGAAAAAACTGAGACTCAGAGATCTTATATCACTAACCTAAAGCAGAGATAAAGCCAGAACTTTATCCAATTCCAAATTCTATGATCTTTATATTATACACAGTTTTTTTTCTTCTTCTTTTTTTAATTAATTAATTTATTTATTTATTTTTGGCTGTGTTGGGTCTTCATTTCTGCACTAGGGCTTTCTCTAGTTGTGGCAAGCGGGGGCCACTCTTCATCGCGGTGCACGGGCCTCTCACTATCGCGGCCTCTCTTGTTGTGGAGCACAGGCTCCAGACACGCAGGCTCAGTAGTTGTGGCTCACGGGCCTAGTTGCTCCGCGGCATGTGGGATCTTCCCAGACCAGGGCTCGAACCCGTGTCCCCTCCAATGGCAGGGAGATTCTCAACAACTGTGCCACCAGGCAAGCCCTACACAGTTTTTAAGTATCAATTAAAACAGATTAAAATGCAACATGATTCTGACTTTAACAAAATGATAATTGGTGATAACATTTTGAATGTTTCTGAAAGTTCTACTAATTTTATAACAAGAATTCTAAGAAAAATGAAAACATGTTGTCTATCCAATTCAACATTCTGTCCCAAAATGGCAAGCAGCATCATAAGATATTTTGTGGTGGGAAACAGCTGCTATCTATGACACCAACTTCAAAAACTTGGGGCAAATCCCTAATACATCCTTATTTTTCCTTAATACCCTACTGTAAGCCTGTCTTCCATTGTATTATGTCTATCATCAAGGTCATAACTATACTAGCCCTAAAACAAAGCCTAGTTATGTCAGTATGAAAAAGGCCCACTATCTCCAGTTGCTGGAATTTCAGGCACATTATCACTGGCTTCTCATGGGAAAAAGTCAAACACTGCCTTTAAGTTCAGAAAACGAAAATTAAACACAGTAAGCAGCCATACCTGGATTAGTAATGAATGACAGCAACACAGCCTGGAACTATTAGTTTCATCTGGGCCGGAAGGAATCTCAGTGGAGGAATTTTTGGCTGCAGCTCTGCTATTTGCTGAGAATTTTGAAAATTAAACACTGATCCACTAAAAATGGAATGTGCCTATGCAGATCACAGTAATGTGTAGGCAGTTGCAGCCAAAAGTTTATATGAGATCTAATAAAGGACTGCATGTCAGAATAGTTTTCAATTTTTCCAACTGAACTCAACAAAAAATAAATGACAGTGATGGGGCTCAAAATATTCACACCCTGGAGCCGCCAAGCTAAATAATTTAATATCTTTTTGAACAGAAAAGCCTTTTCCCCCAGGACATATTTTTCAAAATATTAAATGTTCTGTTAGTTTAGCTTTCCCCTTGCAAGCAGCTGCATTCTTTTTTTGAAACTGGAGAGTGATGGTCTCGCCTCTCCTATAATTGGAGAAAAATTCCAGGCACATTAGATAGGAAGCATTCAAATCATATACTATTATTATACCTTATAAATTATGGTACTCTTAATATTATGCAAAATTTGAATAAGTCAAAATATCCTCAAAAGTTAGGGAGAAAAACACGTTTTGAAATAATAAGGAGGAAGCATTTTACACTGCAAAATTAAGCAAGTCATCTCTCTACATTTTGTTTCATTAAGCATGGAAAGCACTTAGCAACCAACTAAGATTAATTGTGAAAAGCAGAATGCCCTGCTATAATGAGGACTTCGCCCTTGACTTAAGAACTATGGTGACGTGGATCTACCAGTACATAATAATGATTTCCATGTGCTAATCCTGGGAAGGTTAAGACTCATTACTGGCTAAAATATGTTGCTTTCTAAATAGTTCAGTGTGTTGGTTACTTCCACATATATTCTTCTTAATGAAGATAATATATTTTCCCATTTAATTAGATAATTAAAAACATAACTTTCAGGGCTTTCAAATATTAATTGTTTACGTCTATCATTCCTAAATGGTATTATACAGCTCCACAGTGTGGAAAGTTCAAGTGTTGTATATCTTTTCCTCACTTCCCTTGGTACAAAATGGCTGTGTGAGGAGAGGGGCAGAGGAGGAATGGCAGAAGGAGAAAAGAATAGGGGAGTCCAGGTGAAAGGTCCTGATGAGGTTCCTTTTCATATGGAATCTTCAAGAGTTGGTATACAAACCCTCTAACTCAGAGGGTTCTATGACAAAGAATTTGCTTTTGTTTTCAAGTTCTTTGCTTTGCTTTGCTTTGTATCTAGTAGGAGTCCCCTAGCTAAGGGAAGTGAGAGGAGGAGGGGAGACCAGCAGAGACCTCTCCCTTCTTGATAAACCTACTCCCATTGAGAACCCTGAGGGTTCTCTAAGGGACCCTTAAGCTCCCAAGACAAGTTTGAAAATGATTTAGACTGAACTGCTTCAGTTCCCCAGGAAACAAACAGAATTGCTAGTGCTCTAGAGAAGCCATTCTCCTAGGCCCCCAAATCTTGAGCATCTCAAGAAGTTGGGTACCCCCACTCATCTCCTTAACACTCAGGTTTCAAAGCACAGTCTTCTGGGAAGCCGTTTACAATGAAAAAAACAAACACTGGATCAGAATACTTAGGTTCCACAATAAGATCCTTCTCTAATCAACTAAAAGGAGGGCACTAAAGCACTCCACTTTATCACCTGAAAAGTGAAAGGGTCAGATTAGTTTTGGTAATATTAAAATTATTCCTTAGAGCCCAGCGTTCAGAGCTATCTCCAAAACAGGCACTCTAGGACATCAGTTTCTATGATTCAGCCTTGTTAAAGGATCTATTAGTAAGGGAAATACAGTGATGAAAAATAATAAAGCTCTTCCAGTTTTACTCCCCCATATAGACTGTGATCAACATCTCTTGCATATATATCTACATGTTTTCATTTCCAGACCAAATTTTATGTTTCAAGGTACAAAAATTTTTTAGATGACTAGAGCTCCTTCTTAGTGGAACAGCCAAAAATCATGGCCTGCCATCAACTTTGTTATTAAAACACAGAAAACAGATTAATCAACACTAAGTGAAGGGCTCTACTTTTTCTATCAAAAAACTATTGGCAGGTGGCATTATAAAGCAAAATTTACTCCCTCCTCAGGCCCTACTCATTTCTTCACTGCACTTTGCACTATTTGTATATGAATATATACAGTATGTATACATATATACATGCATATGCATATATATGCATATGCAAATATATATGTGTGCGTATATATACACACACACACACACACACACACACACACACATACATATATATATATTTGTTCTTCTTAAGGGCAAGAACCTTAGGTGCCATGTTTAGTATTGTACACCCAGATCCTAGCACCTACCTAGGCATGCAATTTATTTTTGTCATATATGTATATAGCGCTGTGTTAGCTAAGCTCACACAGTTACGGCACTTAGCTAAGCCAGGATTGATTACCAGTATTTTTTTTAAAAGATGGGGCCACGGGGTTTGTGTTTATTAATTTGGTTTGATTTCTCCCCAGTAGAATCAAAGCCTTTGAAAACAGGCATTTTATTTTTGAGGTCAGAATTATCAGCACAGAGATGAAAGAAGCACTATTTTCAAAGGAATATTTTTCTTCTCTAGACTTTTACACATGATAAGACATATGAAGAATGTGATACTTTCTTAGGGTACTTTCTTGGGTATCTCCTTTTCCTAGAGGAGTTCTAAATTTTTCAAGCTGTCACGATGATTCACGTGAATGACGATTTTAGTTAAGAAAACAACTTTGGCTCTTTGACCAACTAGAAAAAAAATACTAAAAGTCTACATTACTGTTTTGTCATAGTTGACATGCCTTCCTTCAAAGGCTTAAAAAAAAACCCAAAATGCTGTCAATTTGGGATTTTTTCCTAGTGAATTTATAACTGATTCCAACTGTTTTTTCACTATACAATTAGCTTCTAAAATATTGAGTGCTTTGTTTCCAGAAATGGAAAAAAATAAAATTAAATTGAGAAATATCTACTTTGTTTTAAATTAAGCTGGCCATTTTTGTCACGAATATTTGAAATAGCGAAAATAATTTTATGGAATACATAATGTTGTATTTCTAAAACCACTAACATTTTTAAAAACAAAGCTGATGCATACAAATATGAAATCACAACACAGTATGCAACAATTAATGAATAAGCTGGGAACTAAGTTCCTTTATAATAAATACTATGATACAAATCTCATGTACTCTTTGAGCATAGAGAACAAAGTAGTGAGCATCTTTTCATATGTAGAGAGGTACCGTAATACCAGTGAGGCAAAGGGCAAAAAGGCCCAACAAATCATCTAGGAGGGAGGGTAGTTATATCCCATGGAGCAATGGTTTTCAACCTTGGAGAATTTGTGAAACCCTCTGAAAACCTGGTAAAGAACTACGGAAACTGTCCCTTAAAGAATGAGTCTTCATGAAATTTTGTATACAATTTCAGGGGTTCTTTAGGCCCTCTGAAGGGCATTCAAAGATCTCAGGTTAAGAGCCCCTGAGGCAGAGATACAGGAAGGTCTATGAAGGGTAGAAAGTGTAGCCCACTGGGCCTGTCAGACAAAGTAATAGGAATTGGGAAATTTCTAAAGATAATAGAAACTTGGGGTAAAATGGGAGAAAACAGAGAGTTAAAAGAAAGAGAGAAAGAGTGAACAACATAGGAGCGAGGAGAGTAGAAAGAGAAGTGGGAAAATTAGAAAACTAAAAAGAAAGGGGAAAAATGAGAGTAAGCAGAGGAGAGAAGAAAGCTGGAGCAAAAATGCACAAGGGGAGGATGTCTGCTTACATTGAATATTATGGCCACCATTTACCAAGTCTTGCTGGAGTGCAAATAACACAGTAAGCATTTTTCAGGTATTTACTCACTTAAATCTCACAACTACCATACGGGATCTACTTTATACATTTCACAGCTCAAGAAACTGAGGCACAGAAAGGTTAACTACACCATTCAATGGACTAGCAGCAGAGCTAGGTTTTAAACATACCTGTTGTTTGCTCCCAAAGCCAGCCTCTACATTTTTATAGCAATGCCCGCTATACAGCCTGTCTTTCTGACACTTGAAAGGCATGCCTAGACCTCTCCTATTTGTATTCCTCCTGAAGACAATTTTCTAATAATGAAGGTGACACCAGGATACATTATCTTTCTTAATAGACACTATACCAAAATCTAAATTACACTCTCATCAAGATCTGAAATTGTCATGAGTTTCTTTTTTATCCCAACTTTACTGAGAGACAATTGCCATACATGTGTGTCATGATTTTCATTTCAACTGAAATGGTACTTTTATTTAGGTTTTTAATCTTTGGAAATTCCGTAATTCCACTTGTCACAATACTTCAAATGCATTAAAAGATTATCAAAACTGTAAAGAAATACAGCCTGTTAACAGTCCACTAATATTTACTCTGAATACTCACTATGGTGGTTTGAGTTCCACAACTTCCTGGCATGGTCCGTGTTTGTCAGATTGGTTGCCAGCTGTTTCACTTTAGTTATTTTTAACAACACTGTTTTGTTAAAGCTGCCTTCCCAAATCACGGATATATTTTTTAGCTACATTGGTCTTGAAAGGTTTATGTTATACAGATTTGGTCCATTGCATTGCAGTATGGTTTTGATTTAGAGGGCCTTTTTGGTATGAATTCTAGGTTTCCAAGTAACTACATTCATCTCAGAGTTTCAGTAATTGGTATTTTTCACATGATTACCAAGCAAAAAATAGAACGTATGCTTCAAAGCTGGGGTACCCTTTCCTAAAAATGTGTTTCTCTTTTATAAGTGAATGGTGAAAATCATCTTGTCACAGGTGTGGAACATATATAGAACAGATGCTTAGATTTTAAAATGCATCAACTTGATCCTACAAAAATATGAATTAATTACATGATCTTAGTCACAGAACTAGAGGAAGCATTCAGAGAAAATAATGTTAGAATGAGGTACTGAAATCACCATCATTTTGTTAATATGTAGTATAGTATATGCATTCACTATTCAGGATAAAACATGGAGTACACAGAGTTAATATCTTTAAAAGCAGAAAATATACAAAAGAAGCATTCCAAAAATGTGGCTTTTCACCTTCTTTGTCATTGGTATTGTACAAGGATTAGGGGGTAGGGAGTCGGGGACAAATATGTACTTTGAGAAACAGTTCATGGGAAGGTAGCATAAAAACACTATTTAAATATTCTCATCATCCCATCCCTATGTGTAGGAAAATGTCTCAGTGAATGTGTGCAGTTCTGATATAAGTATTTCCACATCAGTGGAAGGCAGCTAAAAACATCGGTGTGTGTGTGTGTGTATACACTTTTCACATTATTTGTATTTGTTTGTTTATATGACTGTTTCTGCAACTAGACTGTGAGTTGCTCAAGGTTGATGTGTCTTGTTTTATGCTCAGGGCCTGGCATACTGAGGTGCTCAATAAACATTTGTTAAATGAAATAAGACATAGTCTCTTCCCTCAAAGAGCTCGTAATCTACAACACCTATAATCCTGAATAAATGTCATGTAATCTTGGTTGCATTTTTTAATATAATTTATCTGTATAAAAAGAATGAGCTCTTGACATTTCTATAAGCATAGTATAAAAAATGAGGAGCTCTAAGTTTTTATGGAAAAAAAGAGATGCCAGTATTTCTTACTATACTTTTTCCCTTTTTTTGCAATTTACTCCCCTACTATTTTAAAAATTGATTCCTTTTACATCGAGATGATAATAATGGCTAATATGTATTTGCTACTTTCTACTATATGGCTGGCATCTAATCATTTTATATGCAATTCTCATTTAAGGCTCACAATCACCCTATGAAGTATTATTACACTACCCCACTATCAGGCATGCAATGGAAGAAACAAACATATAAATAGAACATAAAAGTACAGAAATAGAACAACGTAAAACAGAATCCAATGGAGACAGCATTTCAACTCACTGGGGAAAAGATAAATTAGTCAATATTAATGTTGGAATAACTAGCTATACATTTGGAAAAATAAAATATAATTAGATCCTAGAATAAACCCCCCCAAATCTTAGGTAGGTTAAAGATTAAAATGTTTAAAATAAAAGGCAGAAAAAGTGATATGAAAGCCAGAAACAATTTTTTTAAGAGAGATTTACTATTCTCAAGTTTAAAATTCGATATGGCTCCTTTCTTCCTTTAGTTCTTTTCATCCAATGGAATAATTGAGCCAAAATTCACTAGAAGGACCTTCCTCCCTCTCCCTTTTCTTTCATCCTTTTTCCCTTCCCCTGGGCTGAGCACAGCTGCTGGGGAGAGAAGAGTCAGCATGTCCTGGAGCAAAAATTTGGCCAGTTGTAGCCAGAAGATTTGCCATATATAAGGGAAATGAGCAAATAAGTAAATATACTGCAGTCAATGGAAGACAGGTTTCCTAATATGGAAAGAGGAAAGCCTAGGGGGAAAAACCCATGATATTGGATTACAATTAAAGGTATAGGTATAAACTCATGGTTATTTATATAGATGGACTGATATAAAAATAAGTATAGATACATATGTTCTATATATATACCTGTGTGTATATACCCACACATTTATATATAATTTCCAAGCTCTGTCTGCTGACAGGACCTAAAAGCAATGAGGCCTCTGTCCACTGAAAGGACCTAAAAGCAATGCTAGTATCTAGATCTTTGTTTCTAAATACCATTCTCCCTAAAAAGAGCCAGAGCTACTTGGAGAAATGACTGAGTACAGGGTTTAGGCAGGGCAAGTACAAAATGAGCCTAGAATATTTTGTTATGAAAGAATATAAGAAAGGGCTCAATCACAGGCACATGTCAAAAGGACAGAAGAGTCAGCTTTGAAGTAGCCTGTTTTCATTGGCCATTCCTAGTATAATTTGGGCATCAAAATAAATAAAAATAACAATCTTACTTACGTGAAGAGTATGATATGTCTGCATATCTAGACAAAAACTGAAAGATATCTTTATTAGTGGCTATGTTGTGATGGAAACAGGAGAGAAATACATGGAAACAATTTTTAAATCATGCTTTCATTTTTCTTAAGCCTCTTCTCTCAGCATTTTACTTATTTATTTATTTGTTTGTTTGTTTGTTTATTTCTGGCCGCACTGCGCTGCATGCGGAACTCCCCCGACCAGGAATCGAACTCACGCCCTCTGCAGTGGAAGTGCAGAGTCCTAACCACTGGACCACCAGGGAAGTCCAAATCATTCTTTTATACAGCAGATACAGTAGCTTCACTACAAAACTTTAAAACTGTGAAGCCATAAACTGGTATTATCTGCTGCCTCCAAGGATAGGAACTGGTTGGCTGAAGGGCAAGGTTAGAGAGACTGATATCCTACCTTTATTTCTTTTGAATTTTGTACCATGTGCTTATGGTATCTATTTTTAAAAGTAAGCTAAAATATATACAAGGGACTTCCCTGGTGGCGCAGTGGTTAAGAATCTGCCTGCCAATGCAGGGGATATGGGTTCGAACCCTGGTCCGGGAAGATATGTGCTGTGGAGCAGCTAAGCCCATACGCCACAACTACTGAGCCTGTGCTCTAGCGCCCACGAGCCACAACTACTGAGCCCATGTGCCACAACTACTGAGCCTGCGTGCTGCAACTACTGAAGCCCACGCACCTAGAGCCCGTGCTCCACAACAAGAGAAGCCACCGCAATGAGAAGCCCGCGCACTGCAACAAAGAGTAGCCCCCGCTTGCTGAAACTAGAGAAAGCCTGCACGCAGCAACAAAGATCCAACGCAGGCAAAAATAAATTTTAAAAATTTTTTAAGATTAAAAATAAAAAATATATATATATATAAGCCATTACCCATAAAACACAGTGATATTTATCATAATCAGAAAATGAGAGATCATATCCTCTTATAGCTTTACAGATTTCCAGCTTTACTGAACCTTTGACTAGAAGAGTGTCAGAAACTGACAATAGTTTTTTTTTTCTGACAGTAGTTCTTAAACTCTCCCACACTTGTTACCTATACTTATTCATCATCATAAAAATGACATTCTGATTTTATTAGTCAGTATGTCAATGTTTACATCATTGAAAATGCTTTGCAAAAAAATCGACCCACCTTCTATCTTTTTTCTTCCTAATGAACACCCACTGCTCTTACTCTACATACAAATCATACTGGCTAGCATAGACGGAAACAATCAGAAGGCAACATTCACTCAAAACAACAGGCTCAAGAAACAACAGAAAATTACAAAAGTATCACTAGGATGATTTTAAAAATTACTCAAGCCTATTTGGATCTAATGACATTTTATTCTAAGAGCAAGATGCTACCATGTGGATTGAGAACAAAATAAATAATAAACCAACACAAAAAACAAGTTAATAAACTAAAAATTAAAACTTTATTTTAAATGAGTTGAATTTTTTTCAAAATTAAAAATTAAACTGGTAGAAAACCAACATTTTTTCAAAGTATCCTATAAATTCAACCTGACAAATTTACAGTTTACTTAAGTAAAAATATCAAAGGATACTGACTAGTCACTGAAAATTCAGCTTCACCATAAATTATTCTAAATATTGAAGCATGCCAAGTGATTCATACATTCCAAATACTACATCCCAAAACATATTTCCAACCAAAAAGTATATCGGAGAAGGGAAAAAAAAGTAAAGAGTAAGGCTTCAAAATTATCTTATGATAGAATTGGCATTAAACTATCTAATTGAGGTCCAGATAAAGCCAAAATACACAAATACACACACAAAAACAAATCAGTTCACAGTCATAAAAAAAATAATTCAAAACAACCTAAACATGTTGTTCAAATAACCAGAAACTCATAATGGACTGTGTTAGGTAATGTTTATTGTAGTAATGTGAATAACACTGCAAATCTACACGTTTCAGAAACACTTGTTGAAAATAGATCTAACAGTTATGTCATTTTTAAGTCTTTTATCTTACATTGAAAAATTACTAATGAAAACAACTTTGAATAAAAAATACCGTTTTGTTTTGTTTTTTTTTGCAGTATGCGGGCCTCTCACTGTTGTGGCCTCTCCCGTTGCGGAGCACAGGCTCCGGACGCGCAGGCTCAGCGGCCATGGCTCACGGGCCCAGCCGCTCAGCACCATGTGGGATCTTCCCAGACCAGGGCACGAACCCATGTCCCCTGCATCGGCAGGCGGACTCTCAACCACTGCACCACCAGGGAAGCCCCCGTTTTTTTTTTAAAAGAGTTCTTGCAAGCAGTAATGTCTATGGTTAAATGTCAAAACACACATATAAACTATTAGATTGTATCAATCTAATCATTCTGTCTTCCATTTCTTTTCTTTGCCTTAGAATGGCAAACGAAGTGCAAAGTCAATTTTGAAAGTCCATGTAACACTAACTGTGCTTTTCTTCAGCATTTATCACAAGCAAAGTAAATTATTTGAGTATTCTTTTGCCAAACTCCTTGGCCAGCCAAACACAAGCAGTAAGGTATCTTCAGTGAAACTTTTACCTTTTTAGTCACTAGATTACAGAAAGTCATTATTTTACCTTGACAGATAAATGATAATTAGCAGTTTTCTTGAAATGTACAGTCAAAAAGTTGAAGCATCCCACTTTTAGCCAGGTCAATTAGCTATAAACCCTAAATGTTGAGCTTGAAGTTTGTCCAGCAATTCCCATTCTTCTTTATATTCAAAACACCTCTTTCAAACAACTAAAATAAAGCGATTGTTGAACACACTGGGTAGTTATTCTAAACTCTGCTTAACAATATCTTAAACTACTCACTTAGAAATACAATTATCAATACAAATCCCACTGTAATTGCTTCACTGTTTCCTTGCCACGTGGCACGGTGCCACATTATGTATTTTTTGCATTCTGACATACTCAATGTCTTACTTAGAAACAGCTTTGAAAATTGGCTCATGGCCTATTTGCAACTGATACTATATAGTTTAAATACCTTTCCAACAGAGTTATACTAACTTCAAAATACTCTGGGATCAACCACTAAAATGTTTTTGTTTCGGTTACAACACTAATGAACACCAAATGTTAGAATTTGTTTTAACGATCTAATATATCAAGGCTTTTCTTAAAAGGAAAGGCTGGATCAGCTATCCATTATATAATGAAAGGCAGATTAGTTAGTACTGATATAAATAATACTTGAAAGATTTAATACTTAAGTGTAGAATCAAGCATTAAAAAGTTAAATTCAGAAAGTCTGCTCAATTAGCCATATTTTTTCCCTATAAAAATACCAAACTCCTGTGCTCCCTTCGGCAGCACATTTACCAAACTCCTGGTTTCTAAGCTACATTTGAAAGCCTCTTTCCCTCCATTCCTTGAAAAGCCAGTTAACCTTCGCTTTGATTTCCCCATTTCTACAAAATGGGTGATACTACACTATGCTTTACTATACTTTCTTATACCACAAAGGAATATAAAGTATCAAAGGAAGTAAAAAGGATTTGGAGGAAATCGCAACACATCACGTCTATTAAAGCCTGGTAAGAACACTGGTTTGACAAGACTTTAGGGAACAAATGTGTAAATGCTACTTTAAAAATACAAAAATAAAGAGTAGAGAATGGGCTATTTTAGATATATTCTTGAAATGAACGCTTAGCATGTAAAAAGATAAGCACTTTAAGAGCTACTGCAATTCCCTGGGCTTCTTTCCTAGCCCTGACACCACACCTCAACAGGGGTGTGATACACCAATATTTTCAGCAGAAACCATGACAGTGACACCATTTATCTGCTTTTGCTGCTGCTTTGGCTCCTTTTGATGATGGCTCTTCTGTGAAGTGGCACCTGCTTTGGACTTCCCCAACATCTAATTATCTTAGTTGCTACAGCCACCACTATTAATCTCATCCTTCTTTTCCAGCATCTTTTCATTTTTCTCTTTGTCATTTTTTGATTGCAACTTCCGATTTAACACTTCTTGACCTTCAGTCTGGACTTTTATAGAACTCAACAAGCAGATGCCTTCCCTTTTGGTTTATTAATTATTAATCACTCCTTTTAGCTGTAATGGCTGAGTCTTTGGTTCTTGTTTTTTTACCAGCGCTCAAAAGAGATTTTCTTCTTTCCTTCTGCAATCATTAGAGAAGATCTCTCCTCTGCCTTATTTCCATGTTTTATTCTAATCTCAGTTGGGATATGGATCACTAACTAAGGTTTTACAAGATATACCATATTAAGAATTTGCAAAAGATTAATCTATAAAGAAATGGTTTGGCAATCAAATAGCACAAATAAGATTCATGTAATAAAAGCTAAAACTTTTGAAAGAAACATTTAAAGATAATCTCAGTATTTCAGAAGTACCTCTGTATCTGCACCTGAACTAAGTACAAGATACTGCTATTTATTCTTTAAAGAACTTCTACCCAGATTCTTCCACTTGGGAATACTTTGTTAGTATAATTTTAGATGAAGTGTTTACAGTGATAAAATTGCATTTCTTTAAAAATCACTCTGTATTTTATTACACTATTTTGGATTCACATAGATTCCCCAATTAGTTGAAATTAATGAAGTTTATCATTCTATCAAGTAAAGAGATTAAAAGTCTTTGAAAGTAACATGTCAATAAATACAAGCTACTATAGTGTAATAAATTCAGGGAAGCCACACTGCACCTTAAGCTTCTAACAATTTCTAACATTTATTAAATATAAATACATCAATTTATTAACTATAAGTGAAATAATAATGGTAGATTTTTGATGGGTCAGTACTTTGAAACCTCATTGAAATAATATACTGTTATACTTTTATACTGGATAGCATTATTTTCCAAAGAGAAGTCTGTGGAGCACAAAGGGCATCAGACATCTAACTGATATTAAGGGGAAAAAAGGTTCTGAGTTAAAATAAATGCAGGAAATGTTGAGCTAAACAAACAAAGCTAACAAAGTTTTTATTACTATAGGACTTCTTTGTATCATTAATATATTAATGTATCCTGTAACTCCTCCACGCCTGTGTGGTGACACATGGATTTGTGTATGTTGGGAGCAGTATTTATGCAATTGTTCCTCAGTTTATGATTACAAAACCATATTCTAGCAGATCATCTCCCAAGACTAGATCCCACAGAACATACTTTGGAAAATACTATACAGAAAATGGTCACTATTAGTTGTTGTTTTTAATCTTTAACGTAAAGCAATTTCTGCCAGATACTACATTTGTAAGAGTACTAGTTATTTGGGGAAAGAGAGAAGGCATAAAGGTTAAAAAAAAGAAATGTAGTTACTATTCTTCTCTAAAACAGTTACACCTGAAAAGGCAAATAGTGCTCTGTCCATATTTAAGCCTTCTGCTGTAGCTATATTTGAATATAACAGATAATTCCTTTTTTAAAAAATGACAGGTTTTGTTAAATAGATACCACAGTGAATTCGGACTTTTTTTTTTTTAATGTAGGCTATTTGGGGACTTTAAACAACCAAAATACTAAGAAATATCCCAAAAGGCTTTAAAGATGGGTTGCAATAACCATAAATAAAATGTGAATTGAGTATCTTGATTTGTGAAATATCAAACTCAAACTCATCTAGAGCTTGAATCTTCAGAACTCCTTTCTAGATCACAGAACTGGGCAAGGAACAGAAACATTCCAGTTCACAGTTACCAAGACAATTAGCAGACCAAGGGCGTTACAAGGTACAAACTTTGTTTGGTATCTAGCACAAATGTCAAAAATAATAGCTAGGTGTCTAAAAATCCAATACTTCTGATCCTATGCCTCCCATTTCTTCTCTGACACTTCAAAAGATGTTTCAGACAGAAAGAACATTTTACCAATACAACAGAAAGTTAAAGCACCCCAATAGTCACACATAAACACACCATTACATTTTGAAATAATGCCCATTTACCACTGTCAATATTTTATTACTATAAATATTACTAGGTATATTTTAAATATGTTTATAATTAACATAACTAAAAATAACACAGCATACTCATTAAATAAGCTTGATGATAAGTACAGTGAATATTACTGTTAGAAAATTTCTATTTTAACAGAATTTACTATAAATAATAAGATAAGCTCACTAGTATGGGCAGTCTTCCAGGGAGATGGAAATAATTTTTAGAGCTGTTATCTGTTAAAAATAGGAGTCTGCTTAGTGTGGTGGTTAAAAACAGACTCTGAAATCCAGACATGGGTTCAAATCCCAGCTGAGACACTTAATAGCTGGAAAACTTTGAGCAAGTTACCTATCTTGTCTGTGCCTCAGTTTTCCCATGTAAAGGGAATGATGACAATAATAACAATAATAATAATAACCGCCTCATAGGTTTTTATGAGTTTTACATGACTTATGGAGAACAGTACAAGGCACAAAGTAAACACTATATATATACATTTTTGTTAAATATACTTTTATTTAGTTGTTGGAATCCTATTACAAAAGAAAATTACTTTAAAAAAAGCTAAGTAAGCTTTCATTTTTATTTATTTCCTTACTGAAAGCTAGACTGGCTCTATTAAAATGAGACAAAGTAGACTTCAGAATAAGGAATATTGCCAGGGGTAAAGAGGAACACTACATAACGATAAAGTGGTTGATTCATCAAAAAGACGTAACAATCCTAAATATGTATGCACATAAAAAAAGAGATTCAAAATAATGAAGCAAAATTGGATAGAATTGAAAAAAGCAATAGACAGATTCACATTTCTACTTGGTGACTTCAGTATTTCTTTTACAATAATTGATAGGATAAGCAGACATAGAATCAATAAGGATGTTGAAGATCTGTCAACACTGTCACCAACTTTACTTGATTGACATTTATAGAACTCAAAAGGAAGGAGTCAAACATCTTGGCAAAACAAATGAAACATATTCATAAAAGAAAGATTTACAGATGAAAATGATATTTATCCCAATTCACAAAGGAGTACATATTCATTAGTCATTCATTCATTCAAACATTTATTAATAGCTTCTTATTTGCCTAGCACTGGGCTAGGTGTTAGTTACAAAGATAAATAAGATAAAATCTGTGACCCAAGATTAATCAGGTACTCTGCTCACTCTTGCATTTATTAAGAATTTAAAGAAAATGTGATATAGTATATAGTATTTAACTAAATGGTATAACTATGCACAGTAATGTGGTTTTGTTGCTGTCATCACTTCTTTAAGAACCCTTCTAAACATACTGCAAATAAAAGCTGAAGGCTGGTGATATGGACGGACAAGCATATTCAAACACATTTTTCTCCTCACTCTTCTCTCAGCAGCTGATTAAAGAATGTTGGCAACGAAAGCCTAGCTCTGGTGGCTAAACTTAAAAGAAACTAATACTGTTTTCTGTTATCAAATAATTTTGATCACTCTGAGAAAAATGAACAGGAGTAATTTGAAGCACGCGATTTGCCTCTTTTCTCTGAAGCAGACTTATGGTTGCTCTTACATCTTCAAATTTTTGTTGTGGGTAGGCTATACTTTTCAACCTGCATCTTAGCATTTTGATATAGGTATCTTCTTTCTAACCTGGCCTTATATCTACTTAGCCTTATAATCTCTAGATTAGATTATTTAAATCAGAGACACCATGCACAAAAAATTAATGGATACAAATAAATGGTCAAATGGCATTTAAAAGAAAACTTTTATACATAAATTTTTTAAAGCTTTAAGTCTATAATCCTTTTAAAAGCAGACAATAATTACCAAAATAATTCTCTCCCTCTGCACTGCCTTAGCAGTTTGAATCAGTAACATATTCCCAAATATTTAGGAAATGTGACAGTACATTCTTAGGAAAAGTCTCTCAAACTTCTAGACTTCTCTACTTCTTGCTAGACTATTCCATTGGACAAAATTAGTTGTATGTGTTTATCTTTAAATTGCTTTAAAAAATTTTTTTAATTGTGGTAAAATATACATAGAAAATTTACCATCTTAACCATTTTTAAGTGTATTGTTCAGTATTGTTAAATACATTCACACTGTGTACAATCAATGTCCAGAACTTTTCATCCTGTAAAACTGAAACTCTACACTCATTAAACAATAACTCTCCATTTTCTCCTTCCTCCAGCCCCCTGAAACCACCATTCCACTTTCTATCTCCTTGAATTTGACTATTCTAGCTACCTCATATGAGTGGGATCTTATACTATTTGCCTTTTTGTGACTGGCTTATTTCACTTAGCATAATGTCTTCAAGGTTTATCTGCGTTGTAACATGGGTCACAATTTCCTTCCTTCTTAAGGCTGAATAATATTCCATAGTATGTATATATCACATTTTGTTTAACCAGTCATCCACTGATGGACACTTGGGTTGCTTCTTTTCGCTATCATGAATAATGTTGCTATGAACATGAGTGTAAATTAAATGATTCATCAAAAGTCCATATTACTAAATTATTCAATGATGCATATGAAAGGTAAGAAAAATACAAAGTCAAGGAAAATAAATTCAACACTTGGTTTTCTAATAAAGGGTGCTAATTTCCATTCAGTGAAATGGTAAACAGAAAATAGCAAAAAGTCCATTTACTTATTTGAATTGTCACTAAGTTCTCTTTCTTTCATAACTAATTTTAAACGTCTACTAGGTCAATTGAACAATACTTAATTTTGATATCTAAAAGTAATACATATCAAGAATTTATCATGCAGGAATCTCCAGAAATATTTTTCCGTGGCAAATACTCTTATAATTTTATGGGAAAGCTTAAAATGATGCCTGATTTTTTTTCCTGAAACATCCTTACAAGCTCATTGACTGACTGACATTTTTTTTCAAGCTCTACATTTCAAAGAGAAAACATAATACACTTTTTTTGACAAGCATTTAATCACATAATCATTGAAAGCTATCTAAAGGTTTAAAATATCAAGAATGAGGAACTATTATTCTTTTGAATAATATTAAGTAAAAGCTCTTCTATTTAGACAAAGGTACTCATGAAGTGAACATAATACATATATGCACATATGTCAGAGTACTTTCTTCATCTCCTGTTAATAATATGTTATTATGTGTTCAATAATCCTAAAACCTTGAATTATATGTTACAACATTCAATTTTCATACCAAAGTGGCATTATTGTATAGCATTAGCTATGCTACCTTACAGTCTCATTCTAAGAGCACTGGTCCAAAGCAAATGCATTGTGGGCTTGGTCCTCACAGCCACTAAAAATCCCTTTCTTTAAGAGGTTTCCAGATTGTTTACTCTGCTACCACTGGAAAATAGGCGGTAACTACATGTACTATATGGAAAGAGGTCCAAAATTCATTGTTTCATTAAAAAGTCAAATTGCAAGACAATTCTGAAAAGACACAAGAAAATATTAACAGTAGTTTCTTGGAGTCAGACTGGGAAAGTGGGTAGAAAAAAGGACTTATTTTCATTTAACATACCACAGGGGATTTTTAAGGCAGTAAAACTATTCTGTATGAAACTGTAATGGTATATACATGACATTATGCATTTGGCAAAACTCACAGACTTGTACAACACAAAAAGTGAATCTTAATGTGAACTATGGACTTTAGTTAATAATAATGTAACAACATTAGTTCATGAATTGTAACTAACATATACACTAATACAACATGTTAGCAATAGGAGAAACTGGTGGAGGTGGGAATAGAATATGGGAATTCTCTTACTTTCAATTTTTCTGTAAACCTAAAAACTGCTCTAAAAAAATAAGTATACTAAATAAAAAAGAAATCTGTACTGTTTAATTTTAAATGACAAGTTCATGCATGCTAAGAAAAACAAATTTTAAAACTGCTAAGAACTAAATATTTTAATCACATGGCTTTCTATTCAGTATTAGATATTTTGCTATTTGAAGTAGGTTAGCATCCAGAATATAAAAGTGTACAGTATATATGAACTAAGAGATAATAATTACCCTGTACAGGTGGGTCCTGCTTTATAGTACTATCTATACACTATATACTATAAGAGAAGTATCTATACCCTGGACCATTTTTTCTCACCACTTTTTTCATTATCATCTCCCTATGATGCTTTTTTAGACATTTTCCCCCAAACCATGCTTACCCATGAAATTTTAATGCCACCAAAATACTCACCATTCTTTTGTATTATTATGAATATCACCCCCCCACACATAGACTATATCATTAATTTCCTGTTTCTGTATCTTACAGGCAAAAAAGATGTACTCAACTCTAATCAGCCCCTTTAAAATTTTAACTGTGGTACTCCAAATTGCACATAATGAGGTTCAGAGAACAGGTACTAAAAGTTTGGATAAATACTCTCAAATCACTCATCAATGATTATATTCTAAAACCTAATGTATCTAAAACATATATGAATTATCCCAGGAGAGGAAAAAAAGGAGAACATGTCAATCATTACAACTTTTTGATGTTTTAGCACATTTACGGTTCATTTAGCCTAGAAAATTAGGCTAAAAGAAAGAGCATAAGTAAAGCCCCTACCAGCCTTTATGTTTTCTAATGAAATACTTCCTTATCAAAAAATTTTTATAGGCAGTAAAAAAGGAGAGGCACAGGAATGCATTCCAACATTCCAGAGAAGGGGTTTCCTTAAGAAAATATTATTAAATATTAGAACATGTACAAGTGTGCCAGGAAACTGACTGATTATATCCAGGAGTATTGAGGAAAAGTTGATATTGTGTAACTTGTACTCAGCAGGGAAGGGAGGAAGGGGAGAGGGCCTTCTTGGCAAATGCACGCTAAGGGGCTGCAAGGTACAGATTCTCAGAGGAGCCAGTAAAAACAGGATCATGTTCTCCTGCACCCAGCACCTCTGAAAAGTATGCTTCTAACAGATACAGACCTCCACCTCTGGGTTTATCTTCCTCAAAGGAGCCAAAGGCTATCTGAATTAAGGGAAAGAAACTAGATTAGAGCATGCCCTTCCCTGCCTTCATCCTTAAAGGTATCAATAAATCAGGCTTTACCTTTGGGATTTCACATATACACAGTGCAATTTTTAATGCACAGCCACTTAAAAATAACTTCTTTTCACTTATCTGCTGATGTTTAAAGTTTCTTTAAGAAGATAATTACTCTCCTATGATAATTATGGATAAAAAAGCATTTAAAATGAAAATTAAAAATTTAAAGAAGAAAAGGAAGAAATATATCAATAGGTTTAACAGTGTTTTCCCCTTTGTTTAGAGTGAAAGTGTTATTTCTGCTATGGAAAAAAATTTAGAATAAAAAATTTTTAATTGGCTTGATTAAGCATTATCTTTCAAATTTTCTTCCTAAAATACAATTAATCTACAATTGTAAATAAGTCATATCAATTCACCAGTCTATCAAAATTGAAAAGACAAGACCAGTGGTCTTGAAAGAAGATAATCACTAAGTAGAAACAGCACAGGAATGGAAAGAAAGACCAAGTTCACCAAGACAAGTAAAAATGACTGTTACCAATGTCCAATGAGAAAACCAGCATAGTGTAGTGTGTTAAGGGTGTGAGCTCTGGTACTAGAAAGTATGGGTTCAAATCCCAGCACTGGCTCTTCAGAGTTATAAACTTAGGGTACCTAAGGGAGGTATCTTAACTTCTCAAAGCTTTAGCTGCTGTATCTGGAAAATGAGGATACTAGAAGTCACTATCACATAAGTTGTTTTATTTTATTTATTTTATTTTATTTTTTTTGCAGTATGCGGGCCTCTCTCTGCTGTGGCCTCTCCCATTGCGGAGCACAGGCTCCGGATGCGCAGGCTCAGCGGCCATGGCTCACGGGCCCAGCCGCTCCGTGGCATGTGGGATCTTCCCGGACCGGGGCACGAACCCATGTCCCCTATCGGCAGGTGGACTCTCAACCACTGCGCCACCAGGGAAGCCCCACATAAGTTGTTTTAAAGTTCAAATGATACAATGCCTTTAGCATAGAGGTTGGCACATTATAAACACTCAATAAATGTTACCCTTAAAAAAAGACACTATTAATATGCGGCGATAAATTTGAACATACAGCTCTTCGGGCACATTGTTAAGTAGGAACACTCCTACTGAGCTGTAGGGCACAAAACTACAGAGTTCCACTGGCTTTCATGAAGATATCATTTCAATCATGACCAATGCATTACACAGAAGCTTTGTAAGGGTTAACATTAATATTACAGACTATAAAGGAATAATCAGGCAACAGCCATCTAGAAATGCATGAACACTGAAGCTGGCACAGATGTGAATCTGAATGTTATTCAACCTCTGAGTTTCATTTTTCTCATCTTAAAATGAAGATAATACCACTTATCTTCCAAAGTTGTTAGAATAATAGAGAATAATTCATGTGACATGCTTAGCACAGTGTCCAGCACATTATAAGCAACCTATAAATGATACTAAGATAACAACTATGATGATGATAGACACTTTTCGTCTCTTATAATCAGATAACAAGAGAAGAAATGGAATGAGACTGTTCTATTTCTTTAAAAAAAAATACCTGGGCTGTTTCTTTTTTTAAAAAAAAAAAGTCAGAACCACTACCCATTATTACTTGGAGTGCAGTTCTTTCTGAGAGCAGGCTGAAATATATACAATATCTCATTCCTATCCTTCCACAAAGTCAATTTGAATGGATAAGTGAATGAATGAATCAATGAATAAATTAATAAATAAATCACTGAAATGACTTCATCGATTACTGATTAATTCATACTGATTAATTCATTAATTAATACTGAGACTGCTGAAATATAGCCACTTCGGTGACGTACTATGGTTGCTACAGATAACTAGAAACTCCTCACCAAGCCATAGCTGATGGAGCAGTAGTGGCATAAAGTAGAGATGGTATTAGAAGAGTTTCAGCTTTGCTCTGCAATGTTCTAACTCTCTCTTATTATAAGAAAGAGAATTATTACTAGGATTAATATATAATATACAGTGGAATAAAAAGATATTAGCTTTAAGTGGAAGAAGCCAGTCACAAAAGGTCTCATATTGTATGATTCCATTTATATGAAATGTCCAGAACAGGCAAACCCATAAAGACAGAAAGTGGACTAGTGCTTGCCTAGTGGTGAGGGGGGAAGGAAGGGCAAAGGAGCAGAATGAGGAAGGGCTGCTAGTGTGTACGGGGTTTCCTTTGGGAGTGTTAAATGTTTTCCAAACTTAGATGTGATGGTTGCACAACCAAATGTGAATAAACAAAAAACCACTGAACTGTATGATCATGTTTTCTGACTTTTCTTTTTCAGGAATGTCAGTAGTTAAAGCTCTAGGACTTGGTTCTGTAAAAAGTATTTTTTTTAAATAAGCTGGCAATATGACACACTATTACAAAACTTCCTAAAAAAAGAAATTGTATCACTGTCACCAAAAAGTAGTATCTACCCCTTAAAGTAATAAATCAATAATGCCTAGATTTATCTCAAAATCATGATCTCTCATCTCAGTGATATGATTAATGATTTACACACTTTGAAAATGAAGTTTCTGCTAAGATGAGGACTGAATGACTCAAAGAAATCATATCCAAACTTACTACCTACTAAGAAAAAAAGAGTCCACATAAGAATGTATGTTCTACACGCTTGGACTAGCTTTTATTTATGGCTGTACTGCACACTAAGATACTTGAGACCCTTCTGCAGTGGACACTATGGTTCACTGCTCAGGTCTTGTGCCTAAAGACTCCATCCCCCAATTGCAAGAATGTTAGCTACTGTTAGCTCACAGCCAAGAGTCACGCCAGGAATTGCCCTCACCCAAAGCCCCCCATCACTAGGGGGAGGTGGAGTACTATTAGCCCCTGGTAGGTGGTAGTACAGTTGTTAAAACTTTCACAGCTAGTGATCTGGGATGAAACACCAGTAAAAGGGGAATGCACTGATGGATATCACATCTCAGGCTTTGAGAAGGTAGGGGAAAGCAGTAATTATAAGAACTATGCAATCAGATGGCTCTTGTTGGGGGCTACTGGTGCAATGGGCAATTGACTGATTAATCACCAATGGAAGGTACAGTACAAAAGTCAAAGGACCTCCTCGGCAGCATATAGAGAGCCTCTCATCTCCAACAACAACAACAAAAACAAAAACTGAAGCTTGGGCCCAGGACTGAACACAAGGGTAGCTGAGCTCCAGGCTGAATTTTCAATCTCCTCAAATCAGCTACACCAAGGTCAGGGTTCTGATTAGGAAGGCATGGAACCCTAAGACTTAGCATGAGGACATCTGGGTGATGTGCTTGAAAATCTTGAATCTCCAGATTGCCAGAAACTATCTGATCCTGAGGAATTAGCACTTTCCCTTGCCTGAAGATGATGCAGAGGTTTCTACCTTACAAGACAACCTATGTCCTCCAGGATCAACCTCCACTTCCCCTCCGGGCCTCTAGACCAATCACAAATAACCATGCTTGGGAAGGGCTGAACGTGCTGAGGAAGAAAGGGGCTATATGCTGAAGGAGCTGCAGGACTGACTTAGCCAACGTGTACCATCAGCAGCTGGAAAAGTACATGTAGGGCTGGATCCTGAAGACGCTGGATCAAGGGAGATGGAATATAAAATTGGATAAAGGAGAGCTATCTAGGTATCGTCCCATGATACAAGATTTAACACCTTGACAATGACCCTGGAAATGATACCACCCCACAGCTAAGATGGCTCTTAAAAGCTTGGAATAAGTGAAGGTCCACAATAAGTGATGGAAAAATGCCAGAACTACTGCGGTAGACAGTAAAGTGAAGCAATGAAAGGTTCAGAGAAGTCGGGATCCCAGAGAGCATATACCATGTATGGCTGAAAAAGCTGCCTGCCAACCATACTCCACAGGAGGGTCCAGAGGTCATAATACATTCCCCAAAGCAGTAAGGAATGCACTGCTGAGAAGGGCACCAGTATTGCTCAGCTCAGTGGTAGCTGTCCTCGTTAGGCCAGTTTGACCAGAGGAAATACTGTTAGAGAGCAGGATTCCCTGAGGTACAAAGACCTGGCCCCATGCCTGGATTTGGGATATCTCTGAAGGTTGATCCCAGGTCCAGAGCTCCCCATAGAATCGAAGTCTTAGTTGCAACTGCACTAGGAGTTAGCTTCTCCCTCTGCTCAATCCTGCTTCACAATCCTTCACTTCCCTACTGGTGGTGTTGCCAAGAGAATCACCTCAAAAACCTCCTGCATGCGAAACTCTGCCTCAAATCTCTATTCCCTGGAGAACCAGACCTAAAACAATCTTAAACATCTCACAATGCTGGATGAAACAGAACATTCCCTTAAATACATAGAAGGAAATTAAGTACTGAGAGGCCAAAACTTAGACAGGAACTGAAAACCGGAGCAGTAAGCATGAATTGATTGCAGTTGCTGTGGGGAGATATGCTAGTTTCTATAACCAAGAGGTTTGAATTTTAACACCTAACAAGCAGCTGGAGATGAGGCCTTAACCTTGAGAGACAGAGAGTTAGAATAAAACCCCTCATAAAACCAAGTTCCCCAGCAAAGAAGCTTAACTATCTTGGCCAGGGTTCTAGACAGACAAAAAAAAAGTCTACGGCTTCCCTGGTGGCACAGTGGTTGAGAGTCCGCCTGCCAATGCAGGGAACATGGGTTCGTGCCCTGGTCTGGGAAGATCCTGCATGCCGCGGAGCAGCTAGGCCCGTGAGCCATGGCCACTGAGCCTGCGCGTCCAGAGCCTGTGCTCCGCAACGGGAGAGGCCACAACAGTGAGAGGCCCGCGTACCGCAAAAAAAAAAAAAAAAAAAAAAGTCTACACTGAGAACTTGAACTGTGGGCCAGCCTTTACAGAGGTTTGAAGTTCAAATTCATACTGCCTGCATAGTTCAAGAAATCCGAGGCTTAGAAACTTATAAAAAGACTGACTGCAGGCCAGTAATACCCCTGGACACCTAGCAAAAACAAATATAAAACTACTCTGGACCCACAGAATTCCCAAAAATAAAGCCTCACTAAAGATGAGTTTATAATCCAAAGTTACAAAGCACATGAAGAAATAACCCACCAAGAGGGAAACAGAAGACACAAAAAACAACAGAATTAGACAATAAAAGCTTCAGTTAATAGTACAGATAGCACTTATAAAGTATGCTTAAAATTATTTAAAAACATAAAAGACATTATAAAGCATATCAAAAAGGCCAGACAGATTTTGGGGGGAACATAGAGTTTTATAAGCACTGAAATAAAAAGAAAATATACATTGGGTTAAACTGCAGATTAGACACAGCTTAAGAAATCATTAATTTAAAAAAGAAAAAGCTTAGAAAATTACTCTGAGTGCAGATGGAAAATGAAAAAATGGCATTAAGAAATACAGAGCATAGGATAGAAGATCCAGTAACACCTTACAGCAAATCAAGAAGAAAATAGAATGAAAAGCAATATTTGAAGAAATAATAGGTGAGTATTTTCCAAAAATGATGGAAGGCATTAATCATCAGATTTAGGAACCTACAACATAACCTATCCCACTAAGATGCATTAGGAAGAAACTATAAAAAAAACCAAAGACAAAGAGAGTATCTCAAAAGCAATAAAAAAACACTGTCTCAAGATGAAGAAACTAAATCATATACTGCAAACTAAAATTAAACACAGTAAAACATTAAGAAGGCTCTATACTGATATTGCTGTCATTCAATAAGCACATCTGGAAAAAAGAAAGGGAGATAGGATGATGACACAGCATGTGAAAGAAGGCACCATAGAACACTTCTTCCTCTCAGGAGACAGATAGCTTGTCAAGCTGTAAAAATACAATTCTTTTTCTTCTCAGGCTTCATTAAGATGAGAGAAGGGAGGTAAAGAAAACTGAAAGAAGGAGGGAGGGAGGGAGATGAAAAGTTACCTTTCTTTAGAAGAGACTATCAAAAGGTAGAATAAAAAAGTCTCTAAAGACAAAAGAATTATTGGGAGAAGAATTTGTATGAAACAAATTCTCAAGAAAAGCCTCTAGGATGAAGACAAAGATGGTTTGTTCATGGGTAAGACTAGTGCAATTTGAAAAATTATGGAAAATTAATTTATAAAAAGCATAATTATATAAAATATAAAAATGATTATATAGTGATCAAAGCAGGGAGATTAAAACTAAAACTAAACACAGTAATGGATATTGTGGTTGCCTTCCCAATGACCATGGCCCCTACTTTGCTTTGGTAGTACTACTCCTGCCTCACACAACCTATATGTTTGGAGGGAATACAACCACCCTCACTCTAGCAATAAGGCGTAAGACTCAGGTGCAAGGTGTTCAGTGTAATATCCCCCACTTCACCCTGACGTCTGGAGATGTTTTCTGGGAACTTCTGGGAAAGAACACCTCTCCTCCTCTGTATGATGTGGTATGAAATATGACGCCTAGAACTGCTGCAGCCATTTTGCAACCATGACGAAAGCCAGCCTAAAAACAAAATCAGCATGAAGACTAGAGCAGAGCTGAGAGAAACAGAGCCAGAGTCTTGATCAAATAGCACCTGAAGACTGACCTATTTCTAAACTCTCCGGTTAAGTAAATGAAAGAAATCCCCTTTGTTTCAGCTAGTTAGGTTTTCTGTTATTTGCAACTAGAAACATTATCTGATATATAGGATATAAGGTTAAAGCACTATTTGATTTATCACTAAAATTTCCACTGATTTAGACTCAATACAAGTTTTAGACTAGAAATTTAAGATGTCATACAGAAATGGCTTAGAAAAAAAAAAAGAATATGCTTGACATGGGAGATTTTTAGTAGTCGCAAGAATGTAATTTGCAGGAGCCAGGAAAACTGAGCATTCCAAACACCAGAGGCCCTGCATGTGCTAACACAATTGTGTGGAAAAGGGTAAAGATGCTGGAGCCAGAGAGAAAACAAGACATTCTTAAATGAGGTTTGCCTCTGAAGAACTCCAGAGAGCATCAAACTACTTCCTCTTACCAGTCTTTTTGCTTTCATGCTTTTTTATTTAAACTTTGTTTACTATTTTTAAAAACTGAAAGATTTCTGGTTAAAAGATAATACATACATTTATCTCCACTCACTCCCAAAACTCTACTAAAAAGACAGTAAAGGAAAAAACGTTTAAGTATTAAATACTAAGGATAAAAACAGGAGGAAATTAAAGACAAAAGAAATTAATAAAATTTTGGAAGATGGAAAGCAAAGGGGTGAATATTTTCTGACTTATTAGCAGAACAGATAAAGTTGAAACCTAACTATCTGTAGTTAAGAGAAGGATGCCAACAAGAAAATAATTCACAATAAAGAATCTAGAAAGGCATAGAATGGAACAGTTATGAGTGGGGCTAAAATCAGGAGGATGACAGAAAGTTCGCACAAGGAACAGCTAGACACTCCTTTCCAATTCTCCAACTAACTCTCACTCTGGCAAGAGAAAAGCACTTACTCTCTGGTAAAAACTGAATCTGACAGACTTGACTTAGGGACTAAAGGCACTGAGTGTGACGATAAGATACTGTACTGAAAACAAGGAGAGTAAATACAAGTTTACATACTAAGCAGTGAGATCAACCCCTACTCCCCAGCTCTCTTCTCCTACTCAACTGCCATAAACTGATGGCCAGCCTTTTACTACCTATGGAGGAGACAAGGATTCCTCCTTGGGAAGAAAAATCAGTCCAAGAGAAAAGATTGTTAGTTTTAAGAGTCAGAGATGTCTCAATAAAATGAATCTGGTCTTCAACTAACAGCCCTACAGTGAAACCCACGCACACAGAGTTTCCACTAAGATTTCCAGCATTAATTAAACATTTGAGGAACAACTGAGAAATGATTCTATCATGAAAAAAAAGAAACCAAATCAGATAGAAAAACAAAAAAATTATACAGTACACAAAGAAGCCATTTTTTAAAATCTAAAATTCAGTGAGATGAGATGAAATTGTATCCATAAAACAAGAACAGGGGATTACCTAAAGAAAAACTCAGAAAACAAGAAAAAGCTTTTGAAAATTTTAAATGAGAGCAGAAACTTAAAATATATATATAATAGTAAGACTGAAAATAAAGCTGAGGAAATCTCCCAGACACTAGAAAATTAGATCAAAATCCAGGAGATCCAATATTAGACTACAGAAATTATAGAAGACAAAAAAAGGAGCAGAAGATGTTATCAAAGATATAATAAAAGAAAATTTCCCATAAATTCTAAGAAAAATAAGTTATGCGGAAAAGTGAATGTAATCATAATAATCACTTTGTGGCTCAGCTATGAATGATACATAATTATAATAATGAAGACAGTGACTGACCAAAAATTGTACTCTTATGGGAGAAGAAAGTTGAGGGGGAGAGGGAAAGAACTGATGGGGACGGTGGGTATAAAAAAGCTAAATCTTCATTTGCCTTATTAAAACGTCAACACAGAGTGACTAAAATTGAAAAATTAAGAAATGAGATCATAAGTAACATTGAAAAATATGGAAGTAAATACCAGAAGAAACTGCTAAAAGAGAATTAAAAATAGTTGCCTCTGGGGATAACAACCCAAGGTTGAGAAGGAGTTAGCCAAGGATCAATGTTTTTCATTACACACTTTACCTCATTACTTGAGTCTTTAACATTAATTAAACTTACAAACTAACCTTCGTAAGAGACAACATTTTATAACATTAAGTAACATAAAAGAATGGAAATACTTTAATATTAAATATTTTAATCTCTCCATTCATTTTTACATTCTTTTATATCTTAATTAAATTGTAAATTTTCCTCATACAGGGCCTCTTGCCCATTTCTTATTATTTCACTCTAGATAAAGTATATTTTTGGTTACTATTATGAATGACACCATAAAAATTTTGTTCTCTAACTGGTTGTTGCTAGTTACTTTACATCTTTTTAATTGAAAGAAACCTTGTTTTTAATTTTCTTAAACCCACTGATAATAGAAATCATTTTCATGATCTTTATATTTAGCATTGTGCCGCACCACAACAGGTAGAAAGTAAATATTTAATAAATAATAGAAAACACTGAAAGAGCACCTACTATGTGTCCCACACTTAGGCAATTTATAATCTCTAGTCTTCACAGCTCTTTAAGGTAGTGTTTAGGCAGACTGTAACAAACTGTTAACAGCTGTAACAAAGGAAAACAAAAATACAAGGGCTTAAATAAGATAGAAGTTTATTTCTCTCTCACATAACAGTTCGAAGGTAAGTGAGCAGTCTAGGGCAGGTAAACAGCTCTGCTCCAGGGAACCCAGGCTAGCTAGTCGGTTGTGCCATCTTCATCAACTGGCGTCCATCTCTGGATCCAAGGCTTCTGCTTCAATTCTTGTCATTTCCCAAAGAGGACATCCAGGGCAAATGACCTTCTCTTTAAGAAGATGACCCAAAAAGTTGTCCACGTCTCTTCCTTTAACATCCTAATGTCCCAGACTTAGTCACAGGGCCCCTTTTAGGTGCATCTAGCTGAGAAATGCAGCTGTAGTTGGGTGGTCATGGCTGGCTAAAACTTGGGGCAGAACTGGGGATTCCATTTCTCAAAATAAGAAAGAAAAAAAAAAAAGAATGGCTCTTAGGGCATAGTTGGCAGTCTTTGTCACAGGTATGTATTATAATCTCTACTTTATAAACGTAGAAACTGAAAATCAGAACTATTTGCCTAAGGCCACATAGCTAAAAATAATTAGGCCAGGATTCAACTCCATCTTGATCCTATACTATTTCCACTAAATCATGTTAAATAATAATAGGAATGCATATATATTGTAAAATTTCTTGCTAAATGTGACAGAACTGGATTGGTTCTAACCAAATAGTCCTGGGTGTCCAGCAGTAGCAGCCTCTCCACCCACACTGGTATCAGCCTTTCCGCCTCTGAGGGGATTAACCCCACACTGCCTAATGAAACAGTAATGGTCTCCCCAGAGGGAGCTGCCATGTAAGACAATGCTGACTCACCTCCACCACCCCTCTTTTCTTCTAGATTTATAACTAGACTCAAGTCCCAGCAGGTCCCTAAAGGTGAGGTACAAAGTGTGACCCATAAGGAGGTGTGCTACATGCACTCCAAAAGAACTATCTGAGTTTTCTAATGTACGCAAGCAGAAACCCACGGAACATGTCTGGGAATGGATATTTAAGGGTGTGGGATAATACTACAAGGAACATAAAGTTGAATCAGGTTGAATTTCTTGATATGGGCTCACTAAGCAAAGATTCTGCATCTAATGTTGCAGCTGGGGGCATTAGAAAGGGCTCTAATAGTTTGACTGGTTGGCTGAAACATCAAAAGATGGCCCACCATGAGCAAATTTAAAATACCTGACGCCTGGGTCCCCTTTGATTTAATGCACAAGGGATTCAAAGGCTTAGGGAAACTGGAATGTTAGAGTGAATTGTCAAATAAGACCTACTCACCCAAAATGGGAGGGTCCAAAAGACACATCTTTCACCAATACTCAGAAATAAATTTGTGAGAGGAGCCCCAGCATCCTTGAAGAGCTTTCTGATTACTATTCTCTGTAAGCCAGACCTTACACTGGGAACTGCAACCATTCAACCAGAAAACCTAAATGTAATGGGAGTAATTGGGTCCCAGGGTGGCAGGGGCCAAGTGGGAGCACTCAGCTGCCAAAGGCAAGGTGGGCATAGTTACCGTAATGACAACAGAGTCAAAGCAGCGATTAGAACAGTACGATTCATACAGACCTACGGTGTTGGCTAATCATGGTATTGCTAGAAGTGAAATAAACAGAAAGCTTACTAACTTCTTACTTGATCTGAATAAGCAAAGTCTGTCAAAGGAACAAAATTCTAACTCAAATCATAAAAACAGAGAGTCATGGCCCCTCAATCAATTCCTAGACTTGAGCCAGTTTACAGACCCAAACCCCTTAAATGAAAGGGAGCCTGGTTCCCTTGAGAAAGGACCCCAGTACACTACAAAAATGTATACTGTTAATCGTTCTCCCAGCCTTCCCTAAGGGACCTATAGCCTTTTACCAGGGCAACTATGGACGGCGGAAAAGAAAATAATGAGACCTTTCAGGGACTAATGGACACCGAACTGACACTGATTCTGGAAGACCCAAAACTACGGCCCTCCAGCAACAGTAAGGGCTTATGGAGGACAGGTTACCAATGGAGTTTTAGCTCAGGTCCATCTCACAGTGGGCCTAGTGGATCCCCAAACCCATCCTGTGGGTTCCCCAGTTCCAGAATGCATAATTGCAATACACATACTTAGCAGATGGCAGAATTCCCACACTGGTTCCTCCCTGACCTGTGGAGTGAAGGTTATCATGTTGGGAAAGGCTGAGTGGAAGCTGCCTCTACCTAGGAAAATAGTGGATCAAAAGCAATACCACATCCCTGGTGGGACTGCAGAGATCAGGCCACCATCAAGGACTTGAAAGATGCAGGGGTTGTGATTCCCACCACTCCCTATTCAACTCTCCTATCTGGCCTGTGCAGAAGACAGATGGATCCTGGAGAATGATGGATTATGGTAAGTTTAACCAAGCGGTGACTCCAATTGCAGCGGCTGTACTAGATGTGGCTTCATTGCTTGAGTAAGTTAATACATCCCCTGGTACATGATATGCAGCTATTGATCCAGCAAATGCCTTTTCCTCCAGACTGTCCGTAAGGCCCACCAGAAGCAGTTTGCTTTCAGCTGGTAAGACCAGTGATACATCTCCACTGTCTTACCTCAAGGGTATATCAACTCTCCAGGTCATAGTTTACGTCACAGGGATCTTAACTGTCTTTCCCTTCCACAACATATTACACTGGTCCATTACACTGATGACCTGACACTGACTGGACTAGTGAGTGAGAAGCAGCAACTACTCTAGACTAATTGGTCAGACATTTGCATACCAGAAGGCAAGAAATAAATCCGACTAAAATTCAGGGGCCTTCTACCTCAGTGAAATTTCTAGGGGCCAGTGGTGTGAGGCATGTCAAGATATCCCTCCTGAGGTGAAAGATAGGTTGCAACATCTGGCCCCTTCCACAACCAAGAAAGAGGCACAACGTTTAGGGGGCCAGTGTGGATTCTGGAGGCAACACAGTCCTCACTGGGGTGTGTTACTCCTGCCCATTTACCAAGCGGCTGGAACAGCTGCTGGTTTGAGGGGGTGCCCAGAACAAGAGAAGGTTTACAACAGGTTTAGGCTGCTGTGCAAACTGCTCTGCCACTTGGGCCAAATGATCCAGCAGATCCCATGGTGCCTAAAGGGTCACTGGCAGGTAGGGATGCTACGTGAGCCTTTGCAGGTCCCCACAGTGAATCACGGAACAGGCCTTTAGGATTTTGGAGCAAGACCCTACATCATCTTCAGATAACCATTCTCCCTTTACAAGACAATTTTTGGCCTGCTACTGGGCCTTAGTAGAAACCAAATGCTTGACCATGGGCTACCAAGTTACCAAGAGACCTCAGCTGCCCATCATGAGCTGAGTGTTATCTGACCCATCAAGCCCTAAAGTTGGGCGTGCACAGCAACACACCATTGTCAAGGTAAGTAGAGATACACAAGGTAAGTAGAGATTCTAGACTTCTGACTTCCATTCCAGTGCTCTTTTCACTATCCTAGTCCATCTTCCAGTGAAAGTAAGGTTTGTCCTGTCACAATTACAATCATTCCCAGATGTTAAATGGTTTAAATGATAATTTTTTCTTTCAAGTGATAATAAAGCTCTAGTCCCAAGTAAATCCTAAAGTTTGGTCACACATTACTACTTCTCTACATTTACTGAGAATTCATCAAGTAATGTTATCTTACCAACATAAAGCTAAAGAAGGAAACCTTCACAGTCACAGTAGTTTCCCCGTATGAACATTTCTAAACTCTAGTGTGCTCACTTACGTCAGTAGAATAGAAGAATTTAAGCCTGATTTTTTTTCCCAGTTGTGTGTACCTTCATAGTCACTAAAAGTTCCCAGTACCAAGTTTGTGCTCAGAGAATGAAACACCATATTCCTTCTATCTCAAGAGTCAAAATTATTCATACTTAACTACAAGCTCTATTTGCTTTATTTGATACTTTTTGCTACTATCCTAAATACAAAATAGAAATCCATAATGCCTGCTGAATTAAGCTAAATTTCTCAACAGATGCCAAAGTTACCTAAAAGAAGTATAAAATTTACAACTGCACACCATTTCTTTCAAGTTTATCTTCTTCCCACCCCAGTGACAAAGTACGCGCTGAGATGTTTCCAAATGTATCTGACGTTCTGTTTTTAAACAAAATATATTTTAAATAGTTTGGGAAAAAAAGTTTTAATGTTTGCAAGGCAACAACTTACTTACTTTGTCCATATTGTCTAGCACAGTAGTGATCATTAGGGTTGGAAAATCAACTGTATTACCAAAGATGGGCAGGGGGTGTGGGGGGTAGATGACAACTCTGGTACAGAGAGAAGATGATGTAACTGGTATATCTTATAGCCTGACTCCAATGTAGTTGGGAGAGGACTATTAGTTATCTTTGTCAGGGATATAAATATAACCCAAGTAAAATTAAAGAATAAATGACCCTTTCAAAATTTGAAATTATCTTTTTTTCAATGAAGCTGCTTGTGACAGCTAACATATACCTTTTGAGTTACTGCAAATAATTCAGCACGTCTAATATGGTCTTGCTCTCTCAGAAATCTAGGAAAGAACACTGTATATATTTAATCAAAAAATAAATATTGAAACTCCCAAGAGTGACACTCATATGAGTTAGCGCTCATATTATATTAATGGAATGTACTGCCAAATGATATACAAATAGTTAGACATTAAGCCTAGATCAAAAAATACTACCCATCACTAACTGAATCCCTGCTGTGCACCTGGCACTGTATTTGGCACTTTAAATATTTCTCCACCCCAACAATTTTGCAAGGTATTTTTCTATTTTACAGCTGATAAAAGATTCAAAAGAAATTGACTAACTTGCCAAATATCACATAGCTCACATGTAACAGAGCTGGGATATGAATCAATAGTTCACTTTTAGGAAAACTAACCTGAAGGATACACTTAGCTTACTAAAAAGAGTCATAGGAGCATGATTTTAAAAATATAAAGTCTTAACTATCAGTATACAAACACTGTATACATACATAAAAATACAAAGAGGGTAGCATTTTGAAAGCATGCAGCCTGGATGACACGTCAGATGTGTAAGCAAAGTCTGCACTATGTGGCTGTGACAGAATGTCTCCACAGTAAGGCCTCGTGTACCCCATTATGATCTAGATTATCTTTCCTAGACCCAGACCAAACACCTTTTCTGGATTCTCCACTGAATTGCTAAGCCTGTCTGTGTCTGCCTAGCTTTTACCCTAATATTTTTCTTTTCAATATGTGTGTCCTCCTCTACTATCTTCCTCCTTTTTATCTGAGGCAGACAGAGAACCTGTTGTTAACTTCCCACCTCTTTACTTTAAGGATTAGCCCACAAAGAGTTAGCTTATCTATCCAGCCATAGAATAGGGTGCTATGCTCTGTTATCATTTTTTCCTAAGATGGAGAAGGAATAATCAAACTTCTGAGGAAATAGGGAAACAAAAAAAAATGGTAAAAGTTCTTACACTTAGAAATAGAGAACGTTAGATAAGCACAACTGTATAAAAATGCTGGGTACACAGTGCTGCAACAAACAAGGTCCTGCCCTCACAGAGCTCACAACTTCAAGACCTGTCTGTGCCTTAGCATTGTGGGTACTTGTGACACACTGCCTGCCTCCAAAGACTCACAATCTACCAATGACACTTCCCATTTCAATAGCTCTTTAAAACTTTATAAAATCCTCTCTTAGCATCTTATTTAAGTTTCACTGCAACAACCTGAAATAGAAATAACTATCCTTCCCTTTATTAAAGAGAAAATAGATTAAGAACAACAACATGTTCTGCACAGAGTGACATCGACAGTAAGAGGAGGAGGCAAGAATCAAGCCCAGGTCCTCTGGCTCCAATTCTACTTCATTAAGGGTCTCTGAAGAGGAGTCTGGTTTCTGTCAAGTGAATTTAGACCCCAATTCATAACATGAAATGAATGCCTCATACCCCAACATCATATCATAGTTTCACATGGTCATGGCAAAGCAGTGGTCTTATGAGGAAAGCGGTCAGGAACCAAAGGGACACAAATTCTAAAGACTGAGGCACAGCAGCAGGCCTGAGCCTTTCCTACTCCCTTCTCCGCAGGCCAAACCCTGTTTACCACTCTCCGTTACAAGTCTCGCCACGCAGTTTGAATACGTAACTCAACTGTCCAACAACAGTGTTAGAGATCAAAAAGTATGACCATTATTATGGTCATAATAAGCAAGGTACAAGAAGGTAGTTGTGGGCTATCCAAACGTTAAATACTGTGAACCCAAGATCAGAGCCCATGAAGTATCTCTGAACAAAAAAGGAGATAGTCTGGAAGGACCTACATAATACCCACATTTTTGCCACTCTAATATCTGCTGCTGTGAGGTTGTACTTGTGACTTTTCTCAACTACCCATACCACTTCATTAAAGGTCTATTCTCAAAGACAGGGATCTATTCCACTTTCAGTCTGTATTGGGCTGTGAAGGCTATGATTCTGGCTGTCCAGCACGCCTTCCAAACTCACTTTTATGGTTAAGAAAACAACAGCAATGACAAAACAAATAGACATTAATCCACCTTGTCTTTGTGAAAATTATTCCCCACTACATGTGGTATGGGTAGAGTTGTCAAACACAGAGCCCTCGATGTTTCCATTCCATTCCTTGGATGGGTACAAGACTGTTCGGATTAACTGATTCCTCTGGGGTGCTTTTCGATTTTATCTTTAACTTATTTAAATTTAAACTTAAAATTTTAATCTAATTTATCTTGTATTTATTTTCACTTTAAATTTAACTTAAAATTAATTCAACAGTATCCAAAAGAAAGCAAAATTATATAAAACAATCCTTCATTTAAAAAATCCTCAATTGAAAAACTGCTAAGTAAAATAATAAAAATTTTGTTAGTGATGAGAAGATAGTTTTCTATATATTTTATGATCAGTAAACCAAAATGCAGGTTCTTTCTTGTAAGAACTATTAAGACCTTAAACATTAGAAAATTTGATAAAATCAATGACACAGTGATTTAGCAAATTTGTCATCACAAACCAACCAAGCCCTGTCAGAGCGGGTCCAGACACCTGTGAAAGATTACTAAGCCACTGAGTAGTAAATCAGGACTCAAACCCGGAAGTTTAGGCCCTCCAGGGTCTGGGCTCTTACCCATTACCCTATTCTGTTGGTTGGTTAATGAATGGATGATCAATCATCTCACAGTTTCACAAGATTTAGAGTTTCCTCACGATGGTATTCGGTGTCCTACATGTCCCAGCTCCAATCTTATCTTCCCTATTCCCTAAACATGTGTCCCATACACTAAACACACCCGCAATGTCCCACCTTCACCCCAGCTCCCTCTACTGGGTATTTCCTCCTCTACACCTACGCCTCTCCAAATCCTATCTTCAAATCCCAGCCCAGGTCATTATGTCCATAAAGTTTTCTCTAATCTCTTTGTCCTGTGATAATCCCTCTCTCATCTGAACTACTACAACACTTACATTCATCAAGTACAGCTGTGGGGTCTTTAAGGATAAGGGAGAAGAAGTTATGGCTGTTTATAAATTCTATCCAGCATCAAACAGTCTATATGGGCATTTAGCATACATCTGTTAAATTTAAGATACATTTATTATCAAAAAAAAAAAAACCCTGCCTCTGAAATAATCTTCCCATTTTTTCACCTAACTTTAATTCACAATTCCATATATGTATGTGTGTATATAAATGCCAAACTGTGTAATACTTAAAATAGAGTAGTAGCTTTTACCAGATAATAATGTTGAAATTCGCAATGTTGAAATAACCTAGGGAATTCCCTGGCAGTACAGTGGTTAGGATTCTGCGCTTCCACTGCAGGGGGAATGGGTTCGATCCCTCGTCTGGGAACAAAGATCCCGCAAGCTGAGCAACTCGGACCAAAAAAAAAAAAGAAAGAAAGAAAATAGAAATAACCTAGTTTTTAAGGGAATAATCATCAGAGAAGCATTTCACTTTAGTACAATCAAAGGTCAGCGTATTAAAGATTCTATACAACTAGTATGTATACATATCCTGCAAGAGAAAGGACCCACGAACAATTTTAATACTAAACATATGTTGAAAACACTGCAGCTATCTAAATCCAAGAGGTTCATCAGTCACATGTCACCACAACAACCTTGGCAGGTTCTTCACAGACTTAGATACCATTCTTTAGGGATTAGGCGCCTTCTCCATCAACCCTAAAACAAAAGGACAGGGAGCAGATCTAAATAAAATGCAGAGGTTGCAGTCTCACAGATGCTGACTTACTGTCATCTCTAAAAGACAGCCGCCAATTACCATACACGCTATTAGATTTATAAAAATGTAACGGCCTAATAGCCATAGAACAAAGCTAAATCTGCTAATGGCAGGGACCATGAGGGGAAGACCAACCAAAAAGTACTATAGAAATCTTTCCATTGAAACTTGCTTTAAAGAAAGCGGAAGAAAGGAAGAAAGGAAAGGAGGGAGGGAAATAAGTTCCAGTATGCATACACAAATTGCACAATCTTCCTTTCATGGCAATGGCCCAAAAAATAAAAAATGAAATCTACTTGCAAAGAGTCCTTTGAAACAGCCGCTTGACTTCATGGTCAAGTTATGTGATCTGTAAGACTTGAAGACACTCAAGTCAGTGATAAACACCAAATCACATGACCCACTTGAGGAAAAGGCAAGGAAATATCTGTCTGGAGTTTATACTGGCTGTGCAAATGAATGTACTTAGTCATTACTCAACATCACCACTCACAAAGCCAACAACTGTTTCCCTTTGAATGCTCATCTTTTCTATTAGCACTAACAAAGTCACTGCCAAAAACACTAAATTAACACAGCCCACTACAGAAATAATAACTTAAACATTAACCTTAACCCATTTAAAAAAATATGGGTTAAGCATCTTTTCAATTAAAATATTATTTTTACAGTGTTTATCTAGTGAGCAAAGGAAAACACATACATCTTAAATAGATAATCATATCACAAGTTTATACGAAAGACAAGAATATAGAAAACACTGCTCTAAAGTTATTTTCTACTTCTAGATGTCCTCCTAATATTTATTGCTAAATAAGGAGAACAAGTTAAAAATAGTACAGGCACTATTTTTCACAATGCATGATTTTCTCACTTGAAGATCAATTAAAACACACATGAGAAAAATTTATCTTGTATAAATATTTTATAAAAAAGGAAAAACTATTTTTGAGCCTAAAATGCATAAAGAGAACTGATAAAGTATGGTTATCATCTCTTTGAAGATTACTGAGGCCCTTGAAGAAGTCCACAAAACAAATTCTGCAAAATTCCAATACAAAAAAGTTTTTACATGTTCATTGCAATTTCAGACTAATGTTATAAATCCTCTTAGAGTTATGTGCTCCTACCTGAACTTTACAAGTGGCAATCCATGCTCGTATCAAGTAATCCTTAGTTCATGTTTATCTCAGAATAAGATGCAAAAGAAAACAATACTTAATGTCCCATTAAAAGATCTGTTTTCAGATTTTTTTTTTCTTCCTCCAGAGGGCAGTCAATATAAGCCTCCAGTAAAGGGAGTTTTTTGGAAAGTGATTTGGTGGAAACCATTTGGTCTGTAGAAGAGGAACCCCTCCAAGTTCTCAGCTTGGTTGCCATAACAAAAGATAGATTAACAAGCATACAAAATAAAAGCATACAAATTTACTTAATATAAATTTTATGTGACACAGCAAACTTCATAAGGAAATAAAGACCAAAGAAATGGTTAAGTCTGAGCGTTTTTATACTAGGTTTGATGAAGAGTAGAGAGTCATGGAAAAATATGATAGGACAAAGAGGAGTATGAGCTAAGAGTAGTAAACAGGGGGAAACTTAGCAAGGCCAGTTTGTTCAAATTCTTCTCAATGTCCATCCATCTTTAGATATAAGGATGCTCCTTTTCCTTTGGGCATAGGTAAGGCATCGCTCACATGAGGGTCTTATGGCATGCTTCAGGGTCAGAAAGTCCTGCACCTGCCATTCTCAAATTCCTTCACCTTAAATTAGTCAACATGCCAAGGTGCCATATTTTGGAGTAGCATGTCCTAAACCCTGTCATTCTCCATATGAAGCTTCCCCAAGAAGTTTCACAGTCCAGAAACTGAGTTGGCAGAATGTCCCATAACCCACTGAATCAACCTCCGTCCTGGAAATTGGTCAGTCCATTCAAACAGTTGTGTCTCATTTCAGGAGGTGGTGGTATATAGGTAGGAGTATATGGTGTGATTAATCAAGCATTTAATAAGGGGCATTTCTATGGAAACAAAAAAACCCACAAAGGTTGATGGTTAGAACCAACATAAACTCAGTTTTTGAGTCCAGAGGGCAGTCAGTTAAGACTTCTAGATGTTGGGCTTAAAGCATCTTTAGATGATACAGTGAGGACAGGCAGTAGCAATCTGATGGATTTTCCTGGTTTGCAGTTTAAAATGTCTCTGGTGAGGTCATCAGGTGTTCCATGAACTTTCTGAGTGGCCCACACAGCAACAGGCATGAAGGTTGCCCATATATGATCTGTTGTAGTGATTTCTCTGAAGTTTAAATCAAGTCAGCCAGCCTCAGCTTCCAGGCTTCAGGAAAGGACAGTTTTAGTTCTCAATGATTCCAAGTCAGAAGGGTGGGAGAAAAACTGGAAATGTTAATTTAGAGAGTTGTAGCCAAATACTGGAGGAAACTAGAAGAATTCAGGATCCAGTCACATTAACAGGTAGATAAAACCTTAAAGACAATGAGCAGGACTAGAACTTAAGACCCAGAAGGGTGTGCTATAGCTTCCTACTGAAACATTATTTTTCTCTCTAGAGTCACCCCCATTTCTAGCAAAGATAATAAATGACTAATTTGTTTGCAAAATAAGCCCAGTCTTGTTCAATTTGGCCTGATATTTACATAAGTGCAGCAAGAATAGTGATGGACCATATAGACCTTTTTTAAGTTTGCTTGGCTGGACCTTTAAATAAGGAATCTCAAATTAGACTTTTAAAAGCCTCTCAAGGCTGGGTACCCAAGCCAGAAACTTGCCACCAGACTTTGCCTTCAATATATATAGACTTGGCTGAATGTCTCTCTTCTTGAGTTCCCAAAATATTTTAAGGTACTTGCATCTCCCTGGAAGTGACCTTCCTCACTTACCTATAATGCTGAGTACCCTGTAAACCAGGTACCAGGCCAGGTTTTGTTTGGTTTTTGGTTTTTTTTCCAAGAGGGTTTATAAGCATTAGCTCCATAAAGACCACCTTAGTTCCTTAAATCTGTCTGGTCACATATAATTTTATATATCATTCTCCAATATAACATTCCAGTTAAAGCCTTAGTAATACAACCAGTGTTTTTAGTATGTCCTATTACAAGGAAAACAGATTCTTATTGGACTTATGCAAATAACTATAATGCCATGAAAATAAAATATTCAAGAAGAGTTTCTGAATTCTGGAAGGATCAGGTAGGGAGAAAAGTAATCATTTCATCTTTGTTCACAAAGGTATACTTTACCAAATTGCTGTAACTTATAGATAGCTTAAGAGAAAAGAGAAAAACAAAACATTAAAGAACCAGCAATGTTTCAAACAAAAGTCATTAAAAAAATTACAATTATTCCCATCAATTCATTCAATCTCATGTAATTAATACTTGTTCTGTTTGATCTTGAGTTAGCAGTTTTATGAATCCATGAACTTCTTCATTACTTCAGAAAATTCTTAGTCCACTGGCCTGGTCTCAAAGTTATTCAAGTGATGGCATCATGGAGCTGTCTCACTTGTAGCTGACTGTAAACACTTTCAGGGAAGAATCAGGAGTAAAACACACCTGTCTGTGAATGACAAAAGACTTTGAAATGGCCATGGTTAAAGATCTGATGAGAGGTCATTATAATGTAATTGACAAGGAAATTTGTTTATTTCAGTGACATACAATGTTTTAACACAATAACCAGAATTTTGACTGATAACATAATGCTGAACATCAAGTACTGACAAATTTCTATCAAGTTCATACCATTTCTGAAATACTTATATTAATAACATGTCCCCATACAAATAAAACCTAAAGAAGATTTATCATCACTTTGACAATGCTTCCCATGCAGTTTAATATATCAAATAAACCTATTAGTTTAACATTTCTCTTTTACAAGGTGGGAGACAAATCTTTTGAGATTTTCTGAGGACCCTCTGGGAAACCCCAAAGTTAGTTTAAGTAAAAAAAAGACTTTATTTAGAATTTGATTTAGGGAAGTTTGTCAAAAATGTCAAAAGGTTTGAGCAGTTGATTAAACAGGATCACAGATGATTATAAAATAATACTTAATTGTCTATTTAACCAAAGTGACAAAAAATCTTAAAGGCAGATACAGAAGATTATACAGGTGTTTACAAACCCTTAGCTTGTTTAATCTTAAGTAATCAAAGATCTAGTAAAGACAACTGTGAAGTACAGGAAATCATTCTGATAAGACAAAATTTGGTTCTGCAAACAGATTACTTGAAAGATAAAGAAAAATCTTTTTACAATTTCTTAATAAGAGAAACCAATAATCCAAGAAAACTTTGTCATTCTAGTTACACACAGTATACTTTTGATATTAAGGCTCATCTTTTTTTTTCTTTAACTTATAAATAAATCTCTTCAATCTTAGAAGCTTGACCACACATAACATTCCTTTTCCTCAAACCTTTTACATCCCCCCCTTTTTTCCATATACACTCTGTTTTTGTCCCACACTTTTCCTCTTTCTCATTGTGGAACAGCCAGTCGTTCTATTTTAGGATAAAATTACTTTCTTTTTCCCTTAACAAAAACACATTCTTCATACTGTGTATACTTTTCCTTATCAGAAACACATCCTATTTTCCTTGTATACTTTGGATACAGAGGGTTTTTTTTCCTTTGTCCTCATTATTCCTAGTAGTTTCACTGACATAATTGATAAGAATTCTTAATCCTTAGTAACCCTAATTTTCAGTGAAAACTAGAAAACATGCAATTGTGAATGCCTACTACATACTAACATTCTGTTGTAGCTTCGCAAATTTATAAATACACCATTTCACAATTTCTAGAGGCATATGCTTCCTCTTAGTATAGCTTTTTTGTGTGGCATAGAACATGTTTGCTAACAGAACCAAATATCTTTGGTCTCTACAAAATTTAGGAAGCCAAAAGGAGATAAGTTTTGTTCAGCAAATTAATGTTTCAGTATTTTATCTTATTTGGAAATGATCTAGATATTCAATGAATATCTATCATTCTAACATAACTTAGTATATTTCAAGTTACCAGAAAGATTTTGGAAATTATTTTTAAGTAGACATATTATAAAATATAATTATTGTTGAAAAGTTCGCTTATAAACTTTTATCCTACTTACATTAATTCACTTATTCTTAACAATTATGCCTGACTTACTCATGAAAATTTCATGAGACATTAAACAAAGCTAGCCATCGTTTTAGGTTATTTTTCTTGTTGACAAATCAGGCAAGTATAAAATATATCACAAATGCAAAGAATCTAAAAAGTTAAACATGATTCTCCCCACCTGGTTATTTTGTTTATTTGTTTGTTTTTGTTTTTTCTTTTTTACTGTTGTGCTTGACATACATGAAGCAATTTATTTTTATTACACATTTTGTTCTTAGGTTGGACTTATAGTTTCATAATCTTAAATAACTATTAGAGATAATATAAGCTTGTTTGACTAGTAAGCCTAGGTAGAAAAAAAATGGCATGTCTGCATTATATTTAATAATGACAACTCTGAAGGCATACCTGTTTTTATTTTACCAAGAATATTAAAGCTAGCTTTATTTACCAAAGTTTAGCCCAGATAATGTGAACTTTAAAGAAGTTTGGATTAATTTCTATATTCCTGAGAATTTTAGGAATACTTAATTTATATAAATGCTCATTTATCTCCAAGCCAATTTGAACAGAACTCCTTTAAGGGATTTTATAAATTAATTTGGTAATACCTTCCAGAGATAGAAAAACAGCACATATACATAACATGCATACACAGACATACACATACATACAGATAAATGCAAACAAAGATTTTATAGCTTTCATTCTAAAATTTTAGCCATGTGTCAGTAAAACACAGTAATACAAAATCACTGGATTTTATCCACTTTCTTTGTATATTTATCTGAATTGTGTTTATGTCAAATGGGGCCAGTTAAGGTAACTTACTCAATATGGGGCTAATGCTTTCTACCAATATTTGTGGAGAAGACTTTTTAAATTTTCACTTTCCTTGGTATATATACTCTTATGGAGGCTGTGAACTATATTTTAGGCAAGTGACTGAGGAGACATCTAGCAGCTGTCTGGATGTCTCTAAAGCTCTTCTGAGTATATAAAATATTCCAGCCAATTAGCCTTCTTCCTTTTCAACCTCAGATAGCATTTTTGGGGGGACCCTGGGCCCCCTGAGAGCAGGAACCTAGAGTTCAAGTAACTGAGGTGCTGGAGTGGAAAAGGTGTGGCAGAGATGAAGAGGGTGGAAGAGACAGGGGCTTGAAGAGGGACCTATCAAAGGAGTCAAGGAAATTGAACAGAAGATCAAGGGTGGCAAAAGGAGAAAACAGGAACATAAGCAATGGAAGAAAGAGGTCTTAAAGGAGCCAGTTTGAGATCTTAAGTCTCCCAAAGAAGCCAATGAAGTTCCAAATTATCCTCAGCAAAATTATGCCAATCAGAAGTGAAGGAGACAGAGCTGCTGGAACATACAGTCAGCAAGAGTTCCAGAAGGGAGTTTTAGTCAATTTAGAAGTTCCCATGGGAGGAGCAGGACCAAAGAAGAAGAACAGAGAGGACTTTAAAACACAAACAAACCAAAAAAACTCCTATAAAAGTGCTGCATATCAGCTTCCAATTATGTCAACTTCTGAGTTCTTGGAAACTCAGTTCCAAGAGTTCTATGAGTTCATAGAGCTCTTGGAAAAAATACATCCTTTCAAATATCTTATCATCAGGTTTCAACACAAGGCAAACAGTAAATATTCGCAAGTTTTGTTTTGTTTTGTTTATTTAAACCAAAGGTATGCCTATTTTAAGTAACTCAAAACTATTAAGCCCTTTAGGACTTAAAACCAATGAGCCTTTTATGGCTCAATCATGGACACAAGAGGCTCCCCCAGAGAGGGTACAGAAGATACAGCCCTCCCAAGATCCAGAGCCACTCCCAAAGACAGCAGAAAGAAAGAAAGACTTAGACAACTCCCTACCCCACCCGAGAACTGGCAGTGGTGGGTGGGACGTTAGCCACAAGTGGGGTGCAACCCACATTTCTGTCCAGCCATATTCTAGGTGCCTCCAATCTGACAGGTGACCACCCACACATACAGGTTTAATAATCCCAGCAGGCGGAAAGCCAAGTCAAGTTCTCAAGGACACACAGGAGACAAAGAAGAGAACAACAGCTGTCCCTGGGAGGGGAAGCATTAATAATCAATAGCTACCAGAAACCAAATTCACAAGAGTCAAACTTCAAAGAGCTAATTTTTACAACTGTTTTTCTCCTGCTAATCTGAATTTGGAAAAGAATGGACAAAAGAATTTTTACCTTCCTCTCTTGACTGAGCACTATAGACAGAGACTTGGGAGAGAGCTTCAGATCGAACTTAAGAGAGAGACTTAGGGAGAGAACTTAAGAGAGCTGACTTTGGTAAGAATTCTTATATTTCATTGACTTTTGTCAGTTTTTCCAAGATCCCAAATGCAGCTTCCGGAGTGAGTGGGGTGTCCCAGCCATCCCTTCATGGTCACCAGAGACTGTAGGGGACGGACGAAAAATACCTTTCCCCTCTACCGTTCTAAGTTCTCAGCTGGGTCTCTGTAACAAAAGACAGATTAACAAAAGAAAAGCATACAAACTGATTTAATATAAGTTTTATGTGACACAGGAGCCTTCATAAGGAAATAAAGACCAAAGAAATGGTTAAACCTGAGTCTTTTCATACCAAGTTTGATGAAGAGTAGAGTCATGGGAAAATATGATAGGACAAAAATGTGTATGAGCTAAGAGTAGTAAACGGGGGGGAAACTTAGCAAGGGCTGTTCATTCAGATTCCTCTGGCATTCCTCTGTCTTAGGAGATAAGGATGCTCTTTTCCTCAGTGTACTGGGAGGACACCTCATACATTGAGGTGTCTGATGACCTGCTTAGGGGAAGGTCAGGACCTGTACCTGCCATTTCTCAAATTCCTTCAGCTTAAAATATTCAATAGGTCCAGGTGCCACATTTTGGGGTAACATGTCCTGAACGCCATCATTCTCCTTCAAACAGTTTATTTCTTATGCTCTCAATGAAAGAATTTTGCCAGTTACTAGGAATGGGCACAGTAGACTAAAATAAATCAAAGATCCTCTCCCTACCCCCCAGGGCCAATGCAAAACACTCCAATCAAGCACAATGACAATATGAACTTCTATTTCTGGCAACCCGATGGGTGGAGATCACCTAAAAATGCTACATTAAATATTTTAAAATTCTTTTTAAAATGTATGGCAGAGCTAGCTATAAATAAAGTAAAAGGAATGCTCCCAGGGCAGGAATGATAAGAAAGCACAAATCTAGAGAGGTGAGTTAGTTCTGAAGCCAGCATGCCCTAGGGGCATCTGCATAGTCCTGATGGTAAGAACTTGATTGGGGTGAGAATGGAAGCCATATGAAATACAGTAACAGGAGGCAAAACTAAGGGCCTGTGCAAGGTAAAGAGCCAGAGCAGAGGCCCTCCCACACAAAGCCCCACGGGGTGGGGAAGTGGGGAGGCAGGGAGGGGGCATGGCTAAAAACCAATTCATTTTACAGGTGATATACATGAAGGAATGGGCAAATGATCAGAAGGAAAAAAGAAATGATAAATGCATATAGGTAAATCTAAACACTGTCATTCTGTTATTTCTGGGGTTAAAAGATCAAGTCCTGGAACTATAACATCTAATAAAAACAGTTTATATCAGAAGGAAGTTGATCTTACTGTTCAGGAAGAGGGTAAAGATACTATTTACGTTTAGACTTTGTTAAGTATACATATTAATATGTCTTAGGGTAACCACTAAAAGAAAAGAAATAAAACTGAAAACTTCCAACAAAGTTAAAGGGTAAAAGTGGAATAAGAAGAAAATCCAAAAGAAGACAGAAAGCATAGGATATGAATTCAGGCCTTAGAGCAAGATATTCCTGGGTTCAAATCCCAGCTCTGCAAGTATTAGTTCTAACCACAGACAAGTCATCTGCTTTTTAAAATTCAGTTTCCTCATCTTCAAAACAAAGAAATGACACAAAGTTTTTAACCTAGGACTTGAGTTAACGTGCAAACACACAATAGTAGCACAGGGCCTGCCACAAAGATGCACAAATACCTTTCTCCTTTCCCTTCTTTTCATGACACTGAAGCACATTCACTAATAAGCAGGTCATTGTTTTCGGCTGAATGAGACATTTAATCATGAGTTCCACAACTCTTACATAGAATGCAGTCATACTTGCCTCCTTGGCTTTCTATTATATTCCTTCCTTATTCAGAACTAAAAAGCTTCCAAATAAAATTATATTATGTGTAGTACCTCCAGCTTAGTATTGCTCCAAAACTATGCTTAAACATATTTAGGTTTTCAGAAGAAAGATTAAGTTCGATCTGAAGCAAATGCCCCTTCCATAGCAAAATACAAAGGTTAACACTTCATATAAGATAAAAGTGGCTGCTTTATTAGATAGTTACCTACTCTTCCTATCCACTACTTGCTAGGGGGAAAAAAATGACTATTAATTATGTCACCTCAAAGATGTGTAACTCACTTTAGTTAATCACAATCTGTCAAAATTCAGAATGAGCATATAATCCCCAAATACAATAAAATAACATCTTGTTGTATGAAGATTATTTCATGGATTTAGATATTGTGCTCCCAGAATTAAAGTGTTCAGTAAAAGCTTAGTTAGTCAGATATTTCCCAATAACAGTGTTATAAAGGTTGACTCTAAGGACAAAAAAATGTAAAAAACTTTTAATTCAACAGCTTATATATGGATTACCCATACCCCCACCCACCTTGTAAATTCTGCATCACCAATCTTAAACTCTGAGTGGATTTTTTTCTCTTCTGCACAGGATGCTTCCAGAATTTCCTCATCTGCACATTTACAGAATAAAAATTAATTTCTATGTGTCTAAGATAACTTCAAGTGGCAAATCTGCCCAAAAACTTATAATATAATCCAAAATAAAGTGTAAATGCTTTAACTGCTCATGTCTACCGATACGAAGGATCGACTACCCTCAACTTTAAAGCACATATGTTAAATTGTCAGCAAGGTGACACGATCCTCTTAGCTGGAATAAAAATGGTAAAAGCTTTAAAAGTTTTGCAAGAAACCAACTGGCAAGAAACTAAAACTAAAGATGAAAGTTTTATGAGAATAGAAATGGAAAATCCGTACACACAGACTCTAACAGGAAACTACATGGGAGAATTTTGAGTGGAAATCTTAATAATAGAGCTATATTATGTATAAAACAGAAGGCATCAGCTTGATGTACAGCTGAGCAGTTAAGGGCTATAGCCCTGAAGTCAGGTTGCTCCCATTCAAATCCCAGCTCTACTTACTGTGTAACTTAGGCAAGCTATTTAGCCTCCATATATCTCGGTTTCTGTATCTGTGAAGTTGGCATAATAATGGCCCTTAATAAGATTGCAATGAGGATTAAATTCGATGACAGATGTAAAGCACTTAGCACAATGATTGGCACACAGTAAATACTTAGTATTTATTAGCTACTTGTATAATTATTATCCTCTTTCTAAAATTGTTTTATAACACCACACTAGCAGAAGTGTCCAAAATCACCTTAAGTAGTTAAAGAAAGAAATTATGTTCTCACTCCCTGATGAAAGTAGATAATCCTAATGCCCATCATACAACATTCCACAAATATAATAACCTGGACGCCAACACCAAAGAACCACAAATTAAATCATTAAAAATTAGTAAGGCATATAGGTTACTACTAATCTACTCACTTGAGCCCAGAGATCTAATTACTAATAGTTAGATTACAGTATTAAGGGACTAATGAAATTCTTCTATACTATATTGCTGCTGAAGTGATCTTGAGGCAGGGGATAAATGGACCCCAGGCTGGGCAGCTGGAGTTTGTCCCCTGTGGACAGATACTCCAAAACAGCAGGAGCGAGAGAAGAGCTGAGCTCTGCCCAGATAACAGATAGAGAACACATATTTCTCATTCTCGCAGTCAAGGAGAACTTAGTGACTAGACATGTGCAGAAAGGCTCCTTGGGTCAAAAAGGGAGTGATGTCAACCTACCCATAGGCCTCTTTGCTAGAATCCATCTTGGCTAAGAGATGAGTGCACAGATGTGGGAGGACCCTGAGATAAACCAAATATGGACTCAGAACCAGACAAAGCAAGATGACTGGCCAGAGGAAACCTAGAAGAAATGCCCCATATAAGTGATTCAAACTACCATGAGGGTGGGACTCTCTCTGAGCCTGCCCGTGTGTGCCTATTCACACGTACTCTTTTTCCTCCTAATAAACACTTTACTTGTTTCACTTCTTTCCATCTTTGTGGGAATTCATTTCTACAAAGCCGAAGAAGGGCCAGGGCCTTGTCACTGGACACTGGTCTAGTGGCTAGGATTCAGCGCTCTCACCGCTGCAGCCCGACTTCAATCTCTGGCCAGGAACCGAAACCCTGCTTCAAGCCGCTGCAGGCCAAGGCCACCCGAAATCAATCTTGAGGGGCAACCATGAAAAACCATAACAATGTCAAAAAGAATAAAAAACCATCAACTATTCTGTAAACACAGCAATTCAATCTGCGCCCCGCCCCATCCTCCAGCTTTAGCAGCTGGCAGGGAGGGCAATATATTCGAGATATTAGCTATTAAAAACACCTTAGGGGCTTCCCTGGTGGCGCAGTGGTTGAGAGTCCGCCTGCCGATGCAGGGGACACAGGTTCATGCCCCGGTCCAGGAGGATCCCACATGCCGCGGAGCGGCTGGGCCCATGAGCCATGGCCGCTGAGCCTGCGCGCGTCTGGAGCCTGTGCTCCACAATGGGAGAGGTCGCAACAGTGAGAGGCCCGCATACTGCAAACAAACAAACAAACAAAAACACCTTAGTTCTCTCATGTCCCAATGAGTAAAAGCATCTACTGCAGATAATTCTAAAAGTTTGGTTTGCTTTTGACCTTGACAGCCTAAGAAAACCTAAGCAGTTCAGGGAAAGTAACACCTTTATCTAAAACCTCTCAGTTGGGGGTGAAAAGGAAAGACTCCCAAGAATGCCTGAATGCTTATACTATCCCCCAGGGAGAAACTATTTGAGACTGAGCTGTTAACTGGCAGCTACCACTGTCAGTATCACCTGAACGGGCTTCTAGCCCAGGAATCTAATAACTACTTACTAGGTAGCCACTAATTTACTCTTCATTTCAAAGCAGCCTTTTTATCCAGGTTTAAAAAGAATGAAACTGTCTAAATGTTGTTTTGGGGTTTTTTTTTGCAGCAGATGGAAATGCGTTCATCATTAGTCTCCATTATTCTTTTCAGCTGGCAAAAACTTGTGGTTGTAAAGCAAAGAAATAAAAGATTTTGGGTGATTTTAATCAAAGTTTGCATTCTAACCCTGCCCTGCAGCATGCTGTAATATGAGTAACATTCCTGCCTCACATTCCCAAAGAAATGAATTTTTATGTGAATACCCCCTACATTATCTGTCACCTCTTTTTTTTGTGTGGTTCCTGTCCATGTGGCCAATATTAGGCATCTACTACTTTATGCTAAATGCTACATAGCACCATCCTTGAAAAAAAACATACATCAATAATAAACTGACTGCATTAATAAAAGTTTGAAGTGGAATAAATGAATCATAAAACACTTTTAGGAGTACGCACATATACAAAACAAAACAATTCTAGACTCCACATGCTGCTCACTCTCTAAAAAGCACTGTAGGTATAGGCACCAAAATATTTAAGGTGCTTTTGAAATGCAGAGGAAAACAGTGTATAATCAAAAGCAGATGGGCTTTAAAATTAGTTCCACCGTTTATAAGTAGTATAAACTTGGACAAATTATTTACTCTCTCTGAACGTTCCTCATCTCTAAAAGGGAAATATAAATATTTACCTTATATAAGGGTTGTTGTGAGAACTGAATATAATGTATATTAAATGCCCAGTACAGTGCCTGGCATATAGTATATTATCAATAGATAGAGACTAGTATTATTAGAGACATTTTCAGCAACAGGACACATTTAGTAGTGACTCTTACTCCTTGATGGAAAAAATCCATTGTGTCAATAGAACTTATAATCATTCTGAAAAACAAAGTAAAATCATAAGTTTCATAAAAAAACATGTAATTTAACAACATATAAATTAGGAGAATTTCTTTTGGCAGGTTGGGAGATAGGAACCTGCAACTAAGAGATGAGTTACATTTCACAAGAAGAGTATTTAAACAAACAAACAAAAATATATAGTGAGATTATGGAGGGAAGATCTGGAGAAGGAAAAAAGTCAAGAAGTAGCTATACCTATTTGTCAAATTGAAAAGGTCCTGTCTCTTCCCCTTATTCTTTCTCCTCTTCTCAACTCCTCTAAGGAAGAAATATGTTCTCTTAGACACTGGGAGTCCAAAAAAAAAAAAAGGAAGTCTGAAGTAACAAGGCAAACAAGCAATCTCTATATATTAAACCACCTGCTAATTCTTTGAGTCAACAGGTTTTTTGTTTAGTTTTACAAATTTTTTCACTTTAAAATACATATAAGTTACATAATGTACCTTGGGATTAGGTCTATCAGTCATTCCACCCCTACTCTGACTTAACTTAATCAAATAATTATGGATTAGCTATCAGTTATGAGAGAAATGGATTTCATCTGGAGGAGAGATTAGGGACAAAAGAGAGAAATGAGTGATTTTAATGCACGGGGCACTTGTGAGATGAGAAAGCATCATTATCCAATGGAGGAAATAACAGCCGGGAAAGGAAGAGATTGCAGGAGAGTGTGCACCAAGCACCAGAGAACAAACGTTAACGGTTAACACACCACTTACTTGTTTTTTTGTTTTGTTTTGTTTTTTAAATTATTTATTTATTTATTTTTGGCTGTGTTGGGTCTTTATTGCTGTGCATGGGCTTTCTCTAGTTGCAGTGAGAGGGGGCTACTCTTCATTGCGGTGCACGGGCTTCTCATTGCTGCTGCTTCTCTTGTTGCAGAGCACGGGCTCTAGGCGCGCGGACTTCAGTAGTTGTGTCTCATGGGCTCTAGAGTGCAGGCTCAGTAGTTGTGATGCACGGGCTTAGCTGCTCCGCAGCATGTGGGATCTTCCCAGACCAGGGCTCAAACCCGTGTCCCCTGCATCGGCAGGCGGATTCTTAACCACTGAGCCACCAGGGAAGTCCCCTGTTTTTTCTTAAAGACAGTAATTGCCAGCGTGTCTTACTGAAGTTGTTCTATCTTCTGATCAAACTATAGAAAAATCATTATCACTCAAAAACTAATGTTTATTTAATTGCATCTTTGGAAAAAAATAAGGATCACCAGAAAGAAACATTCAAATTCACTTCTCCTTACAGGCCTCTTTCAACCTTTTCTGAACTCCTTTGCTTATGAATGTAGACATACATAAATTTCTCAATTTAAATTTAAAATCTAGCATGCAGGGGCTTCCCTGGTGGCACCGTGGTTAAGAATCCGCCTGCCAATACAGGGGACACAGGTTCGAGCCCTGATCCAGGAAGATCCCACATGTCGCAGAGCAACTAAGCCCGTGCGCCACAACTACTGAACCTGCACTCTAGAGCCCGCGAGCCACAACTACTGAAGCCCGCATGCCTAGAGCCCATGTTCCGCAACAAGAGAAGCCACCGCAATGAGAAGCCCATGCACCGCAATGAAGAGTAGCCCCGCTTGCCACAACTAGAGAAAGCCTGCGCACAGCAACGAAGAGCCAATGCAACCAAAACTAAATAAATAAAATTGGAAAAAAACCCAAAAACCTAGCATACAAAATTGTGCAGAGCAGCCCTCTTTCAGCTTTAAGGTTTCAAGAAAGAACCTTCTTTAACAGATCTTCAAGCACTGCAAAGGCTCCTTAGAATGATAACTAAACACACTAAGTCAGTCTGAGTCAATTGCAAACTCTACCAGCCTTCTGAACACAAGTGAAATGGTTTCCAGGTCTGGTTCAGAAATAGTCACACCAAAGTTGAGACAGATACTCTATGTTTCATATCTAGTAGTCTCACTATTGGATCCTGAGCCCATGGGACTTCCCTGGAGGTCCAGTGGTTAAGACTGTGTTTCTACTGCAGGGGACATGGGTTCGATCCTTGGTCAGGGAACTAAGATCCCTCATGCCACTCAGCGTGGCCAAAAAAAAAAAAAAACTGAGTCCATACACTGAAAAAAATTTGTCACTTGATTACCACTGAGTCTCCATTCTTAAGTGTTTTCGTATCTTAAGATACAATTATCATAGAAAACATCATTTTGTTTAACCAGTTATCTTTGGAGTTGACATCCATCAAATATTTTTTTTTCCTTAAACCTAAAGGGAGTAACCCTCTGAAGAGGAAAGGGAGAAGTTACTTCAAAATCTTGTAATTTCCATTTTCCTTTCCAACCATATCTTCATAGTTAAATTCCAAAGTGTGTGTAGGGAGGGAGGACAGGAGCAATAAAGTTAACTGGAGATAGTGCTGTAGTAAAGTACATCCTTTCAGTTTGATGCAATGGAATTTTGCATTTGAAATATGGCCCCCCAAAGGTGCACAGTTTATTCAAAAAAGAGCTGGCTTGAGGATCACAGAGGTAGAGAAGTACTATACAGAGTCAGAGATATGCACCTGCCTGGAAGTAAGAAACCTGAAGCAACAAGCATGCTGAAAAGTTCCCTAATGTCTCATTTCTGTCTTTTAATATAATTTTCTCCTTTGCTAGGGGGATAATAAAAAACAGTTGAGGGAAAAAAAGCATGATAAAGAGCTGTGGAGGTGACGTAAAGAATAAGGGAAAGGGAAGTGGGAAAAAATGGATCTTATTCTAGTGATAGCTTCTATAAGACCCTCAGCCAGCTGCCATCATGTAATAATAATAAAATAAATGCTATTGCTTATTGAGTACTGTGTGCCAGGCATTATGCTAAGCACATTATATAAACTATCGCCTTTACTCCCTATAACAGCTCTGTACATTGAGTATTATTACACGTATTTTACAGGTAAGGAAGCTCAGATTACACCTGAAACCTGGCAACCTTCTAAAAAGGATCCATTTATATCCGATAACATTTTCTCTATGCCTTATGTCCTTAAAATCCTCTCCTAGAGGATTTCCAAACTCTTGCCCTATGCTGCTTACAGAGAGCACCTGAGTTTCAACAGCTACACGTTTCTCTATTCATAACCTCTCAACAAAGAAAGCTCTCTCAGTAACTTCTCTTGGTCCATGTGTCCCCTACTCTTAAGGTCCTTTGGAATATCCCCTGTGAATCATCCAATGACTCACTTGTATTTACCAGCAAAATCTTTTCAAGTCCCAGGGATATTCCATGTCACTATGTGCCCAAGTGTATATGTTGTCCATTTGGATAAATCTTACTATATACACACTTCTCTCTGCCCTCTCCCTCTCCACAGTGTCACTGAATGGCATGAATTTCACCTCTATTCTCTTAACTATTAATTCATATTCACTCCCTTAAATAGAGGCTCAAAATCCCTCTCTCTTCAGAAAACCTGCCCGTGATTAGCATCATTTAACTGTAATCATTCTTGTAGCAGAAAGGCCCTGGATTGGAAACCAGATCTGGCTTCTAATCTTGGTTCTTTTACTTGATATGATAGCTGGGCAAATCACTCCACCTTTCTAGGACTAGCTTCTCAACCATAAACAAGGGGAATTAGACTAAATAAGCTCAAGATTAATTCCCAGATCTACAAATTTTTTATGCAAAAAGATTACCAAAAGCATTAACTTATAAAAATGGAAAAATTGTTATAAATTTTTAAAATTACTTAAGGCACCTTAGATTTTTAAAAATTAATACACAACATATTAAAACCACAAAAACAGAGAAAAACTTTTAAACTTCAAAGGGTGACAAGGTTGATTAAATTGTCCATTTTCCATTCTTTATTTGACACATGACTGAAAACCCAGGTAATCCCTTAAAAGACTACTAGGCTATGAATATACACTCTCCTATTAACTAATCACTATGCAATATTTCAAATACCACATTCTTGTTTAATATACCAAAAGCATTCTAAATACTACCTGTGATGATTAGTTTTATCTGTCAACTTGGCTAGGTTATAGTACCCAGTTACTTAATCAAACATTAATCTAGGTGTTGCTGTAAAGGTATTTTGTAGATATGGTTAATATCTACAGTAAGTTGACTTTAAGTAAAGGAGATTACCCTTGATAATGTGGGTGGGACACATCTAATCAGTTGAAGGGCTTAAGAGCAAAAACTGAGGTTTCCCAGAGAAGAAGGAATCCTGCCTCAAGACTGAAGCATCAACCTGACCTTAAGCCTGCCAGCCTGCCCTACAAATTTTGGAATTGCCCCTCACAATGTCGTGAGCCAATTCATGAAAACAAATCTCTTTTAAAAAACACACACATATACAAATGATATTGGTTTTGTTTCTCTGGAGAACCCTGACTGATACACTAACATACTGAATACTCAGACTGGTATTCTGTTCTTTTTTAAGTGAGGATTAACAGATGTCTGTTTCTTGTAACCTCTTTAAAATACTAGAGCATTTAAAATATGTAACCGGAATGTTATTTTTTAAGTTAGTATTTCCTACACAGTGCCAACAAATTAGCGACGCTATTATCTCACTCTGCTTTTCTTTATTAAAATACATAGGGAGAAAAAGAAAAGTGATGTTTTCCACACTGAATTTTTAAACTCCAAAACTGATTTCAGAAGATTCTGAGATTCATTTTTTTTCTCATTTTCATGGCTTTCAAAGTGCTTCATAACTAGCCGTTAGTATAACATGACTGTGAAGAAAGTCACTTATCAGCCCAATTCTAAAGATTAAGGAACCAGACAAAGAGAAGTAGTAGACTTTGCTCTACTTTATCGAGTGACATATGCAAAATCAAGCTGGAAATTCTCCAACTCTAAGTTTTATTGTTGACCCATCAATTAGTTAGTCCTCCATGCTACACTGACATAGAAAAATATTCTAGAATCACAACATACACAGAAACTATTAAGGACATAAGAATGACATATTTAGTATTCAATAGTATCAGTTCACATGCTGATTCCATTCAAAAAGTATTACTGGGGCTTCCCTGGTGGCACAGTGGTTGAGAGTCCGCCTGCCGATGCTGGGGACACGGGTTCGTGCCCCGATCCCACATGCCGCGGAGCGGCTGGGCCCGTGAGCTATGGCCGCTGAGCCTGCGCATCCGGAGCCTGTGCTCTGCAACGGGAGAGGCCACAACAGTGAGAGGCCCATGTACCGCAAAACAAAAACAAAAACAAACAAAAACAAACAAACAAACAAAAAAAGGATTACTGATACCAGGTACCTACAAACTTTTTCTGTAAAGGGTCGGTAGTATTTAGGCCTTGCAGGCTATAAGGTCTCTTTGGCAACTACTCAACTCTGCCATTGTAGCCCCAAAGCAGCCAATGACAGTACATAAATGAATGAGTATGGCTATATTCCAATAAAACTTTATTTACTAAAACAGACCAGCTTTGGCCTCTGGGCCATAGTTTGCTGACCTCTGACTCATGAAATCATGGAGCTGGAAAAGACCCTGGAGATCATATGGTACACTCCCATTCAATGCTAAAACACCTCTATATCCAGTGCCAGTGACCATTTGGCTCAGAACAGTTTCTATAAACAGACTGTTTTCCAAGCTAGATTGGTTATTCCTCAATGAGGGACTTTAAGGATGGGATATTTTCCCACAGTGTGGAACTAACCAGAGCACTGTGGGTCATTTAGCATTCCTGGTTCCTGAAGAGTAAATGCTACCCATACAAATATACACCTATCACTATGACAACCAAAACTTTCCCCACATATTCCCAAATCCCATGGGGTAGGGGTACTGGTACCCAATGGGTTAAGATATATTGAGCTATACTGAGGTGGGATATATGGCAACTGTCCCATGCAGCCATTCCCCCTTCTACCTATGGCAGACATGACTAATCAATCAAATACTCTTTCCTAGTGAGGCTGGCCTTTGCCTCAGAATTTTTAACACAACGCTCAAGACAACCATGTCCAATGAATCAGAATTGTGATGTTAAAACATATTTGTTATCCCTAATCTAAAAGGACAGTTCTACACACACACTCTGGAAAGAAACTGGCTTCCTTTAAGTTTACAAAGCTGAAAAATAATATGGTTTAATTTTAAACCCTAAGGCATGTTTTGAAAGTTTGTGAAAATATTTCTTGGTTGTGACAATGACTGAGGACACTGAAGGCACTTGGTGTACTGAGGAATGCCATATGCCCTGCAACACTAGGGACAGTACTGCACAACAGAGGATTATCCTGCATCCCCCATGATGTTTTAATATCCCACTAGAAATAGATGTGGATGAAAAACCTGTTTAAATTATCTAAGCCTAGACTGTAACTCAATTTAACACATAAACAGGAATTCTATTTTTCACATTTTTAATAATCATTAAGTTCTCCCAAAATGTAACTGCTCTGAAAGTCAAAGTAAGACTGTACTTAACTTTTCTCTGAATTTTGCCAAGAGTTATTCACCATTTTGGAAAATCATCTCAATGACAGCAATATAATTCAGTGTATATAAGTACAATTTATCTGAATAAGCCTGCATTTGTAATGATTTCCATCACAGTAATTCTAGACACAGGTACGAAAAGTTAACCACTTGGTATGTGTAGAGCATATACATATTAAAAAGTATATTTAATGGCTTTATTTTTATTTCTCCTTTATATTACAGTTAGAACATTATATTTATTTCTTTGCAGTCAGGTTTGCAAGTAGTTACAGTATATCTATGAATTCATTTCAGGATAGTAAAGGAGGGACTATAAAACATTTGTTATAAAAATAGAGTGTTGGCTCTGACAGGTTAAGAACCACTGATCTAAACTAATGAAGCCTTTTTGACCAAATTGCGTTAACACAGACACAAATCTTGCCCAAAATTTGGAAACAAATCTAATGTGCTTCAAGGGTTCAAACACAACTTTAACTGGCTATCTGAAGCCATTTTTACAGAAAAACACTAGATCTCTCAATATAGGTGAGGCTTCCGAATCTCCTTTTCCCTTCTGTATAAAATATACAAGAAATGACTGTGAAAGCCAAGTGCTTAGGACCTCTAAGTCCTCCAGCACACTGGAGCTGTCGCTGTGATTACTTCTACCCAATTGTGAAGAGAACTGGCAGTGATTAATAGAGTCAATGAAAGAACCCAGTCATCACTGAGGCAACTGCCCTTGAGCAACAGACACAAAGCTCCTACTCTGAGAGAGTCCATTTTCCAAGAGGGCAGAAATGTTCAATATCTGCACTGTCTATATAAGAGACAACTAGTTTAAAATTTAAAGGTTTGACATTGACTAAAAGTGGAAGTAATCTCCACATAAGTCTATCTATTTTATATATATATATATGTTAAATATATATATGTATACATACACAGATATATTAATGGACTAAAGCCATTGGCAAACCTAGCTTCCAAGAATACTAATTATTGTTTCCCTCTATAAGTCTTTTTTTAAAACCTTTTTATAGTTCATGGCAGTTTTTAAGTCTTTAGAGTGTCGATAAGAGTCCATATAGTCCATAGTTCAAAGACTAAACTCCAAAGCAAAACCATAAACATAAGCAAGGTCAGGTCCCAGAAACTTTCTTTAAATCAAGTTTTCAACTATTCTAGGTTAAGTGGTGACATTTAGTTTTAAGAGCTAAGAGAGACAGGTATATTGGAACATAATTCTAATGATTTACTTTTTCTATTCTTCAGAGACGTGCATGTAAAAGTGAGTGGTAGGGAGCAAAAATAAATAAATAAATAAAATAAAGGCTTTGAAATGGCCTATAAGTAACTCTTGGGTCTCCCAGGGAATAAGGCAACCAGGTCCAGAGAACTAGCACTTGTCACACTTCTCTGCAGAAAACTTTGTATAAAATTATCCACAAATGATCTGCTTCTAAACCCTACAAGGCGCATTAGCGGTTTAGCTATAATCAGCCCAAAGCCAGCCCCAACTCAACACAAGCTTTAAGGGATAAGTATTATAAATGAAGAAGACACAGCTGAAAAGGATGGCTAAGAAGCAAACAAGAATATTAAGACCAAAATACATCTCTACAGGCTAAAATGCTGGACTGCTGAAACACAGGCAGGAAAAATTTAATAGAGAGTAGGTGTAAGGTCATATATTTCAATTTAAAAATCAGCCATACAAGTACAGGGACCAGACTAACAGAGAGTTCCTGCAAAAATCTGGGGAGCTTTGGCTTACCAAATGCTTACTATAAGAGCAAGATATGTCTGCTTAAATATTAATGCAATTTTGGACTTCAATAATATTGAATATACAGTAATAGAAAGAGTATGGTGTCCACCTTACAGGAAGTAATAGTCCCACTATTTGCTGCCTTGATCAGACATCTAAAATAGTGCAGACAATTATAGAAGCCGTATTTTCACAATACTGACAACCTAGAGCATCCAGAATAAGACAATCAGGATAGTGAGAGATCTAGGTATTGGCATAATTTAACCTGAAGAAGAGATAATAAGAGACAGTTTTTTAAATATGGGACAAAATTTTAAATAGAAAAGAAAAAATAGATATTCTGTGTTTCTCTGGCTGATATAACTAAAACCAATGGATAAAAAAAAAAAACGCAACCGGTAATTTGGATCTGTTACAAGTAAAAGAATAACCTTATAACTTGAGCCACCCAACAATAAAGCAAGGTTGTATAAAAAGGAAGTGAACACCTTGTTTCTCTATGTATTCAGGCAAGGGCCTAAGGTCCTCTGGGATAAGAAGTGTTATGAGGGTACCCAAATCAGGTAGAAGATTGGATTAAGGGACTGCTACAGGTTCACTCTAATTCTGCAATGATATCATTTTAAGGGCGGAAGAAAAAGTACAAGTTGAGTCAACAAACACTTTAGTTCCCTAACAGCAAGTTATGCTGGTAAAAGGGGAGAAGAATTGAGAGGGCCAAAGTGATTCTAAGGTACATTTAAAAATACATGGTACATAAGGAACTCAAAGTGAGATGCAGTGGAAAAGAGCACTGGATTTAGGGTTAGAAGACTGAGGTTGCATCCCAGTTCCAACCCAGTCTAGCTCTGCAGGATGTAGGGCAAGTCACTGAACCCTTCTGTAGTTCAGGTTTTTCCACCTTCAGAAATAGGGATACCACCTGTCCTGCCCTAAGGATCAGATGACTGTATAAGAAACGCACTGACTAAATAATTTATACATAAATTATCACTGTTATTATTCTACATTGATCAGAGTCTTCTAAGCTCTGTTCACCACACTTTAAAAAGGATATGAAACAAAATACTAGCGAACACAATCCAACAGCACATTAAAAGCATCATACACCATGATCAAGTGGGATTAATCCCAGGGATGCAAGGATTCTTCAATATATGCAAATCAATCAATATGATACACCATATTAACAAATTGAAGAAAAACCATATGATCATCTCAATAGATGCAGAAAAAGCTTTTGACAAAATTCAATACCCATTTATGATAAAAACTCTCCAGAAAGCGGGCAGAGAGGGAACCTACCTCAACATAATAAAGGCCATATACAACAAACCCACAGCAAGCATCATTCTCAATGGTGAAAAACAGAAAGCATTTCCTCTAAGATCAGGAACAAGACAAGGACGTCCACTCTCGCCACTATTATTCTACATAGTTTTAGAAGTCCTAGCCATGGCAATCAGGGAAGAAAAAGAAATAAAAGGAATACAAATTGGAACAGAAGAAGTAAAACTGTCACTGTTTGCAGATGACATGATACTATACATAGATAATCCTAAAGATGTTACCAGAAAACTACTAGAGCTAATCAGTGAATTTGGTAAAGTTGCAGGATACAAAATTAATGCACAGAAATCTCTGGCATTCCTATACACTAACAACAAAAGATCAGAAAGAAAAATTAAAGAAACAATCCCATTCACCATTGCAACAAAAAGAATAAAATACCTAGGAATAAACCTACCTAAGGAGGTAAAAGACCTGTACTCATAAAACTATAAGACACTGATGAAAGAAATCAAAGATGAAACAAACGGATGGAGAGATATACCATGTTCTTGGATTGGAAGACTCAATCTTGTGAAAATGACTACACTACCCAAAGCAATCTACAGATTCAATGCAATCCCTACCAAATTACCAACGGCATTTTTTACAGAACTAGAACAAAAAAAATCTTAAAATTTGTATGGAGACACAAAAGACCCCAAATAGCCAAAGCAATCTTGAGGGAAAAAAATGGAGCTTGAGGAATCAGACTCCCTGACTTCAGACTATACTACAAAGCTACAGTAATCAAGACAACATGGTACTGTCACAAAAACAGAAATATAGATCAATGGAACAGGATAGAAAGCCCAGAGATAAACCTATGCACCTATGGTCAACTAATCTATGACAAAGGAGGCAAGGATATATAATGGAGAAAAGACAGCCTCTTCAATAAGTGGTGCTGGGAAAACTGGACAGCTACACATAAAAGAATGAAATTAGAACACTCCCTAACACCATACACAAAAATAAACTCAAAATGGAATAAAGACCTAAATGTAAGACTGGACACTATAAAACTTTTAGAGGAAAACATAGGAAGAACACTCTTTGACATAAATCACAGCAAAATCTTTTTGGACCCACCTTCTAGAGTAATGGAAAGAAAAACAAAAATAAACTAATGTGACCTCATGAAACTTAAAAGAAAGTTTAACAACTTTCTATAAACTATAAACAAGATGAGAAGACAACTCTCAGAATGGGAGAAAATATTTGCAAACGAATCAACGGATTCATTGGAGATTAAAAGATTAATGGAGATTAATGGAGATTAATGGAGATTAATAATGGAGATTAAAAGATTAATCTCCAAAATATATAAACAGCTCATGCAGCTCAACATAAAAAAAAAAAACCCAATCAAAAAATGGGCAGAAGACCTAAATAGACATTTCTCCAAAGACATACAGATGGCCAAGAGGCAAATGAAAAGCTGCTCTACCTCACTAATTATTAGAGAAATGCAAATCAAAACTACAACGAGGCATCACCTCACACCGGTCAGAATGGGCATCATCAGAAAATCTACTAACAACAAATGCTGGAGAGGATGTGGAGAAAAGGGAACCCTCTTGCACTGTTGGTGGGAATGTAAATTGATACAGAGGAGAACAATATGGAGTTTCCTTAAAAAACTAAAAATAGAATTACCATATGACCCAACAATCCCAATACTGGGCATATACCCAGAGAAAACCATAATTCAAAAAGACACATGCACCCCAGTGTTCATTGCGGCACTACTGACAATAGCCAGGTCGTGGAAGCAACTTAAATGTCCACAGACAGATGAATGGATAAAGATGATGTGGTACATATATACATTGGAATATTACTCTACCACAAAAAGGAACCAAACTGAGTCATTTGCAGAGATGTGGATGGACCTAGAGACTGTCATACAGAAGGAAGTAAGTCAGAAGAGAAAAACAAATGTCATATATTAACGAATATATGTGGCATCTAGAAAAATGGTACAGATGAACCAGTTTGCAAGGCAGAAATAGAGACATAGCTGTAGAGAACAAATGTATGGACACCGAGGGGGGAAAGTGGTGGTGGGGGGGATGAATTGGGAGATTGGGATTGACATATACACACTAATTTGTATAAAACAGATGACTAATAAGAACCTGCTGTATAAAAAAATAATAATAAAATAAAATTCAAAAAAAAAGGATATGAAAAATCTAGAATACTAATAGATCAACCAAGATAAAGCCTTGTAACTTGACTAAAGAGATAGAAAGCATGTTTTGAGTAGAAACCCTCATGGAAAAAAGTCTTACCCAAGGAAAGGTAAAAGGTATTTATTATAGAATAGGTTGTGTGTTCTTAAAAAGGATGTTGTTCAGTTGTTTTCTACAGGAAGAAGAAACAAGATTCAGAACGAGAAGAGGTGGATTTAAATGAACGCAAGGGAGATTTCAGTTAGGTCTAGGGAATAACATTTTACATGCTTGTTTTCATCAAATGAAAATGTATAAGCCACAAAGCAACAAAAAGACAAAGGAATCCTACCTGTCAAGATGATAAGACCCTGGAAGAGGCTATGGACGTTTAGAATTCAAAACCTACCTGTCCTGGATTGGTCAACATTTACTAGCCTTAAGGGAGTCAAATCAGATTGTCTCCCAAGGTCCTTTCTAGCACTAGAACTCAGAGGATTAGAACCAATAAATAACTGTTTATTAGGAAAAGAAATAAAGTTAGCAGTTCAACTTGGGAGTATATTTTATATGAGCGTTCTACTTTAATCAAAAGTGCTTTATTAGTCATATACCACAATGTTCATTGCAGCTCTATTTATAATAGCCAGGACATGGAAGCAACCTACCTAAGTGTCCATCGACAGATGAATGGATAAAGAAGATGTGGCACATATATACAATGGAATATTACTCAGCCATAAAAAGAAACAAAATTGAGTTATTTGTAGTGAGGTGGATGGACCTAGAGTCTGTCATACAGAGTGAAGTAAGTCAGAAAGAGAAAAACAACTATCATATGCTAACACATATATATGGAATCTAAAAACAAAAAAAGGTTCTGAAGAACCTAGGGGCAGGACAGGAATAAAGACACAGATGTAAAGAATGGACTTGAGGACACGGGGAGGGGGAAGGGTAAGCTGTGACAAAGTGAGAGAGTGGCATGGACATATATACACTACCAAATATAAAACAGATAGCTAGTGGGAAGCAGCTGCATAGCACAGGTAGATCAGCTCGGTGCTTTGTGACCACCTAGAGGGGTGGGATAGGGAGGGTGGGAGGGAGACGCAAGAGGGAGGAGATATGGGGATATATGTATATGTATAGCTGATTCACTTTGTTATAAAGTAGAAACTAACACACCATTGTAAAGCAATTATACTCCAATAAAGATGTTAAAAAAAAAAAGAAGTGCTCTTATTCTTAAGTGATAAAGCAAATGAGATAAAATGTTAAAAATAGGTGAATCTGAATAAAGGGTATACAGGTGGTTCCCTGTACTATTTTGATTTTTGCAACTTTATTCAATTACTGTGAAATAGTCATCATTTAGGTTTAAAATATTAGGAGTTGAATGATACTTCTTATCTTACTAGTTCTTCTGGGGAAGTCTAGAACTTGATTATGTATCGCTTCCTAGGGCCTGCCCTCCCTCCTCTGCTGTAATTAAGACACGTTCACTCATATACAGTGGTTGGTTTTCTCACATCTACAATGTTCTCATCAATCTCCATGGCTTCATCCTCTCAATTTTGAAAATAAACTGCAGTATTTGGTTTTTTATTCACATTTCAACCCTTCCCTCAAACCTCTCCAAGACTCCTAATAACCGTATAAACTTTGACTTCCCAGCCTCTGCCAGGTCATTCTCAAGGAGGTGGGAGAGGTGGGAGGGATTTCTTTCCCAGCCAGCTGCAGGCAAAGAGGGAGCACATTGTCTGTAGGGTATTTTAAAACAATAATAAAAGCAACTAAAAGTCTTTCTGCCTTTTATCATCACCAGGCACTGGCAATTAGAAACAACCTTGGTGTTGAGACACTCCTTCCAACCATTTCAGACAGCTCCAAGCATCACCCCTTAATATGCCACCAGTAATGGTCAGCCTTCCCAACCTCTGCCAAAATCTTTTATCCAGTAGTTTTTCTTTTCCTCAGGATCTCAAATTAAAAACAAAACAAAAACTAATAATAACAACAACAAAGACTAAAGGCAATCAGTGTATTTTCTACAGTATTTGTAATTGTGAGGTATAATCATTATCACTTTAATAGAAAAGCTCATATATAATTTAATGTGATGCCTCACTCAAAACAAAACTAAGTAGAGTCCATTTATATAATCCAGATCAATTATGATTTAGTATTAAAACTATTCATCAAACAACAATAATGTAAACAAATGGTTCACAGCCATAACTTAATGCCTGGAGGCTGGAAAATTTGCCAAGATTTATGGGATCAGACTCAGCAGAATAGACAAGGCTCTACTAACATAACTGCAGTCCTTTATGGCTGCTCTGATTGCCCTGCGTCACACTTTGAGGGCCAGGTCATCCTAGACACTATGAGAAAAAAGGTCTAACTCAGCGAAAGGAAAAGGACAAAAAGAGATACTAAAAGAAGGGATCGACTATGTCTCGGCCAATCTTGTTGAGGGCCATCTTGCATCAAAGGCAATGCAGCAGCTGGATGGTAAATCAGCAGATCGACAACACTCTGTTTGGTATCTCCCTGTCCAGCTGTATTCCTCAGCTGTAACAAATCCCCCCGATTCTATCAAAAGGCAGGGAATGCCTTTCTCACTAGGGTATGCAGATAACTGAAAATGGACTAGGTAACAATAAAACTGATAATCAGAGAGTACAGAACCAAAAAACTCAATATAGCAAGTTACTTCACATATTACAAACAGGTTATTAAAGAAAACAAAATGTGCTAGTACGTGTATATGAAGACACTTTTGACTACAGCTGTTTTAATCATTCTTCCAATACACGGATACACATTTCACTGCAGCAGAAATAAAAAGAAATAGTAAATCCATAAGAATAACTAGTAATTTGCTGCACCCTGATTAAAAAAAAACACCACTATTGGTTAAACTGTTAAATACATCTAAATCCTACAGAATAACACAGAGTAATCCTATAGAATAAACAGAATTTATCTAGAGAAGGCTAAGAAATGTACTCAACAATTAGAACAAATAACAAAAATTCCAAAGATTATCCAGAACACAAGGCAATCAAATTTCAAACATACTACTCAGATATACAATTAGAAACTTGCCACAGAAGGCAGGGCTCTTGTGTTTCAACAATGATCACATCCCCTCCTATGAGCTAACATCTAATGGCCTAAAGGCTTTCTCCCAAAACCAAGGGAAAAGGGGGAAGAACACATTTTTAAATCAAGATTATACAGAAAAATCAGATCAACCTTTCAGAAAAACAGTATTGTCTACTTTAAAGAAATAAGATTAAAACATATAGAAATCCACATAGCAGTTAATTCAATAACTTTAAAAGTCAGTGTCATCTTTTCACTTTCTAATTTGAAAAACTATTCAATTTGCTCACTTCCATGTTACAGCATTGTTTATGTTTAGGCGATGCTTTCCACTTTTAAGTATCAGCTGTGCCCCTAAACATAAGGAAATTATCTATCTTACTCAAGCATAAATTTTCAAGGCCATCAAGAGTTTATAAGCTATAGTTAATAATACTATGTTGTATATTTTAAATTTGTTAAGACAGTAGATCTTAAGTGTTCTCACCACAAAAAGAAAAAGAGAGAAATTAGTAACTGTGTGAAGTGATGGTTTGTTAATTAGCTTGATTGTGGTAATCATTTTACAATTATGTGTATATCAAATCATCACGCTGTATGCCTTAAATATATGCAATTTTGATTTGTCAATTATGTCTCATTAAAGCTAGGGGACAAAAGAGTTTACAAGCTAGCAAGACACCAAGCCATCAATAAACATAAACTGTTCTAGTTTACTTGAATTAGAGCAAGACAGACCACCAAATCAGATCTAAAAGATACCTGTACCAATACAGTAGTTTTAAAAATAAAAAACGTTAACACTTGAAATATGAAACACTTGAAACAAGCAAAAGATTCAACCATCAGATATCACCGTCCACCAATGACAATGTTAGGGCTCTCCCTAGGTACCTCACCCCATTTGTGACAAAAATACAAATTTGCCATCTATCTAAAGCTAAAACAGTCTTTGTAATTATGCAGAAGTGAGATACTATATGACGTAGATTAGGAAGTACATATTAATTGCAGGTCAATAAAACATGAATAAAATGTAGACAATAACTAAAATTAATAATAAACTCTGGTAATGATAAAAGCAAGCCCACACAGTACACGGTGGCCAATAAGGAAAACTAAATATGCTAATGTGTACATAACAACAGAACTTGGGTTATCAATATTTTTTAACAATCTAACAATGGCAAATATATATGTTTTCTTTGTAGCAGAAATAAAAAGTAACAGTAAATCCACAGGAATTGCTAGTAATTGGCTGCACCCTAATCTAAAATTGCCTTTACTGGTTAAACTCAAAAACTAAATACAATAGGATAACTTTTAGTAAAAATATATTAGAAAGTTAGGCAGGAAAACAATGAATAGTAACTGCAAACGTGACGGCACTGGCTCTCCACGTAATTATCACTGTAATTCCAAAAGCATTTACAAGTTCATTCCATGACAAAGGAAATAACCTAAACTCCGCAAGGTAGAGAAGATTCCAAAAGGAAAACTTTGGTTGGCTTGTTGGTATGAAGACAACATTAAAGCACTATCTGTTTGCAAAGAAATGCAGCATAAGTTGGACCTGGGTGAGGAAGAGTTCAAGTTTTCCCTGGGAATGTAAATTCTTCCCCGAAATCCACACAGGTTAAAAAAAAAAAAAAGGCATATCAAAAAGCCAGCATTAATTGCAAAGGAGGCAATACGAGTTCAGCATCCAGTAGGTGGCTGGTCATCTTTCTGATCCGTTAGGTCAAGACGTCCTTCTCATCTACGACCCTCAGAGAAGGACTGCCTCCCTCCTCTCCAACCTCCCCTGGAAGCCAACCTTCGCCAACTCGTGCCACCCTCACAGACAATCTGCCAAGTGCCGGGACACTCCCCCAAGTGGGACTGCTCTCCTCCGAGATGCCTCCTGCCCAGTGTCACCCACCACCCTCCTCCCCTTCTCAGGGCCTCTTCGGCCTCAGGGTCCCCGGTGCCTCCCTCCTCAGCCCCTCACGGCTGCCCTCAGGGCTGCCCCCGTCCCCCGACCCCCAATCCTGGTCCCCTCCCTCAAACCTGGGGTCCCGGTTCTCCCTCTGCCCGCGCGAGGTGTCCCGACTCTCCCGTCCCTACCCGGTCTCCCCCGTCCCGCGGCGCGGGGCGGCGGCGGGGCGGCGGCGGGGCGGCGGCGGGGCGGAGAGGCATCCACTGAGGAGACAAGTGCCTGGGACGCTCCGGCTCCGATCAGGACCCGGAGCCTGGCTTCCGCCTCACGCCGGAAGGCATTCGCGAGCGGGACCGGAAGTCCCGCCCCGCGAGGTCTCTGCCTGCAGCGGCAGCGGGGTCTCACTAGCTCGCAGAAGGGCTCGCGGAGTAGAGAGGGGGTCGCCGGCCTTGGGCCGGGAGCACAAGGGCTTACCCTGAAGGGCCGAGGCGCCAAAAACCTTTCTCCCTGCTGCTTCTCTTTCCAGCGGATCAGCCAACCGACCTGCAGTCGGTTGATCAAGGGTCTCCTCTGTTCACACACCGGGAGGAGCAAGATGACTCAGACACTGACCCCTGCCCTCACAATCTAGTTGAAAGTTGACAAAAATATAAACAGAGGTTAATCACACCGCAAGGCAGTATTGCTTCATTCCTTAATCCAAATTTTTATCACCTGCTATATATCACTCATTAAACAAGTAGGCTGTAAACAGACGAAAGCCCCTATCTTATGGAGCGAGGGAGGCACTAACGGCAATGAACCAGGCAGAGAATAAATCAAACAGCGACCTGTTCCTCGGGAAGCTTAGGGTAGTACAGGGACAGATATATGGGCAAACAAGTGCAATGAAACCATCGAGCATCAGAGGAACTATGGCCGTGCTGAAGGCAGTCGTGTGGTTTAGGGAGCTGGGCAGACCCAAGACTCTAAAGACTCAACGGCTACTCCGTTGAGACCGAAATGAATGATGAATAAGAGTTAAAGGTCAGACAAGGTGGGGAAGGGCATGCAGAGGAGAAGGATGCCAGAGAGAGTTTGGCTGAATCAGGGAGCTGGAGGAGGGTACAGTTAATTTAGAAAGGTCTGCGATCAGAGAGGCAGGAGGAAGCATAAGGAAAGGAGGCAAGCCCAGAACAGGAAGACTGTTGTGTATTATGCTAAGAGATTTGGACTTTAGACTCCATGCAACAGGGAATCGGTGCGTATCTCTAGGGGAACAGACAAAATACTGAGTTATGGGGTTGACTAGGATGATTGACCTAGTCATCAAAGAAAAATAAGAACTTGAAAAATCACAGAGAGAACATTTTATCAGTGAGGGTGCTTTCTCAAACTGTCATACCCAGATGTTAAAAACAATGGATGATTACAACTCTATAAACGCAGGACCACCAGGGCCCAGACCCCTGGGGTTGCCCATTGGGCAAATCACCCCAACCAACTGAGTTGCCAGCTGAAGCCTTAGGGAACCATGGAATCAATGGGCCAAGGAGGAAGAAAGTTCATTACCAGCTACAGTAATGAGAGCCGTTGCCTCTATTTCCTTGCTTGCTACTACTGTTTAATAAATACCCTCTTGCACACTGAGCCCATTTTTCCTTTTTAAAAAGAAATGGGGGTCTTCCCTGGTGGCGCAGTGATTGAGAGTCCGCCTGCCGGTGCAGGGGACGCAGGTTCGTGCCCCGGTCCACGAAGATCCCACATGCCACGGAGCGGCTGGGCCCGTGAGCCATGGCCACTGAGCCTGTGCGTCCGGAGCCTGTGCTCCGCAACGGGAGAGGTCACAACAGTGAGAGGCCCGCGTACCGCAGGAAAAAAAAAAAAAAAAGAAAAGAAATGGCATATTAGTTTTTTCCAATTCTTTTCCTTTTGCCAGCAACAAACTATATTGCAATATATGGAGATAGGATTATGGTAAAATAAAAGGAAGACTGGACATCATGTAGAAAGTCTGTACTTAGAGGGCACAGTATCACCTCTGGGTGGAGTAGAAAGACACAGCTTTGAGTGTTCTCCCTCTGGGAAGGTTAGCAGTCCATTTGTGGTGGTACATGAAATAACCGAATCATATGGTAGAGAGGTGTGTCTTTGAAAGAAAGGGAAGAAGAGAGTATGTATGTGTGGTGTGATGTATGTGGGGTTTGTGTGGGTGAGGGTGTGTGTGTGTGTGTGTGTGTGTGTGTGTGTGCTGGGCCACCAAGAAATAAAATATAATAGACACTCCATGAGATGTTTCCCTGTAGCTCACCACAATTCCTCTTTTTGTAGGAATGACCCCAATACATAGGCCAATCCCTTAAAGGGCCATATATTCATGCACAAGTGATCATGTTCTAGGGTTTGCCCAGGATTGAGGGGCATCCAAGGACACTGAACTTTTGGTGCTTAAACTGGAATAGTCCTGGGAAAACTGGTCACACTGTCATGTCCCCTGTAAACAGATTAATCCAGATACGAATACATCCTAAACTAGGGCATTTAGACTCTTCCCTCAGGGAATTTTAAACACTGCATAGGGAAACACAGAGAGAAGATGGCCATTAGAGCTGAGTCACATAAATGGCAGTGCCCTAAAGAAAAGATCTATTAACACCCATTATGAAGGACCCAGGACCTGCCCTGTTTTCTTTGATTACAGGAGATATCCCTGCGTACTTCCAAAACTTTTTTTTTTTGCCTGACTAGCCAAAGAAGATTTCTGCTACTTGCAACCAAAGTAATCTTGCTTAAGATAATCTGCTCCCAGAGCCCCTGAGCCAAGTGATCCATACTCATTGCCACAGCAAACTGAAGTGGATGTAGACACAACCCAAATAGGCTTAGTGGGTCTACCATGCATGGATTTTAGAGTTGACATACAGCGCTCCAATTGGTCTCACTTTCATGTTGAAATAGAAATGTCACGTAAACCTAGCATTGGGTTAGGCATGAGCAAGGTGTCCCATGCAGGTAGAGAAAAAACAGCTAGGGGAACTAGAGGGAAGAGGAGAAAGGATAAGGAAGAGAGAAAGAAGCAGAAAGAGAAGACAGAATTATCTCAGAGAGGGTCACCTTAGTTCCCATCTTTCCAGTTTTTTATTCCAATCCCTCATGTGGTCCAGCTAAACTTTCTGTCCTTAAATTCTATGAAAATTCTATGTCCTTCCAGTAAATTTCCCATTTGACTTGGGTTAGTGTTACTAGGTTTCTATTCCTAGCAATGAAACACCAAGACATCAATTCACAAGACACAAGGTTGCCTGCTCATTCTCTTTTCTGCATCACTCTCTTCTCACCAGAACTTTGGAGTCAGCTTCTCTCCCCAGGCCAATGGCAGGAGGAAGATTTTCACACCTCCACTGCTACCTGGTCCCTACAGGAAAACTGTCAGAATTACCATGGGGTGGATGGGTGAGGCAAATCATATCATCAGTATACAAATATGGTGGGAGATTTTAGAAACCAGTATTTCAAATTCTTCATCCTACAGAGGCAGGAGCTAAAATCCAGCTAGACATAGTGGTTTCTCTAAGGTCTAATAGTTCAATGGTCCCAGAGACAGGACTAGTTCAAAATCTTCTCTCTCCCAGTACGGTTACCTGATTATGTGGTGTGGAAAGAGGCCGATACCCCCAAGAGGCTATTGTAAAATCCTTAAAATTCTACTACTACCCAGCATCCTCCCCACCTCCCTCCTGGCCTTTGGAGTTTACCCATATCTATATAATGATATCAGCCTGACTGCAGAACCATGACAACTATTCAGGAGACACTTGTGAGTGACAGAGTGTAATAGACATGTTCCTGTGAACCAGGAGAGAACATTTTTAAGGAAAAATTTCCTACTTTTTTTTTCAGTACTCACTGACTGGTTCAGACAGATAGATGGGTTAATTAACAGAGCTAATAAGGTTAGATGTTTAAAAAGTTTAGTTACACGTTCTACATTTGCTTTATTTCATACATGAGTGTTTTTCTTATCTTTATTTATTCTTTTGACCACCAACATAAACAACAACATCAGTAGCCATTACGTCTAAAACTACATCCTCTTCCCTTTACACTAATGCAGTAGTTTAGTCATTTGTGGAAAGTGAACTAGTCTATAATTGGAGGTAATCACAACAGCATGTTCCCTGGGGTATAAATAGTCTAGTGTAAAATTATATTAGTAAAAGATTATGAATCAGTGAGAATTAAGGTCATCCAGGGCTCTCCAGTTAATAATTCCCAACTCTACTGCAGGGTACCAAAAGCAAGGTATTTTCTATGAAGATCCCAATCTTCTGTGATCCAAAAACATCGCTTAGGCTAAAGTGAAAGATGACTCTTATTACATTGAGGGTGGTGGTTTCTTCCTAAAGAGGGAGCTGCCCCAGGAACGTTTCAATTCAATAGAAATATTTAAAATCATGACTTTTGATATTTTGGTCTAAATTTTTTATTGTGGTAAAATATATAAAACATAAAATGTCCTATTTTAGCCACTTTTAAGTGCACACTTCTGCGTCATTAAGTGCATTCAAAATGTTTAATAACCATCATCCCCATTCATCTCCATAACTTTTGCCTCTTCCCAAAAGGAAACCCTGTATCCATTAAACAATAACTCCCCATTCCTTCTTAAGTCTAATTTTGGTCAATTTTATAGGTTTGTATATCCCATTAAAATATTTTCAATACTGATTCATACCCTCTTGAGGTAAACATATTTATAAATAGAAATAAAATAGTGTCTTATTCACCTCTTTTCCCTTGTGGAATTTAAATGAAATGTGATTTCCACAGGGACACATTGTATAATAATCAGATATTTCTACCTCTTTAAAACCCACACCAATGGGAATTCCATGTGTAAAAGAGAAACACACCTGGGAAACTTGACATGATACTCATTAACAGAAAGCTTGGGTGGGTGTGTTTGGAAGGAGTTTTATACAGTTAATGATTTTAAACTCCAATCCTTGTTTTTCTTTCTGCAAAAGCAATGGGCATTCCGCAGACCTGACTGGGGCACAAACCACACTTTGTTTTCTTCCCAAGAAAATCACAACTAAGCAGGAATGCTCCTGCCAGAGAAAGCTTCACCTGCTAAATTCCAACAGGACTAGGAAAACAAGCCTTTCTTCTTCAATAATGATTTCACTCCCCGGTTTGGTAACTGAAATAGGCACACATTTCCTCTCCTAACTTGAAAATCTCACCACTAGGTAGACTGAATTTTCAGCTCTGAGCTTCAATGATACAAACTATTTCCAAAGAAGAAATTATCTACAGGCTGGGAAGATTGAGGCAAAACTTTCCCTGTGAAAACAATTGATGTTATGTCTTAAAGAGGAATATGCCTCCTCTACAAAAGAATCCTGATTAGTTAGTAAGAAGTCACTTCCTTTATTTTTAACATTCTCTTAAAAACTTTAAAAATCAAACAATACTGTATATGTTGGATATATCTGCCTTGAGTAGACATGACAGAATCATAGAGGGTTATTTCTGAGTCCTCTGGTCTTTCATCCTGAGATAGACCTTCTCCACTGCAAATAATTACTGCCCAAGAAACTACCCTGAACATAGTGTTGTCAGATAAAATACAGGACACCCACTTAAATTTGAGTTTCAGAATTTTTTGTATAAGTATGTCCCCAAATATTGCATGTGGCATACTTCTAATAAGAAATTATTTATTGCTTATCTGAAATTCAAATTTAACTGAGTATTCTGTATTTTTATTTGCTAAATCTGGTAACCCTATGGCACACAAGCAAGATTCGTTAAATATTTCTAAAGGAAAGATTTCTTAAATACATCAAGGCTACTTTTCTCCCACCAAAGTGTGAATAGAACATTGGACTGTTGATGTACTACTACATGACAACTATCCACCTTTGTATCCTTCTTAATATTTTACAATAAAAAAAGAGAAGCAAGACCAAAGATCTGTGATGGATATTGTTAAAAATTAAATGGAAAGTATGTAAGACTGAATCAGAGAAACTGATCTGATCTCCCAGTGGTTATAAGGTAATAACTCATGGATTGGTTGTTATTTAGTATGTGAGTCTAGGAGTTTACCTGAGCACAGAGTGGACACGTGCTATTGAACCAGACTAGTCTTTTCACTGTAATTACTTTTAAAGTACTTTTCTTTAGGGTGGGTTTTGTTGTTTATTTGTTTGGTTTTTGAGTCACGTTCTATATTTTTTATTCTTTTTCTTCTTTTGGCAATCAAGTAGACATTTGGCATTGGAGGAGTGTAGCCCAAAGAATGCTGGAGAAATTTATGTGGCACTTTTGGAAAATGGAACAGTGAGACTCCATTAACAAATAGATATGGACTCTGCTGACCTCTCTGCCTCCATATTCACTCCAACAGAGACAAACTGCATATAGTTTCTGAGACATCGCTGCTGCCCTGGCCCAAGGAGCCTGCCTACATCTGTCATCTAAGATGCCAGGCCTTGAGGCTGCAATGTGGGGGTACTTGCCCACGTCCTCTCCCCACCCAGGTCTCGCTCTATCCCCTGAACACAAAAGAGCACTGCTGAAACCCATCTTGCAAATACAGTTCGTCAAACACCATCTTCATTTTCTTCCTGCAACTCCTCTTTCCACATGGAAGAGAAATCAACATATCTAATTCACCATACTGTCCTTATTAGTCTTTTTAAATCAGTCTTATTAGCCTTTGGCCCCACACAACTTTCTTATTCTTCCTCAACTAAGCATACATCCATTCATTTGTTCATTCAACAAATATCCAGAGATCCACTGGTAAACAAAAGAGACAACAATTCCTACCCTTGTGGAGCTTGCATTCTCATGGGAAGGTGGCAGGGTTGGGGAGGGGGGAGAAGGAAATCAACAATAAAGCAATAAATAAATGTTAAATTTGTTACAATTTAACATATTAATTTAACACGATGATAAACGTTTATTGTAATCTAACATGCTTATTTAACATGGTGATAAATACATTAGGAAAAAAACAGGGCCCAATAAAAGGGTGCAATTACAATCATCAAGAAGTGACATTGGGGCAGAGGCTTGAAAAAAGCGAAAACAAGGCATGTCTGGGGAAAAGTATACCGAGACAGAAAGAATAGCCAGGGCAAAGGCCCTGAGGCCAGAGCATGCAAATCAAATTCTGGAAATCCAACTCTCAAGCCTGCAACATGCTCCAATGTGCTCAATTCCGGCTTAGGCTCACCCTGGACTCCCTGCTAGAATGACTGATTTGTTTGCATTTCTGTCTCCACGTGGCAGCCCCACAGACATTTCTCCTTTGGCAGCTGCTCTCTGCTAGGTTTTGCCAGTAGGGGGCATTAAAGGGAGATTGGAAGCCCAGAGGCAGGAAAGGGACTTATTCCTTCTTGTCTATTTCCTGTTTCCTGTCAGCATCATTTATGTTGGCCCTTCACCTTGGAAATGGCTGTTATGACAAGTTACCACCTTTAACCCGACTCCCAAAGCCAGGCTCTTCAGGCCCCTCACAGTATCTGCTACAGAAATGCAGCCTCACCTCTGAGTGCAGCCTTCACTTCTGCAGACTCTGCTTCTCCCTTTGTTTCCACAGCCCTAAAGTCATGAGCTGCTTCCTGCAGCTACTGTCTCCCTATGACTTCAATGCTCCCTTTTCCCTTTCCAGCAGTCCATCACCCATTTAATGAATTCCCAATACTAAATTCTCTCTGTTAAGATAACTTGCGTGGTTTCTTTTTCCTGGCTGGAATTTGACTGATAAGGGAGCTGGAATGTAACTTTCTGGAAGTCACAAACCATGTTTTATTCATCTCTGACTCCAAGCACTTAGCACAAAACCTAGCATATAATAGTGCTCAATCAAAGTTTGTTGAAAGAATAACGAACAAATATCATATCCACTCACTGGCAAAGTAAATTGAGACCAATGCCTGGACACGTGACACCCAAACCCAGCTATTCCCTTAAGTATTCAGAAAATTGCCTTGGTCTGTCTTGCCAGAGTAGACCATCTGCAGGGTGGCAATGTGAGCAGCAACACCCACCTCCCACTCCCATCCCCTACACAGAGGGAGTTTGTGCAGAATGAAGAGGGCATGGGTGGAGAATGCAATCAGGAACAATCAGTCCTTAGGCAGGCTACCACTAGCCCAGGGAGATTTTGAAACAAGAAGAGAGTGTTTGGGTTAAAATTATTTACCAAAAGCATTAGTGTCTGTTCCACTGCCCACCAAAACCCTGCCCAAACCCTAGCCACTTTCTGACAGGAATTCATAGCAAGACACTGAACAGCTTATTTTAGTTTGGTCCCAAAATATAAAAGAACATCTCTCTAGGAATACTTGTGCACTGAGGAAATACCATGCCACGTTTTAAATGCTAGACTATATTCCTGCAAGGAAATTTAGTTGTAAGAAAAATGAAGCAAATGATACCTGAAAGTAAAACAAAGTTGCCCAGGGCCTTGCACATAGCAAGCATGTAATACATAGTTGTTAAATTCTTCGAATGAGACTCTTCATCAAGGTTGTAATCTAGGATGAAATCATCCTAGAGAACTCAGAGTGCTTTAGATCCCATAACTAGCATGTGAGAGAAAATTTGGCACAGAATCCTTTTGATGTACTTTTCCATCCCAGCCACTGTCTCAGTATAAACTCTCTTTTTTGATTTATTATAATAGCCTCCAGACTGGACTTCTTGCCACTAACCCTGGACCACAGTCCACGTTGCTCTTAGTTATTTTTCCAAAGCTCCCTTACTTAGTTCGAATTTCAGCTTTGTCACATCCTAGCTGTGTGGCCTTAGGTAACTTGATTAACCTCTCTGTTCTTGGTTTCATCAGCCTAAAATGGGGATAATAACAGTACCTACCTCATAGGATTGGTATAAGTTCTAAATAAGTTAACGAATCTAAAAAAGACAATGCCTAGCACACTGAAACTGCAATATAGGTGATAGAGATTATTACCACACTTGAAAACATAGCTGGCTTCCTGTTGCTTATGGGATAAAATTCAGTTCATAAGCAGATATGGGTTTTCCTACTCAGAACCTCCAGCTCTCTTTCCAGATTCATCCTCCACCTTCCTCCTCTCTACTTTCCCCTGTAATTACCTGTCTCTTCATCCCCTCTGACAAAACCTTCTTTCCTGCTAGAAGGTTCCATGAGATGAACCTCTAACCACCACTATTACCACTACCACCATCACTCTTTCCAATCTTTTCTTTCTAATGTCTTTGCGTGTGTTTCTCTCTGTACCTGGAATGTCCTCCTTCTGCCTCTTCTTCAACTGACACACACCCACTCAACCTTCAAGACTATCCCAGATGTCACGCTATGAAGCTTCCCAATGCCCTCCAAGAAGAGGTAATGACTCCTGTCACTAAAGGGCTTCATATCTCTGAAGACTTAAGGACCACACTATATGCCATCTCACACATTTGCATATGTGTCTCTCTTCACAGGAATTCAGACTTCCTGGGGGGCAGGAAATATACCAAAAAGGATGAAAATCTTTTTCACAACTATGCCGTAACACAGTGATTGACATGGTATGTGTTCAATAAATGATGAATAAATGAACAAATAAATGCGTCAATGAAATAAAAGCAACTCAAAACAGGCAGAAGGAGTTGCCCATTACTTGAAGCCTTCAAGTAGAAGCTGAGGGACCATCTGCCACATTACTTTAATGAGAAGTGGGTGAGAGTCTGAACCAGATAACCTAACTTCTGAGCCTAAGATTCTAAGAGGAATCCAGGGAAAAGTTTGTGTGTGTATGTGTGTATATATTTTGCTTGATGTAAATGAACTCAAACTGGATTCTAATATTAGCATTTCATCTTGTCACTCAATTTTTAAACTAAAAAAAAATGTGTATATATGTACAATATACCAAAAATTGGTTTTCTTTTTTTTCTTCTTCTTTTTAGCTGTGTTGTGCAGCTTCCAGGATCCTAGTTCCCTGACCAGGGATTGAACCCAAGCCCTTGGCAGTGAAATCGCAGAGTCCCAACCACTGGACCACCAGGGAATTCCCACGGTTTTCAAGCTAACGAATTTTGCAAAAGTTCACAGAAGGAAGAGCTCAACTTTACTTGTATTACACACAAGGGATCATTCTTCCAACTGGAAGATCTGAAAAATGCAAATTTAATCCCTTCCTATTACTAAAGAAAGTCAAATACAGAGAGAGAAGAATGATAAAATGGTAGGTGAAGAACGTAGGTGCTACAAGGAGAGAGTTAAGGAACTGCCAGTGGGACTACAAGAAAAAATAGACACTCAACAGTAAAGTGTACAGTGAGTGACTCTAGATGACTCAGAAAACTGTCAAACAGTTCCAAATCTAAAAGTAATGTGTTTATTTAAATAATACATAAAATGAGAAAAGTCAAGCAGTAAAAACACTAGCAGTTTTGCCTTGATATACAGTATACACAGCTTGAAAAATACCTCTTTTCATTTAAGAAGTTACTCCCTTTTTCAGAGTGGAGGACTTTCCATACAAGTGTGACACAAATCATTTTGTAAAATGCAGACGTTAAAGAATAAGCCTGAAAATAAAATCACTCACAGTGACTTTAACAAAACAAGTGAATGTTTAAAATATTAAAAGCATTCAGCCATGACGTGAAATGTAGCTCTTTTTTTTAATTAACAAAAATAATAGACTGTTTTGGCCACATCAGCTTGACACACTTAAAATATTAGGTTACCCAGTTAACTCAGTTTTCACTTTTCTCTTCCTGTTTATTCATAGACTAAAGAGAAAGATAAACTTTCCCACTTTTTTTCTTTTCAAGGTCCCAAAGAGATCTCAATTTACAGAGGTAGATAACATTCTTTCTATACCTCAGAAACCATCAGTTTCTCTGAAAACTGGACTCACTTCAGGACTCTCCCAGAACTCCAGGCCTTCACATGTCCTTCAAAACATCAAGAACAATCCACTGAACCTTCTTTAAGAGTTCATCCTTAGCGGCTCAAATGAATTTATTACAGCCAGTCATAACTTTTTCTTGAAATATACCCATTTAATTTAATTGAATTTTTGAATTATATGAAAATAAAATAGAATTTTTTTTTCAATGAAAGTCTTTCAACAGGAGTTCCCAGATAAAAAGTATAATATTATTCCAAATTTTAAAGCAGTAATTTTCCTACAATTTTCAAGCAGAGGAAAAATTCCTGTCTTATAGTTCACGTGGCCTCCAGCCAGCAGATCTAATTGTAGGCTGGGAAGGGTGTAACTCTGTAAACTAAATGGGAGTCAGCCACCTTTGGCTAAAGTTCACTCTAATCTCAAATATCCTATCCCATTATCCATGTAAGTACACTCAGACTTGTCAGATCACTTGAGGAAATTTTTATTTCAAAAATATGATCACTGAACACTTGACATTTAGGCCACTAATAATTTTAATGTTGCTGGAACAAGAATTCTGAGAGAGATGGATTCCTTAGGCTCAATTATGAAACATTTATCAGCCCTCCCATTTTTCCTCCCTGTTTCCAGCCCTTGTTATGGTATTCACTCATAATTGAGGTGTTAGCTGAAGAAGTCTTAAACAGTGATCCTCCCAGGGATATTTTTATTGCCCTGAAAAAATATTTCTTTTTAAAAAATGACTTCAGGAAATAACTAAACGAAGCTGTAACCGCGGGCTCATACAGTTTACCAGAACAGCGCTACAGTCCCAGGCCTTTCCATCCTTCCCAATAAGAGGTGTGAAGCTCCATGCTGTAGTATCCCTCTGCCAACCTCCCTTTTCCCTCTGTCCTCTCCTCCCGCCCCCGCCCCCAAGTTCCTGCAGCTCTTCCAGTGTCACCATGTATCTTAAGTTCCTACCTGAGACTGGATGCCTAAGAAAAAGATGTGGAACTTTGAAGAACGATGGCCTCTGTCCAGATCATAAATCCAAAAGGCCTGAAATGATCCATCTATACGACGAGCCCCTTATCCCATTCTTGGTTAAGGTCTAAGCTTGTGAATTCTGCCAGGCCATCGCCCCCTCATCCACCCTCTGCATGTTTGCTGAAGTGTTTACCTGCCCACGGTCCACAGCAGGCATTTTCTCTTTCTCCAAAGGGCTTGGGTGGAGAGTCTTGACCTGAATAATTTGTGTGAGCCTGACCAAAAAAAAAAAAAAAAAATGATTCTGGCAAATTGAGCTCAGAGTATTTAAAATATACAAATCCTGTTTTGGGGGGCCAGTGGCTCTGCTCCTGGACAGCTATTTCCAGTTTAATGCTGCAGGACCAGTGGATGTGTGGTTGCCACCCCTTCAGCGGTCTTTGTAGGAGCATCCTTTGCTTTTGGGCTGCTTGTTATTGTTTTCTGGACTTCACCAGAGGTCAGTGATTCTCAACCTCATTTCAGTCATAGACCCTTCCGAGAACATGATGAAAAATGTACACCTCTTCCCACAGACAAAGCGTTAGTGTGCACGCGTGCACACACACACAATTTCATATACAGTTTGTGTGTGCTCATGGACAATCCTGTGGTTTGGGTCTTATTTTCAGAAACTTTATATAGACAAAGTTGACCCAATATATTAGAGACATAGAATACTCTGCATTTATGAAGTCTTTGAAATGTATGGTTCAACACAGCTGTTTATTAGGGGGGCAAGTTTTGTGAGATTAGTCTTCAGAAACCCACTCTGTCTGAGCCAACCCAAGATGTCTGCTCACCTTAGCCTATTTTCAAGGTTTACGGAGTGAAAGATTCAGGTCTCACTTATTTTAGATACAGGAACGCCAACCTGTCTACAGATTTTTGCCTAAGGCTCCATTTCTATTACCAAAACATAGTTTGAATTCGTCCTTTCTTTTGAAAAATTTCCTGAATAGCTTATTCTTCCTTCTGCAAGCCCATACTCTCCCCCTGCATCACACTTTTTTTTAGAGGTGAGGAAGAAGGAAACATGATCAGGATAAGAATATCAAATCGTATTTGTTAAATATCTGTGGTGTCACCAGTCACGAGTTTCAGAGTGCGATTATGTAATGACCCAGGTTGTTGAAGGATAATTGAGGTACAATTATTCTCATGTAGAACAAATCTTGATATGTGAAGAACTTAATGGTGCCATGATAATTACTGAAGATTATAATTACTTTTGGATTATGATTGTCCATTAAGTTGACAATGACAGTTTAAGTGCAGTTTGGCACATCATGGAGACATTTTTACATTTATATTATTGAAATATAAGTATAAGGAATGTAGTACTTTAAAAAGCACTTTCAAAGCCTTCTTGATAACATTATAAACCCCCAAACCAGTATTTTAGTTTCTTTGAGCCTGAAAATTCCTGAGTAAAAGGAGAGTAGGTGGAAAAGGAGAACAATAAGTAGGAAGAAATGTTCCAACTTAAAAAAAAAATGGTATTTTTGTTATTCAACATTTCTGAGCATGCATAGTCTTACTAAGGAACATGAAAAGGGACCCAACCTTGAGCAATGTATTTGAGGGCTCAGTGTGTAGCCAGCCTGAGTACAATGGAGCATACAGCTGTGGAACATAACTGGAACCAGATGAAGGGCTGCAGTCCTATCCATCACATCAGCCTCATCAGAGCATTGGAGGCAGGATGACTGAGTGGGCTGACGCCTTAGGGAATGAGGGATCAAGGATTCTGTTTAAAGGAGGGAGGCTCTGGCAGTGATCTGGTTAGGTTAGGGCTAGAGGACTTTTCCTGAAGCTGTTTCCAAAGCAAGCCTGTGGGGTTTTTTTGTTTTGTTTTGGTTTTGGTTTTTTTAGCTATAAAAAGTGCTGGTCCTAGATTGTACTTATTTGGAGTAGCTGGGGGAAGGCTGATGGCGCTCTGGTGTGAGGGTCCTCTAAATCTCTCTCTAGAGCTTCTGCTACACATGTTTTCCTGCTTCTCCCACCCTCCCCATTCTTCTCTCAGAAATAACTTGCTAGCCACCCCCTTCCCACCCCTTGCCTGAGCCAGGCAAGGCTTCCCATTGATCTTTATTCGCCAACCCCTCTCTGCCCCCTGTCTTACAATGAGCCTCATTTCACTGCTAGCATCACCTCTGCCTGCAAGTCCTGATACTCTGCTTCTGAGTACTTAATCTTAGTGGAGGCTCATTTGTCATTCTTTCATCAGGGCACTTTAAGGCTCTTCATTAAAGCCCTTTAATGAGTACAATTTATCTCAGAGAGGTTTTAGTGACTGTCCCCCATTATAATGAAAGTGGCTCACATTTATTGATCAGTTTCAATTAATCTACTGTTCCAAGGACTTTGCACGAATCTGCTCATTTAATCCTCACAATAACTAGAGATTCATTTTGCCTATTCTTGAACTTTGTAATGATGGAATAATACAGTCTGTACTCTTTTAGTAGCTTCTTTCACTCAACATTACGTCTGTGAGATTCATCTAAATGGTTGGGAGTAACTTTAGTTCATTCCTTTTCATTTTCGTATAGAATTTCATCGAGTTAATGAGAACAAGATTCCCTAGCTTAGGTTTATATGAAGATTATTGTGTTCTCAGCACAACAGAGCAAAACAGATAGCTTTTTTTCCTATTTAATTCCAGGATTACTCATGCTTGAGTTTCTGAAGTTCTTTAGGGATATTTTAATTACACTTTATTAAGGCTTAGCTAAAAGAAAAGAAGAAGAAAACATTTAGGGTTAAGATTACTTGTTTTTGATTGAGACTAAGTGAGGGAATTCTGAAGCTCTTCTCTGGACTCCCTGCAGTCTTTTAAGGTGGAGGTTAGATCTTAAGAATTTTTGGCAGAAGAGGTAGAAAAAAAAGGTCTTCAGAAGCAGAGGTCATAATTTTAGAGGCTAGGAGAAAAGAAAGAGTTTGACTTCTAGGTAAGAGTTCTCATTCTCCAGAAGCTAAACTTCCAAGGTAACTTCAATATCAACTGTTTTTTAGATCTTAGAGATCATACTCACAGAGTAGTGTGCCAAAGATCAGTTCTGAATTTGTATGGTTTTTGTTTTTGTTTTTTTGCGGTACGCGGGCCTCTCACTGTTGTGGCCTCTCCCATTGCGGAGCACAGGCTCCGGACGCGCAGGCTCAGCGGCCGTGGCTCATGGGCCCAGCCGCTCCACGGCATGCGGGAGCCTCCCGGACCGGGGCACGAACCCATGTCCCCTACATCGGCAGGCGGACTCTCAACCACTGAGCTACCAGGGAAGCCCCTGAATTTGTATGTTTAATCCAAACTTTAACTAGATTTGGATAAACTGACAATTCAAGACTTAGAAATTGGGATAGTCAGCTTTATCCAAAGTAGGCTTGCTTTGGAAACAGCTTCAGCTGAATCATCCCCTTTAAATCTTTAAATATTACTACTTTGACCATGATGACATGGCTTTGAAGAACTTGGCCAAATATTTTCTTCACTAATATCATCAGGAGAGGGAACACACAGAGAAACTGATGAAGCTGCCGAACCAACAAGGTGGCTGAATCTTCCTTCAGGAGATCAAGAGAACAGAAAAGAAACTGTAGGTTTGTTTTTATTTTTGTTTTTTAAAGAAAAGAACAAACAATATATCTTCATTAAAATGTCAAGCAAAAATGTATAATTCTCTTTATTCTAGCAAAATTCCCCTCTTGTTCAAATTAAATAAATATTTATTGAGCATCTACTGTGTGCAAGTCGCAGCAACAAGTCCCATAAGGAATATAAAAATAAGTGAGAGACATTTCCTTCTATTAAAGCACTTATAATTGGGAAGAATAGATAAGTTAAATGACAGATTCATAAATAAATCTTTGGAAGATGAAGACTATAGGAAAGATACCCCCAAAATAGTAAAGAAGCCAAAAGGAAAGGCAAATCAAATCAAGTTCAGAACAAAGGAAGGACTTTGTGGAAATGTTGATAATGGCATTGGCCTTCAAGGATGAGTAGAATTTTGATAGCAGAGATAGGATGGAGAGGAGAGTGTACCAAGTGAAAAAAATATCAAGGGCAAAGCCATGGAGACTGGATAAAATTGGACATATTAGGAGAGCAATAAATAATATAACAAATAATAATGCACCATTGGGCTTATAAAAGTGAAATTAGTTAACTACTTCCGCCTTGTAGTCCCGTATACAGGCCAGTAATCTTTTTCCAAAAATATTTTGTATTTACTTATATTAGTTTGCTAGCACTGCCATAATAAAATACCACAGACTGGATGGCTTAAACAACAAAAATTTATTTTCTCATAGTTTTGGAGACTAGAAATCCAAGATCAAGACGTCAGCAGGTTTGGCTTCTCCCGAAGTCTCTCCCCTTGACTTGCTGATGGCTGCCTTCTTGGTATGTCTTCACATGACCTTTTCTCTGTGTGGGCACCTCCCTGGTGTCACTCCTTCTTCTTACACGTACACCAGTCATAATGGATTAGGGCCACACATATGACCTCATTTATCCTTAATTACCTCTTTAAAGGCCCTATCTCCAAATACAGTCACGTTTTAAGGCACAGGGGGTTAGGGTTTCATCATAGGAGTCGGGGGTGGGGAGGGAGGGCGGGGTTGGGCACAGTTCAGTCCTTAACACTTATTTAATAACCTTCTTCTGCTTAGCCTGAGAAAAGGGGTCTGATTTTGTTCATCTCTCTACTCCAAGTGCCTTAGCCCAATGCTGGCACATAAATATTTTTTCACCCACTTTTTGTTAATTTAGGGGTAGAGTGCAGATTATATAGGCTGAAGTCAGATGATGGAGAAGAGCTTTAGATGCTAAAGAGAGGTTTAAATAGTTTAGAATAAGGAATGAAGGTCGGAGCTATAATAGAGGATTTGTTGTAGGTAAGAGGAAAAGGAGAGAGGAAAGTCAATTAGGAGTCTTTCACTGTGGCCCAGTCAAGGGGGACTGAAGATTTGAATGCTAGGGGCTTTGGGGAAGGAGATGAGGGGAAAACCTGTTTCAAAGCTTGGACGTGACAATCAATTTGAAGTGGGAGGGAAAAAAAGGAGAAAAGTGAAGTTTTTGAGCTTGATGACAGAAAAGCATAGTTCCATTCAAGTCAAGAGGTGGTACTCCAGCTGAATACAGTGAGTTTGAGTTGCAGGTGAGCTACGTGCATGCTACTGTGGGAGATTTTCAATGCAGGAACTAGAAAGACGTGCATTTGTTTAGTTCGTTTCCTAACAGAAAGTTGGAAATGTGGGTCTGTTGTCTGAGAAAGAGATAGCAGAGTAAGCTGCATGATGGATACAACTTTATTTAATTTTCGTTTCTGCAGCTCCTGGTTCAATGTCTGGCCTATATCTAATGCTCAATACATATTTGCTGAGTGACTGAAATGGGGATTGAGGAGTGATCTACCTTGCAGGCATTGCAGTCAGACAAATCACTGTTAAAATCAACGGCATGAAAGGAGGAAAAAGAGAAGTAACGTCTAAGGACATTTGATCTCCCTCACTTGATTTTGAATTATCGCACTGTAAATTATGGGAAATACAATGGGTTATTCTCAAAATCACATAGAGAAAAAGCAATCTCAGTACCTCTACCAAAAGATACAGGCATTTTGGAGCTGGGGGGAAAAGGTTAATAATACGTTATCTTAACAAATAGCAACACCTAGTGACCAGTTCCAAAAACAACATGCGGACTTTTCAATGAGTTTCTTCGTGAGGATTTTTGCAGCACTTTCCCATGTGGGGAAGGAAAGTTATAGTAATTGACCAGCTCTGCTGGTGGTAGTGACAATAATAACTAATATTTGTATGATACTTAATAATTTGCAAAACACTCTCCTATATCTTATCTCATTTGGTAATTGAGATAGATATTGTTGAATAAAAATTGAGGCTGATGTAGAGAAGAGGATTGGGGTCTGGGCTGCTTGGCATGGCTGAATACCCTCTGCTCTCTGTCACAGAAATGGTTCATGATAAGAAGTGGCAGACAGGAGAAAGGGGATGACTCACAGCAACCCCTCACCACTATTGGAATAAATAGCTCCATGGAGAGCCAAACAGGTACATACACACACACACACATACAAGTGCATGCCCACCGTGTGCTTGCATACTCACAGACACACACATACACATATGCACACACACACACACACACATTTTTTTCCCTTTAATTTCAGGTGGAAACTGAATCCAGTTTTTCAAGCCCTCTGTTGATTTCCACTTGAATTCCCCTCAGCAATCTTTCTAAACCTTTTCAACCCTAAAGCCCTGAACTCCAGAGCCAGGCTGCTCTGGGGTTTGAATGTCAATTCCAGCACTTCCTTGCTGCATGAACTTGGTTGCTTAATCTCTCTGTGTCTCAGTTTCACCATCTATACATTGGGAATAATCACAGAACATACCTCAAAGTCTAGTTGTGGGGTTTAAATGAGTTAATATATCTCAAGCCCTTAAACATGCCTAACTTATAATAAGTGTTAGCTTCTATTTTTTTTGTTAGCTTCTATTTTTTTATCACTGGATTGTAATTATTTATTTACATTTTCTTTCTCTTCTCCTGGCCTGGTTTCCTCGAGTGTAGAGTTTTGTTTATCTCTGAAACACTAACACTTATGGATGGCACATAGTAGGTCAAGGTAAGCAGTTAGTCTCTGGGATTTCAGAGGAGTAGCAGGATATCTGAACAGTTTTGTAGAACATGATGATATTGAAGGAAATCAAAGTATATCACCCCAAAATATGCCACTTTGCCATGAGGATTATTTTGAACTGAAGGCAATCAAGAAGAAGCAGATACTAGAAAAATTCCTTGCTTTCCCCCTATTTGACTAAAGGCAGGACATAAATTTTCAAAAGTGTCTCTCCTCCCTCTCTATCAGAAAAGACAAAAGGAAATCATGGGAGGCAACTTTAGACTCAGTCTGGAGATGGCACTAGCGAAATCTACAAAACAAACATTACTGACTATACTTATCTACCGTTAGTTTCCTCCCATATATTTACCTTCCCACAATTTCCTTTCTTGGAAATCTAAAACCATTTTCCTTTGTCCTGTCACTTCTCTACAACTTTATTGTTCTTTGTTAAAGATACCATATAAGCCTGAACTCTAAGCCACCTCTTTGAGTTACTCTTCCCTTAGTTTCTCCCACGTATATGTGAGATCTACATGTTAATATTAATAAACTTTTGTTTGTTTTTCTCTTGCTAACCTGTGTTTATTACAGAGCCCCAGCCAAGAACCTAAGATAGGTAGAGGAAAAAATTTTCCTCCCCGACAATACTTAAGGCAGATTATATTAGGCGATCCAGTCAGGCTCTCAAGTCTAGGGTTCTGAGCTGTCCCCAACTTTTGAGTTTGGGCAGTCTTGGGTGGGCTGAAAAGTCAGGAGCAGCAACAGGAAACTGGAAAGGGATCCATTTACTAGAACAAAGGATAAAGAGGGAAACAGGATTCAGGAGTCAGGAATAGGGCAGAAAAACTTGATGTCAGAATTGGAGCAAACCCAACACTGGACTACCCCTATATCTTTCCTGGACAGATTCAATGGTCTCCTAAGTCTCTCCTGGTGTTAATTCATTCTCGCACAGCCACCATAGTTAGGTTTCTAAAAGTCTGATTATGCCACTTGTTTGCTCAAAAACGTTCAGTAGCTGCTGTGGCTGCCACTGTCTCATCTTCAAATCACCCTTCTATCCTCAGCTTTGTGCTGCTGGGACTGGGACTCTGCAAACGGCTTCTCTGCTCGCCAGATGGCTCCAAGTTGGCTCCGCCAAGAGAGGGCGCTAGAGGGAGACTGAACCGCTGTAGAAGAAAAGGGATTTCTCCTTTCTGCTTCCTGTTGCTGTCAGTATCACCACAGCAACCCTTCCTAACCAGCACCAGCAGTTCCCTTGGTTCCTTTCATTCCAGTACCACCACTTGATTCCAGTTTGCAGTTTTTTCCAACACGAAGAACCAGCCTCATTGTGACGCCTTTACAGACACCAGCACCAGCTGGTCACTGCTCCCTTCTCAGATGTCCAGGGCCCAGGGCCACAGGGCCCTTCCTCTGAGCTCAGAGACACCAACCCTCAGTGGTCTGAGTTTTAATTCTGCAGGGTCCTCTTCCAAATTTCTAAGTGTGTTTTTGTTGTTGTTTTGTTTTTAATTTTGGTAAAATACACATAACATAGAATTTACTATCTTAACCATTTTTAAGTGTACAGTTCCACAGTGTTAAGAACATTCAAATTATTGGTGCAACCAATCTCCAGAACTCTTTTCATCTTGCAAAAGTAAAATTCTATACCCGTTAAACAATTACTCCCCATATCTCCCTCCTCCCAGTCCCTGGCATCCACCATTCTACTTTGTTTCTATGAATTTGACTACTCTTAGGTCCCTGATATAAGTGGAATCATACGGTATTTATTCTTTTGTGACTGGCTTATTGCACTGAGCATAATATCCTTAAGGTTCATGCATGCTGAAGCATGTGTCAGAATTTCCTTTCTTTTTAGGACTGAATAATATTCCATTGTATGGATGTAGCACATGTTGTTTATCCATTCATGCATTGATGGACACTTAGTTTGCTTCCACATTTTGGCTATTGGGAATAGTGCTGCTATGAACATGGGTGTACAAGTATCTCTTTGAGACCTTGCTTTCAATTTCTTTGGGGCATATACCCAGAAGTAGAATTGCTGCATCATATGGTAATTCTCTTTTCAATTATTTAAGGAACAACACACTGTCCCAAACTTCCAAGTTTCAGTAATTCCAAACTCTTCTCTTTGTTTCCTATGCCCTAGGGGTGGTAGATGCTCCCTTAGTGTTACTTTAGTACTTTTTTAGTTCCCCAATACCTAGTTAATAATTCTTTGTATTAAGTCGTTGCTCTTAAAGGAACAGTTGTGGTTAATTTTTGTTGGAGATTAATTTTGAGGGAGGTAGCTTTACAACTTAATCTTTAGTTACAGAATATTCAGATTGGCTGGTCACAGTGTCCTGACTGGATTCTGACAGTTACGCCCACCACTACATGGCAAATGAAAGGCAAATTCCTCAGATTTCTCTGCCCTGAGCTACTCTCACTTAAGCCTAGACCAGCTTCCAGCCGTGTTCTCCACTCATTCTACCTTCCTTTCAAATGGAGCTGTTTATCATTTGCCCCAAAAGTCTTCAGGTCACTCACTTTATTTCCTCCTCTTAATGCAGTATCAGCAGAATAGATGTCTGGGTACACCTTTTAGGTGTTGGATGCTGTGGTGGGCGCTTTCATGCACATCATTTCATTTTTTACTCACAACCACTTTGCATCATCATTTTCCTAGGTTTACTGATAAAGAAATTAAAGTTTAGAGAGGTTAAGTGATTCGCCTAAGTTCGCACAGCTAATTGGTCACAGAGCCAAGATTCCAGCAGCCTCAATGTCTTTTCCAGCCTTATTTACCTGTCAAAATCCTACCTCTTTGTCAATGCTCAGGATAAATTCTACTTAACCCATTAAGCCTTGGCCAGTCCTCCCCTGTAGATTAGTCTCTTCCTCTTTCTGTTGCCAAGAGCATTGAGTCTGAAACTCTTTTGGAGTTGTTAGCACGTCATCTTGCTTATGTGGAGTTTTCTCTTTACTATATTTTTATCTCCTGAGGGCAGGTACCATGACTTATTCATCTTTGTAGTTCACCACCAGCACCAAGCATCATGCCTTGTACTTCGTAGATACCTATAAATGCCTTGAACATCTGCGGAACGCTTAGGGAGCTTTGCCTCACTAGGATTCACTTCCTTGGAAAATGGCTAGTTGATTAGCCTGTGTCTTAGTCCCTCAGGCTGCTACAACAGAATACCATAGACTGCGTGGCTTATAAAGAGTAGAAATTTATTTTTCAAGCTTCTGGAGGCTGGGGAGCCCAAGATCAAATGTGCCAGCAGATTTGATTTCTGATGAGGGCTTCCTGGTTCATAGATGGCCATATTTTTGCTGCATCCTCACGTGGCAGAAGGTTCTAGGGAGCTCTGTGGAGTCGCCTTTATATAAGGGCACTAATTCGGTTCACGAGGGCTCCACCCTCATGACCTAATCACCTCCCAAAGTTCCCACACCTAATACCTTCACCCTAGAGGTTTGGTTTCAACCTTGAATTTCTGGGCAAGGAGTGGGGGATCACAAATATTCCGTCTATGGCACCCAGTCACCCAGTGTTTGACTCCTGGGGCCTTGTAGAAGTTCATGTCAGTACAGATACTCCTTTTTCAGTGTTGCAAACATGTGCTGCCTGCTAAGCTAACTGGAGGATCTCACATCTGGAATCATCTCCCTCGGTTGGGTGGCCACAGCCCAAGGTTTGGTTGCCTTGAAGTGGGAGGCTTAAGGCAAATAATAGTGTTTGATTCATTGCTTTTGTGTGGTTTCTGTGTTTCTTGGGATTCACTTGACAAGCCAAATGTTCTTACATGTTCTGAGATGCCAAGATATACTGTAATGACCCTGATTTACCTCCTTATGTGCAGCTATGGAACACTTTGAAGAGATGTGAGCAAGTGCTTACATACTACTTCAGGGGCATCCAGAATAAGGCAGTGATGAATATCAAAGCATCATACTCTGACCTGTGAAATTTTACCTTTTGTGCACTCACCTGAGAATCCCATACATGCATAAATTGGAAAATAACACGACATTGCCTTGCTTAAAACCCACCAAAGGCTTTCTCCCCTTTGCACTTAGAATAAAATCCAAGCTCCTTCCCATGGGCCATAGGCCCTGCATGGTGCAGCCTCTATCTTCATGCCCCAAATCACTGGACATTACTCTGTGTGTTGCTAATATGCATCTCAGTTTTCCCAGGACTGCCCTGGCATAATTGTTAATAACACATACTTTCATGATCAAAAGTGTCCCTATTTGGACAAAATTATATGGTCACCTTACTTCCTGCTCCCTAGCTCCAGCCATACTTGTCTTTTCATGTCCTACTTTTTGCTACTTCAGGGCCTTTGCAATGCTGTTCCCTCTGGCTGAAAAGATCTCTCCCTCCTCATTTTTCTAGGTAATGATCACAGTGTTGTCAGATTCTTTACACCTTGTTTTCATCAGGTGACGATCCTGATGAAGATGGATTTAGGGAGTGTTCTTATTTCATTCTTTACATGTAGCTGTCCAGTTTTCCCAGCACCACTTATTGAAGAGACTGTCTTTTCTCCATTGTATATCCTTGCCTCCTTTGTCATAGATTAGTTGACCATAGGTGTGTGGGCTTATCTCTGGGCTTTCTATCCTGTTCCATTGATCTATATTTCTGTTTTTGTGCTAGTACCATATTGTCTTGATTACTGTAGCTTTGTAGTATAGTCTGAAGTCAGGGAGTCTGATTCCTCCAGCTCCATTTTTTCCCTCAAGACTGCTTTGGCTATTCGGGGTCTTTTGTGTTTCCATAAAAATTGTGAAATGTTTTGTTCTAGGTCTGTAAAAAATGCCACTGGTAATTTGATAGGGATTGCATTGAATCTGTAGATTGCTTTAGGTAGTATAGTCATTTTTACACTATTGATTCTTCCAATCCAAGAACATGGTATGTCTCTCCATCTGTTTGTGTCATCTTTGATTTATTTCATCAGTGTCTTATAGTTTTCTGAGTACAGGTCTCTTACCTCCTTAGGTATGTTTATTTCTAGGTATTTAATTCTTTTTGTTGCAATTGTAAATGGGAGTGTTTCCTTAATTTCTCTTTCAGATTTTTCATCATTAGTGTATAGGAATGCAAGAGATTTCTGTGCGTTAATTTTGTATTCTGCAACTTTACCAAATTCATTGATTAGCTCTAGTAGTTTTCTGGTGGCATCTTTAGGATTCTCTATGTATAGTATCATGTCACCTGCAAAGAGTGACAGTTTTACTTCTTCTTTTCCTACTTGTACTCCTTTTCTTTTTCTTCTCTGATTGCCATGGCTAGGACTTCCAAAACTATCTTGTATAATAGTAGTGAGAGTGGACATCCTTGTTTTGTTCCTGATCTTAGAGGAAATGCTTTCAGTTTTTCACCATTGAGAATGATGTTTGCTGTGGGTTTGTCATATATGGCCTTTATTATTATTGAGGTAGTTTTCCTCTATGCCCACTTTCTGGCGAGTTTTTATCATAAATGGGTGTTGAATTTTGTCAAAAGCTTTTTCTGCATCTATTGAGATGATCATATGGTTTTTTGTTTGTTTGTTTGTTTTTTGCAGTACGTGGGCCTCTCACTGTTGTGGCCTCTCCCATTGTGGAGCACAGGGTCCGGATGCACAGGCTCAGCAGCCATGGCTCACGGGCCCAGCCGCTCCACGGCATGTGGGATCTTCCCGGACCGGGGCATGAACCCGTGTCCCCTGCATCGGCAGGCGGACTCTCAACCACTGCGCCACCAGGAAGCCTGATCATATGGTTTTTATTCTTCAGTTTGTTAATATGGTGTATCACATTGATTGATTTGCATATACTGAAGAATCCTTGCATCCTTGGGATAAATCCCACTTGATCATGATGTATGATCCTTTTAATGTATTGTTGGATTCTGTTTGCTAGTATTTTGTTGAGGATTTTTACATCTATATTCATCAGTGATATTGGCTTCTAATTTACTTTTTTGATAGTATCTTTGTCTGGTTTTGGTATCAGGGTGATGGTGGCCTCATAGACTGAGTTTGGGTATGTTCCTTCCTCTGAAATTTTTTGGAAGAGTTTGAAAGGATGGGTGTTAGCTCTTCTCTAAATGTTTGATGGAATTCACCTGTGAAGCCATCTGGTCCTGGACTTTTGTTTGCTGGAAGATTTTAAATCACAGTTGCAATTTCATTACTTGTGATTGGTCTCTTCATATTTTCTATTTCTTTCTGGTTCAGTCTTGGAAGGTTATACCTTTCTAAGAATTTGTCCATGTTGTCCATTTTACTGGCATAGAGTTGCTTGTAGTAGTCTCTTAGGATGTTTTGTATTTCTTCAGTGTCTGTTGTAACTTCTCTTTTTTCATTTCTAATTTTATTGATTTGAGTCCTCTCCCTCTTTTTCTTTTTTTTTTTTTTTTTTTTTTTTTTTTTTTTTTTTTTTTTTTGCTGTACACGGGCCTCTCACTGCTGTGGCCTCTCCCGTTGCGGAGCACAGGCTCCAGACACACAGGCTCCGCGGCCATGGCTCGCGGGCCCAGCCGCTCCGCGGCATGTGGGATCTTCCGGGATCGGGGCACGAGCCCGTGTCCCCTGCATCGGCAGGCGGACTCTCAACCACTGCGCCACCAGGGAAGCCCTCCCTCTTTTTCTTGATGAGTCTGGCTAATGGTTTATCAATTTTGTTTATCTTCTCAAAGAACAAGCTTTTAGTTTTATTGATCTTTGCTATTGTTTTCTTTGTTTCTATTTTATTTATTTGTGCTCTGATCTTTATGATTTCTTTCCTTCTGCTAACTTTGGGTTTTGTTTGTTCTTCTTTCTCTAGTTCCTTTAGGTGTAAGGTTAGATTGTTTATTTGAGATTTTTCTCGTTTCTTGGGGTAGGCTTGTATTGCTATAAACTTCCCTCTTAGAACTGCTTTTGCTGCATCCCATAGGTTTTGGACCATCATGTTTTCATTGTCATTTGTCTGTACGTATTTTTTGATTTCCTCTTTGATTTCTTCACTGATCTCTTGGTTATTTAGTGACATATTGTTTAGCCTCCATGTGTTTGTGCTTTTTATGTTTTTTTCCCTGTAATTGATTTCTAATCTCATAGAGTTGTGGTCAGAAAAGATGCTTGATATGATTTCAATTTTCTTAAATTTACTGAGGCATGATTTGTGACCCAAGATGTGATCTATCCTGGAGAATGTTCCATGTGCTCTTGAGAAGACAGTGTAATCTGCTGACTTTGGATGGAATGTCTTATAAATATCAATTAAATCTATCTGGTCTATTGCATCATTTTAAGCTTGTGTTTCCTTATTAATTTTCTGTCTGGATGATCTGTCCATTGGTGTAAGTGAGGTGTTAAAATTCCCCACTATTATTGTGTTACTGTCGATTTCCTCTTTTAGACCTGTTAGCAGTTGCCTTATGTAATGAGGTGCACCTGTGTTGGGTGCATATATATTTTAATTGTTATATATTCTTCTTGGATTGATCACTTGATCATTATGTAGTGTCTTTCCTTGTCTCTTGTAACATTCTTTATTTTAAAGTCTATTTTATTTGATATGAGTATTGCTACTCCAGCTTTCTTTTGATTTCCATTTGCATGGAATATCATTTTCCATCTGCTCACTTTCAGTCTGTATCTGTCCCTAAGTCTGAAGTGGGTCTCTTGTAAACAGCATATATATGGGTCTTGTTTTGGGTCTAGAGAGATATTGCAGATATGATATGATCTCTCAACAGGCCCCTGCCCTGTGAGCAGCTTTTGAAGCATATGCTTCTGCAGTACACACATGGCTTCCTCAGCAGCCAGCTCTTGCAGCACAGCCAGCTTCTCCAGCACCAAGCTCCTGCTGTGTACCCAGCAGCACCCAGCAGACAACAGCTTCCTCTGGCACCCCTGCCCCCAGGTGGTTTTGCAACACAATGTTTCCATGGAGACACTTCTCCATGAACAGCATTCCCAAGAACCCTAGAGGACGGTTCTCCAGCAAATTTCAGAGGGCAGTTTCCCAGCTAGTTCCACTGGCCTTCTGCCACAGTAATTTCTCTACCACTCCATGAGCCAGGACGCTGCCCTCTCCAACAAGGTATATATCTGAGCTGTGAGGTATTGGGGCTTCTCCTTGGGGGCTCTATGTAAGCCCTAGAACAGCAAGTGGCTGCTTCTTATACCTGCTTTTCTTATATTCTTTAATGTTCTCTTTACCTCTTATTAGATAATCCCGTGTTATAGTTAACAATTCTTTATATTAAGTAAATCTTTTTCAAATTACTGTGTGGCTTCTCTCTTCTGATTGGAGCTAAACTGATACAGGGTCCTGAGACCAAAGGGTTTGAGAACCAATGCTTTAGAACACTAGATCCACAGAATATTATTAGCTATTATTCTGAGGTCAAAAAGTTTGGGACACTGAGTTAAACAAAAATGAAATAAGATTCTTTACTGCAGGATATCTCAAGGCTGAAATGATAGAGTAGATCTCCAAGAGGGGTTGTGATGTACAGCATTTCTCAATCTTATTTGACCATGATGTAGTGGCAGTGGTGGCATGCAGGTTAATGGAGCATTTTATGGGACCGATATCCTAAGGATCATGCAATAGGAAATGCCAAGTTAGTCACTATATTCTATGAATTTTGGGAGTCACTTATTCTGCTGTTTCTTGGAAGTAGCTCACCTTTCTTTAAATCCACTTTCTTTTTCATCCTTTTACACACTACATTATTATTCACTCTCTAATGTATAACTGCCCAGTCAAAGATTTTCATCTTTGTTTCGGCTATGGCCCATGGAAGGTTTTTCCCCATCAATTCTGGAACACATGTCCAGATGTTCACCACAGGAATCAGTCTGTGGCAGCTTCCAGTGAAATGGCGTGTAATATTTTTGTAGCTTGAGTTCCTAGGCAAAGACAAACATTATAACACACTTCTTAAGTGGACTGGGGTGAGAGGTAATGGAGTCACACTAACCATTAGAAATGGGTTTCACAGGTAGATCTGTATGTTGTTTTATCTTTTCGAGCAATGTGGACCATTTTCATTTTCTCCCTGCAGAAATATCAACTCAGAGCAATATTTTTTTCAGCTGTTTTGGGAACTAAGAAAGACAATATTTGAAGAAAGCTCTCAACTCTACATAATAGTTAAAGTCAGCTCACTAGATGCCACTACTGGATAATTTCCAAGTGGTTATATTTCAAAAATATGTGACAAAAAGGAAAAAATTAGCTCCTGATGATAAAGAATTGACTTATGGTAGGACATTCAGGGAAACTGTCAAAACTTTCATTCCATCTTTAAACAAGGTAGAAGATAGTCCCCACCTACTTTTCACCTCCAACCTTTCTTTGAATTAAATTCTTTCATGCACCTGCTATTTGCATAGGTCTTGTGCTAGAGGTTATGGATGCTATAAGCATGAACAGAGCAGGATAACTTTCCAGAGCCTGAGTGGGAGGGAAAGGGGCAGAAAGCAGACATCAACATAGCTATATAAGTAATGTCTTTGTGTTTGCATTTTAAAGTGATAGAGGAGAAAGGAGGAGGGGTGAAGGAACAGTGGATGGGGAAAGAGAAACGAAAACAAGAAGGGGAAATGGAAGAATTTACTTCCACTTAGAAGTCAGGGAATATAAATAAGCCACCAAAAACCTAGAGCTGGTTAAACTTCTCACACAAGTTCTCCTCTTTTCATCTCCAGCCTTAAGCACTGCCTTTCACATGGAATTAGGCGTCCTGAGCTGAAAGAGATACCACAACATCATCACGCTTCACCTCCTTTGACTTGCCTGTTCCCACGCTCCTGGCAGGAGCCATCACACCATCACCTCCATCACTCTGTCTAGTTTTTTTCTCAGCGTGGTAACTACTAAGCAAGGAAGGGCCCCAGAGGAGGCTTAAGAAAGCCGTTGTGATGGATGCTCTCTATTTGGGGACCCCTTTGGTGGACAGAGAATTTCATTCCTTGTGGTGGAAGGAACCTGGGCTTCCTATAAAACTTATCCGGGGAGCTTTTAAAGACACAGAAATCTGGGTCCCCACTCCAGACTTCTTGAAATCAGAATTCCAAGGGTGTGCCCCTGATATGTGGATTTTTTTAAACTCCCACAAGGGATTCTCCTGTGGGGTAGGAGTATGCTCCTAGGATTAAGAACCACTGCCTCACAGGAGTCCAGGGGCTCGATCCTATACCAGGACTCTAGGGAGATGCACGGTTTCTAGAAGAGAGTCCCAAACAGGTGTCACTCCCACTCTTTGGGAACATCATGTATCCTTTCCACCTCCCAAATTTTATTATGAAATACAGTCAAGTTGAAAGAATATTATAAGTGAATACCCTGATACCCACCGTCTAGATTGTACCATTAATACTTTACTAGACTTGCTTTATTTCTCTCCACCTATTCACTCCTCTATCCATCCATTAATCCATCTTACTTCTAATGCATTTGAAAGTAAAGTGCAGACATCAGCACACTTCCCTCTAAATACTTCAGCATGCAGATCATTACCTCGAGTTCAATATTGGTTTATTCCATCTAGGGTAATACAAATCTTAATTACGTATTGTGTACTCCAATGACTCCACCTGTGTACATGATCTAACCCACTATCAAGATACAGAACATTACCATGACACCCCCCTTCCAAGTTCCTCATGCCCCTTCCCAATCAATCCCCTCTCCTACTTCCCAGGGGCAACCACCATTCTAAATTTTTTCCACCATAGATCAGTTTTGCCTGTTCTAGATTTTTATAATAATGGAATCACATAGTACGTACTCTTTGTTTAAGGCTTCCTGCACTCAGCACAATATTTTTGAGATTTAATTTTGTTGTGTATATCAGCAGTTCATCCCTTTTGATCGCTGGGTTGTACTCCATTTTATGAATATACCAGTTTGGTTTTCCATTTTTCTATTGTTGTAATATTATGTATTCTTGAATAAGTAAATATTAATATTTGTATCAGATTGTATTTGAGAGGGAGATTGCTACCCTATGCTGGGGTCTATCTTGTAAATATACCATACATGGTTACCTTCCACCAGAATTTTGTCTTTGAATATTGATAGGGAGTGATTTGTGGAACAAAATCTAGAGGCAATTGAAAGTATGGAGGAGATGGAATACTTTCAATAGTCCTTCGAGTTTGTTTGTTTTTAAAGAAAACTTCTCTTCCCTGTGCATCCTATTCTAATGATTCTATCATTGCTGTAACCACATTTTATTATAATTAACTTTTTATGTATTTGCTTCTCCAATTAACTACAAGCTCCTTGAAGGGAGAGACTGTCTCCTTGGTGTCCCCAGCACACAGCCCAGAACCTGATACATAGTAGGTATTTAATAAATGTTTCATGAATGAATAAATGAGTGAGTGAAAAAAAGCATTCACCGAATGACTTCTTTGCCCAAGTTTTAGCCTCAATACTTCTCTATATAATATATGTAATATTTTTCTTATATCTGCTTATCTGTAGCTGTGGAATATTTCAAATGTTTCAATCATGCGTGCTTTTATTTCTAACCATACTCTAAAAACTAAAGGCAAGGGCAGGGGTGTGTCTTCCGTATCCTTCAACAAAGAGATGGGATGGAACTCTGAAACACAGAGTTGATATTACCTAAATGCTGGTTGAATGAAAGATCATATTTGTTCATTTGTTTTTTAGAGATCATATTTGGAATGATAAGCTCTAAGTCCCAGAAGATGCTGAGATCACAGAATCCCACTTCCTAATTCTTCAAAAAGACCAGGAGCATCCAGAGGACAGGGAGTGTCTTTTGTATTGTTGTATGTCCAGGACCCACTACATGGCCTGTCAGTAGTTTTCACTCAATCAATATTCAGTAGAAGAAAAGAAGGAAGGACGGGCGGATGGGAGGTGGGGGCAGGAAGCAGGGAACTGAAGCTAGAGTTGTAAAATGATTTTGCCAAAACTTGCATCAGGTCTCTTCTTTCCTAGACCAGCTCTGTTTCCACTAGATCGTTCACATTTTAAACATTACTAGTGTTGTCAAAAATGCCATCTATTTTCCTGTTACCGATGACAATTTAACTATGAGGGCAGTTGCTTTGCTTCACGGCACGTGTCTCCTCCACAGACCTGAAATGCCAGTGCCCCAGCTGTCTTGATTGAGAGCCCCGGTTGCAAGAAAACAAGACAAAATGCTTTGCTGCCTTAATTCTAGTGGGAATTTAATTTAATTAGCATCTGATTCACACAGCGCACTTCTGACAGCTGTGTTTGTGGAGTATCCGTGGAAGCAAGAAATTACCATCCATTGAAATCATCATCAAAGCTTATTTATCTTCCTACTGCATCTTTCCAGCCTTCAGCTTTGGGGACTTCTGTGTGTTTATCGCACACTTTTACGGTAAATAATACTCTAGTAAGTACGCGAGGATTTGCAGAGTGTTGAGTATAGGCTTGTTTCAGAGCCTTAATAGGATGAATCTGAAAATGAGGCTTTGGAGGATTGATCAAAGGACAGGTGTTTTGTTTTTTTTTTTGCGGTACGCGGGCCTCTCACTGTTGTGGCCTCTCCTGTTGCGGAGCACAGGCTCCAGATGCACAGGCTCAGTGGCCATGGCTCACGGGCCTAGCCGCTCCACGGCATGTGGGATCTTCCCAGACCGGGACACGAACCCGTGTCCCCTGCATCGGCAGGCGGACTCTCAACCACTGTGCCACCAGGGAAGCCCAACAGGTGTTTTTTTAATGTTGCATTCTAAGGATCATTAAGGATCTCAAAGGAGAGAATCTTACCACCTGGGTCAAAGGAGCAATCACAGCGCGGTATTCGGGGCTTGCGCAGTGCGCTCTGCTCATAGCTGCTCGGGAAGGACGTGGGAGATCGTTGATGGGCTGCCCGCTGGAGCTTCCCCTCAAGTATCTGGAGCTGTCCTGCGGGGAGCAAAGGGACTGGTTGCAGGATCTTACCCCTGCTTATATTCCACGGTGCCTGGTACACAATAAATAGTTGTTGAATGAGCGAGCAAATGAATGGGATCAGGTATAATTGAACTGGAGGCAGAGCTTTAAAAAGAGCTTTGAGGGTTTCCCTGGTGGCACAGTGGTTGAGAGTCCGCCTGCCGATGCAGGGGACACGGGTTCGTGCCCTGGTCCGGGAAGATCCCACATGCCGCGCAGCGGTTGGGCTCGTGAGCCATGGCCGCTGAGCCTGCGCGTCCGGAGCCTGTGCACCGCAGCGGGGGAGGCCACAACAGTGAGAGGCCCGCGTACCACCAAAAAAAAAAAAAAAAAAGCTTTGAAAAATGATTAGCATGAGTTTACCAATCACTATAATACGGCAGGGGACTTATTAGATAAAGGAGGTTCTAACCACATATGGAGAAGGGAGATTGCACGGCTAAATAAGGGCTCAAGGGAAGTTTCAAAGAAGAGGCGGAGATAGAACTGTCTTGAACATACTAATATTTTATGGGAGACAAATGTTTTGATAACAAGAGAAGAGAGGTGGGAATCCTAAGAGAGAAAATTATATTAACAGAGTCGAAAAGGCATGAAATAAGATGTTTTTAAGGAGGAGGGAACTTGGCTCGTAGAGAGAGGAAATGTAGGGTAAGTTAGGGCTAGAGCATGAATGACCTTGAAGAATTTCAAATTTTATTCTGTAACAACTGTGGGACATTTGAAGATTTCTGAGAAGGGGAGTAACCTGATTAGATTCATGGTTTAGAAGAAAAATCTCTGGCATCGTCGTAAAGAATAGACAAGCAGAGAGAAGGAGATTTTTCATGCCCTCATGAGTTAGAGAGATTTTCAGTGTTTCTACCAGTGAAGCAACAATCAAGAAATAGGTCCATCAGTAAAGCCTGGAGGCATGGTTACTGACTTGGAAATAAGTTTCAGAGATAACACCAAGGATGAATTATCAGGATTTAGCAACGGATAGACTGACAGCTGAGAGTCAAGGTTGCCTGTTAAGTACTGAAGTTTCCAGCTGGGCTGACAGTGAGAATGGTGTTGCCATTAGAAAGAGAAAGAAGTCTAAAGAAGATACTGGTAAATATGAAACATGTCTCCCACTTTAACATGTCATTAATGTACCTGACACAGGCCCATTTTCTTCATACCATTCCAGCTTGATACAATAAGACAAAGTGAGAGGGTGGCATTGACATATACACACTACCAAATGTAAAATAGATAGCTAGTGGGAAGCAGCCGCATAGCACAGGAGGATCAGCTCGGTGCTTTGTGACCACCTAGAGGGGTGGGATAGGGAGGGTGGGAGGGAGATGCAAGAGGAAGGAGTTATGGGGATATATGTATACATACAGCTGATTCACTTTGTTATACAGCAAAAACTAACAAAACATTGTAAAACCATTATACTCCAGTGAAGATGTTAAAAAAGAAGAATATTAGAATTAAAAGACACTTTACAGATTATCTAGTTTAGTGTTTCTCAAAGCAAGTTCCTCAGATTGCTACTGATTGAAATGCTCCATGCACATGTGATTTTATAAGCAAATACCTTGGGAAATATTGGAAACTATATCTGCCTTTTGGAGCTTCACAGTGCACAGTAACATATTAAACACCTTGACAAGGCACCTTCTGCAGCAGAGAACTTTCCTTCATTTTCTTAAATTAAGTTTCTCAGACCTTTCTTAAATATAAAATGTATTAATATTCAGAAGAACGTTTTTTTCCCCCAAAGCTAACTTAGTCCAAACTCCTCACTTCATAGATTAGAAAACCAGGCCCAGAGATGTTAGGGAAGCATTGACTGAAACCACCCACCTTGGCCAGGCCCTATGATAATCACTCGCATGAGTTGCCTCACAACAAGAGGTCCCCATAAGGAACACGGTGCTGCCACTGAAAACTAATGGGGAGAATTAGGGAGGGGCCAAAAGGAGGGAGGAGACGCCAGCCCATAATATGTCCTACCAACCTCCGAGAATCCTCACTGGAATCCATCTTGGCTGAGAGATGCGCCTTGGCTGAGAGATGCGTGAGCAACCAGGAAGAACCCTGAGTCGGACCAAATATGGGCCAAGCAAGATGATTGGCCAGAGACAACCCAGCAACTAACCCGTCACCATAAAACCTGAGGCTGTGAGCCACGTGGCAGAGCAGTTCTCCCAGGGTTCCTCACCCTGCTGCTCTCTACCTGGGCTCCCCTTTCCAGTAAAAGTCTTTTGTTTCGTCAGTACATGTGTCTGTCGGACAATTCATTCCCGAGTGCTAGATAAGAGCCCACTCTCAGGCCCTGGACGGAGTGCCCCTTCCTGCAACAGAGATAACTAAATGACATTTCCGAAGTCACAGAACTTTCTAGTAGCAGAATCAGGACTAGAATCTAATTTTCACAATTCCTTACACAGTGCTCTTTCTACCTCTCTGGATTTCTAATTCATATGCAGGTGATTTGTGTATCTTTCCTAAACTAGGATCAGCCAGAGGGTTTAAGACTCCATATGTCTAATCCTGCCCTCTTCTCTCAGATCTCCTCCCACCTCAGGCAGGAGGCTCCTTCACACTCCCAAGGAGTGGTATGATTCTGCATGCAATTCCAGCATATGGGTTTTTTTCCCCACACTAAGCAATTCTCTGACACCAGCTGGTTGTCCTACAATTCAACTCACTTCTGACACTATCCACCTGGAGATGGCATCAGATTCCCACAGCTTAACAGCTCAGTCCTACAAGATTGCCCACCCCTTTCTGCTGCTTGTCCTCTGTGCTTCTAACTGGCTATAGGTGGGAGGTTCCAATGACTCCCTTCTTGGCTTCCATTCATTTGCTAGAGCGGCTCACAGAACCCAGGGAAACATTTTTACTTACCAGATTACTGGTTTATTATAAAAGGCTGTAACTCAGGAACAGCCAGATGGATGAGATGCATAAGTTAAGCTATGGGGAAGGGCATGCAGCTTGCATGCTCTCTGAGCTTGTCACTCTCCCCACATCTCCACGTGTTCACAATGCCGCAGCTCTCTGAACCCTGTAGCTCAGGAGTTTTTAGGGAGGCTTCATTACATAGGCACGATTGATTAAATCAGTGGGCATTGGTGATTGAACTCTCCCATCCCTGGGAGTCTCAGGTGGGGTATGGAAGCAAGGGGTATGTGGTGGGGCTGAAAGTTCCAGTCCTCTAATCACATGACTGGTCCTTCTGGTAACCAGGCCCCATACTTAGGTGGGTCCAAAAGCCACCTTGTTAATATAACACAAGGCGCCTTTATCCCTCTCATCACAGGAAATTCCAAGGGTTTTAGGATCTCTGTGCCAGAAATGGGGACAAATACAAAATATATATTTCTTATTATAAATTGCCATATCACAGGGGGTGAAGAGCTTAACTTCCCTTTCTACCTTCCCTTCCTATCTTTCTAGGGAAAGATAAAAGTTGCTGAGTGCTTAGGAACCAGTTGAGAGGAAACCTCTCCATTTTACTCTGACTCAGAATGGAGTTCCTACTCCATCCTCTTGTGAAACCATGACTCTTCCTTTCAAAGTGAAGAATATCCCCTCATCCATCTCCTTGGGCTCATTGCTCTCTGGACAAATCCTTTTTCATTGTTGGTACTGTCTCCCTCCTTCACGTGGAGTCTGATCCCAGCAGACAAGGACCTGCACATTGACAGCTCTCCGACAGCAGTTCCTGGGAGCACATTCCTGGCCAGGTCCCTCAGCTTAGCTGCCCTTGGTATAGAATTGTACCATCTATCTCAACAAGATCCCGCTTTCCTGAGGGCAGCAACTGAGGTCATATTTCTGTTTTCCCCACAGTGACACATCTCAGTAGATAGCAGCTAAATTGAACCATCCATGGCTGCATATCAATGTGTGTGTCTGGAGGTGTTAAATATACAATATTCCCTTTTCCATAGACTCATAACTGTAGCAGGAACTAAAGCAGAGTAGAGCATAGGAATAATCTTTACATTCTCACTGTACAGTTTTCTGCTTCTGGGTATTATCCCACAGGAGCTGAGGGGACCAAAGGGAATAAGGTAACACTGATGGAAGCTTATGAATAGAACTTTGAATGGTGCTTTTGTTAGGGAAGCGTTCACTGACACCACCCGCCTTGGCCAGGCACCATGATAACCACTCGCATGAGTTGTCTTGCAGCAAGAGGTCCCCATAAGGAACACGGTGCTGCCACCGAAAACTAACCAGGAGAGTTTGAGAGGGGCCGAAAGGAGGGAAGAGATGCCAGTCCATAATATGTCCTACCAACTTCTCAGAATCCTTTTCACTGGAATCCATCTTGGCTGAGAGATGTGAGCACCACCAGGAAGGACCCTGAGTCAGACTGAATATGGGCCAAGCAAGATGATTGGCCAGAGACAACCCAGCAACTAACCCCATCACCATAAAACCTGAGGCTGTGAGCCACGTGGCAGAGCAGTTCTCCTGGGGTCCCTCATCCTGCTGCTCTCCACCCAGGCGCCCCTTCCCAATAAAGTCTTTTACTTTGTCAGCACGTGTGTCTCTCAGACAATTCATTTCCGAGTGTTAGACAAGAGACCACTCTCGGGCCCTGGAAGGGGTCCCCCTTCCTGGAACACTTTTGCATCTCAAGTTCGGATATCAATTGATTCTCACCATTCTTGGGGGTGGGTGGTTTTTTATTATCCTCATTTTGAGGACAAGCCTGAGGCTTGGCCTGTCTATGGCTACAGCTAATGACTGGAGAAACCGGAATTGAAATCTAGGGTTCCTGGCTCTTGAATACTCACTAAGCTTTCCCTTTAAACACCAAGATATGTTTCCTTCCCATTCGCTTTAAGCCTCCGTTGGGATCCGCTGGGTATTTCATGCACTCATTGTCTCCCAGTCAACTGAATGGAGGACTTTTGGTTCTCAGTTATGTAGTTCTATGTGATCACAGTTAATCTGTGAGATGAGTGAACTCCGGCCCAGGTACTTCTTCATAAATATTAGGATGCTGAACTTTATTTGGAAGCAATGGGGAGCTAAGATGACAGTTTTCTGCATAAAAATGTAAACGTTTAAGTGTGTTTAAATCGGGACTGCATGAAACAACGTGAAGCAGAGAAGAGAGCTGTTCCTGCACATTGCATAATGGAAACACCGACCAACGGGCGGTGTAATAGTTAGCTAAATAAGGTAGCAGTGACTTCCTAAATGTATGTTGGATATTAGATGTATCAGTCAAGGTTCTCCAGAGAAAGAGAATGGAAGGGATTTATTTCGAGGGATTGTCTTATGCAGTGGTGGAGGCTGGCAGGTCCATACTCTGTAGGGCAGGTCGGCAGGCTGGAAGCTCAGGTTGCATTTGATGCTGCAGTCGTGAGGCAGAATTCCTTCCTCTTTGAGGAACCCCAGTTTGTTCTCTTACGGCCTTTCAACCAACTGGATGAGGCCCATCCACATTATTGAGAGTAATTTCCTTTACGTAACGTCAACTGATTTTTAGATGTTAACCACATCTGCAGGATACCTTCGTAGTAACACTTGGATTAATGTTTGATTAAATAACTGGGCATTAGAGCCTAGCCAAGTTGACACATAAAACTAACCATCACATGAGCCAAGGAGGAAGACTGACATTTCAATCAATTGCCTAAAATTAACATTAATAAAGTTCGTATATAAAGTTTCAAGAACTACCTTTCCTAGAATTTGAAGATGAAGATGTGCATTCTCCCACCATCAACACATTCTTGGGAGCCATCTTGTTCTTGGGGGTCATCTTGCTCTGTCACTGAAACTAATTCTTTTTCCCAAGACAGCTGGAGGCCATCATGAAATATTTATCTTAGGGCACATTTTATATAGAAATTCACTCAATTCTGGATAGAATGTCGTTTCTACCACTTTGCCCTGATTTATACAGCTGGTCAGCCCGAGGCAGCCTTGAAGATGACAAACTAAATGTGTCAGGTAAATTGTATCCACTTCCTTTCAAATGATTTGTTGGGGGACCTTAATCTTCTTTTTCTCAGTGTAAATACTGTCCAACCAAATTAAATTCAGACTGATGTCACTCCCACTTTGTCCCCAGCATAAATGAAATCGTACACAGAAGATCTTCCCTAAAGAGATTTCAGCATTTTTCCCCCCTCTTTTGCCTGAAAAGCTTACTATTGTGTTTGCTAGCTCTTGGCAAGCCTGCATAAGTTGCCTGAGAATCAAAATGGTTAAAGGTGTGGTTGATTTCATTTTGCTGTAGGTATAAGAAATAATTATATCTTGTGGTTGGAGATGGTGCAGTTTGGCAGAGAGCAGAAACTTTTACAGGAATAACTGAAAGGTATCATCACCAACAAGCCTGCAGAGATGAAAAAGACCCAAACAATTCTTGGCAGGCTGTTCATCCAGGGGAAGATGCTCAAATGATGTTTGGAGATATGGAGATAAAGGGTAGATGCCTGTGTGCATTTGCCAGAGAGCTTCCCTGATCACTTCAGACTTCTTGAATTTCCACACTAAAGGTTAAGGTTTAGGGTGACTCCTTCATTAGAAAAGAAAAATAATAAAATTCATTTTAATTTGCCTACATTACACACAAGGAAGTGTGGTGGTAATAACCTAAAACATCAAGAATCAGGAGAATCATTTAAATTTAGTTTATTGATTAAATCAACAGGAGTTTGCTATGTAATTTGTTAATTGGGGATATTTTTGGCTGGTAAGAATATAGGGTTTAAATATCATCAGGAGGGGAAGTTAGTTAGCCCCTCCCCAACGTATCATTGGATCGTGGAAGCTGCCAGATAGAACTGGGCAATATTTTTTCTCCACATACTCTTTAGCATCCATAAATCTACAAAAGGCAGAGATGCCTCCTGGGAGGAAAAGGACTAGGATTGGAACTCCTTCTTCAAGGTTCAAAGATAAAAACATGGGGTAGAATGAACGGAGATGGTACTGACCAAGCTTAGGTGGCATGAAAGGACAATAAAGGCCCAAGAGGAAACCCACTATACAAGCGGGGAGGTCTGGACTGCTGACAAGCATTATATCTTTGTCTAGATTGTTGGCGGGGAGTGTTCTGGGTATAGAGTATGGCTAATGGTAGAATCCCTTCCTAGTAAGCCAATTTGACATTATGATTGTGCTTTGGGGAAAACGGCTATGGGTCTGTAATATCACTAAAGAGTTGTACTTTCTAGGAGGCTCCTTTTTTTTTTTTTTTTTTTGTGGTGGGGATGCTCATGACTAATATATCAGAGAAGTGTTTTCCTGGTCTACTGAAGATCCACCTGGGTAAATAAGCAGGTGGAAAATACAGGAATGAACAGTGGTGGCAAATAAAACAGCCAGACTAAACTTGCAGGAGCTGGTTGCCTGGATAAGCCCCAACACAACACAATAAGACAGGAGGAATAACTGATTCAGCTCAGCAAGATCAGCCTAGCCTTGAGGAGTAAGGCCAAATTCTGGCCCTCTGGGAGCACTGTGATTCTTGGATGAGTACCTCTGGAGTCCTTATGCATATTTAGGAATAAAAAACCTATTAGTTATTCATTGCTATGTAAAAAATTCCCCCAGTATTAGCAGCTCAAAACAACAAACATTTATTATGTCACAGTTTCTCTGAGGCAGGAACCCAGGAGTGGTTTAGCTGCAAGGTTCGGGCTCAGAATATCTGGTGAGGTTGCAGGCAGCTGTCGTTGGCTGAAGCTGCAGTCATACTGGGGCTGGAGGAAGATCATCTAAAAACACCCTGTCAGTGTGCAGCTCCCGCACAAGCCTCCCGTTAACCTCAAGCCATTCATCCCAGGAACTCTCAAGTCTTGATTGATGGCAGCAGAGCTTCCAGGAATGACATGCAATGGGGAGCCCTTGTTCCTGGAGAGGCCCGGGGCCCCATCAGCCACAAAACCAAATTAGGGAATTACTGTTGTTACCTTTGCAGCCCAGTATCAAATGCATTTCAAGTGGGCCGCCTCCAAAGAGGTGTATATCCGGGTGGTTAGGCCAGGCTATGCCATCAGAGGCCTGAAGGGCCCCAGCTTCCCAAGGCCTCCTGAAAAGGTGTGTACTGCCCAGGCACCTGCTGTGTGGTTCCAGGTAGCCAGGGATCTGGAACAGGAAAAGGGTCTGGAGAGGCTGGGACACAGGAGGGGACTCTTGGGGGACAAGTCGTACGCCTAGTAGCAAACCCTAGCCTCCCCAATGGGGAATAGAGCTCAAGCTTACCCGAATGCCTTGTGCGGTGGGGAGGGGCGGGGCCGGCGGGCGGGCCAGGGAATCCTCCAGTTAAGAGTCACCCCGGAGCCCTGGTTGCAGGAGAAGCCCGGAGCCAGTCAGGCAGCAGGCTCAAATGTGGACTGTTGCCAACTTGCTTCTGCCCACTCAGAGTGATGGGGGTGAGGGGTTGCTGTGGTGACTGTGCAGACCTCCCCAGACCTGGACGCCCCCGCCGTCCCAGGTCTGCGGACGGCATACGTACTGCGCATGCGGGTGCCGAGCAGTTCCGGATGGCCAGGGATCTGGGACACAGCAAGGGTTGGGAGAGCCCAGGTCACGGTAGAATGTCCAGGGACAAGGCTTAATCTAGACAAATGCGCATATTCCCCTTGAAGGCAGAGCTGGAGGATACTGGACTGCACGGCCAAGGGTGGGGAAGGGCAGGCCGGCGGTGGGGGGCGGGGGGGGAAGGGGAGGGGTGTGTCCCCTAGTAAGAGGCACGAGAGCTATGGTTTTGCAGGGGAAGCCTGGGGTCTCGTCAGGCGGCAAGTCCGAAGGGGACTGATTGACCAGTTAGTCCCTGCTGCCTCAGGGTGATTTCAGGGCATGGGCCCCCTCCACACTGAAGACTGGGTTGGTGGTTAGGGCTGAAGGGATGTGTGTGTATTAATACTATGCCTGCCGGTCCTGCGCATTTTCTGGAGGAAGGCGGAATATGACCCACCCCGGGACCAGTACTGGGCCAGGACCCAGTTCACAGGATTAGGGGCACCATGGTTGGCTCTTGGGGGAAAATAGACCTGTCGAAATTCCTTCATTCCTCGCTGGCTGTTCGCAGGAGACCTTAGTTCTTTACCAAATGGACCTCTCCACAGGCTGCAAGATTCTCACAAGGTGGCAGCTGGCTCCCCCCAGAGCAAGTGAGCCAAGAGAGTAAAAGAGAGAGACCAAAACAGAAGCCATAGAGTCTCTTATAACAATCTGAGAAGTGTCATACATCACTTCTGACATATTCTGGAGGTCACATAGACCACCCTGGTTCAGTATGAGAGAGGCTACATGGCGTGTGAATACCAGGAGGTAAAGATTATTGGGGACCATTTGAGAGGCTGGCCACGGAAAGACTGGATGTCCTTATAATTTAGCTATCTCAAACTTAAGGCCAATAGGAGTGCAGAGATTTTTGTCTGTTTGGTTGATAGATAACAGTATGTCCATGAAAATAATCAATAAACAATCTATAATAGGAATAGAAAAGAGTTTTATTTCAGCCAAATTAAGGGCTATAGGCCAGAAGACAGCCTCTCAGATAATTCTGAGGAACTGCTCCAGAGAAGCATGGTTTTCAGCACAGTTTTATGTCTTGTCAGAACAAAGAACATTAAACAAGTCTGGGATACATTTCTTCAAGGTTTCAAAAAACAGATCAGCACGTACATGGTGAGTCAATATGGCCTTGGCACCTGGGAAGGGAGTCTTATCAATGAAGGAGTACCAGTATTGGCATCCCAGGAGGAGAGACATTTAATTTTTATTTTTAACATGGACATTCTTTACTTCTGGTCAATGCACCCTTTTCTTTAATAATTAAAGCAGATGTACAATGTATGTGTGATAGGCCACAAATAGGCTGTTGTAGTTAGCATAAAATTCAGGTTAACTCATGTATAAGCCAGAATGACTTCCCCATACCTCAGTGTGTAAAAATTTCTTTTATCATTTATAATTTATAATTTCTTTTATCAAATAACTGGCACATACTAGATGCCCAATTAATATTAAAGGAATGAATTAATTTTAATATTAAGGGAAATGTGAACTTCTCTTGCAGCCACAGGCTGATAATATCTGGGCAGTGGTTTCCATTTGTTTTCCTTATTACATTTAGCTCGAGATTCAGTTGATTGCATATGGCAACTGACCTTAAGACAAGGAGATCTCCCTTTTTTTAGTGGAAAAGAAAATTAGATTGAGAGTAAAACATTTACTAGATAAAATTTACTTCTATGAATATCACACTTTGGTTTGCCTAGTTCTCTAGAATCAGCAATAAGTAGTTATCTTCCAGGACACCATTTAATTGAGAAAAGTCAAAAAGAGTTCATCACAGGATCTATTTTGAAGCAAAATAGCAAATAAACCAGAAACACAGTTTTAGTATGGCCTGACACCTGAGATGCAGGTAACCAATGCTTCACTGGTGGACTTGGCCACTTCTTCTGACATGTCATAAAGCTCTCAGATTTACCTCATGTTGAAATTGGACTAGCAGGGCCTTTTGGATGAAGAACTAAGACTGACTCCTTAATGGAGACAAACTATTCACACTCCTTGAAACCATGATTTTCATAAATATTACTAATTAAAATTGATACAATGATTTGAGTACCTAATTAGAGCCATGTGCTTTTCCTCAATTTTCACTTCTTATTCTAACCTGTTTTACACATGGGAACACTGAGAATTTGAGTAACCTGGGCTACCAGGTTAGAAAAAGGCAGCCGAGGGCTTCCCTGGTGGCACAGTGGTTGAGAGTCTGCCTGCCGATGCAGGGCACACAGGTTCGTGTCCCAGTCCAGGAAGATCCCACGTGCCGCGGAGCGGCTGGGCCTGTGAGCCATGGCCACTGAGCCTGCGCGTCCGGAGCCTGTGCTCCGCAATGGGAGAGGCCACAACAGTGAGAGGCCTGCGTACTGCAAAAAAATAAAAATAATAAATAAAAATAAATAAATAAAAGAAAGAAAGAAAGAGGCAGCCGAACTGAGATCAAACCAGTATCGCAGTGACTTTTCAGCTTATAATTTATCCCTTATACCACTGGAAAAAAGTGTTTCCCTTTCTCAGCTGTCTAAGGAGGTCCACACCCCTAAAAGTTAGTTGCTGTCATGTGACTTGCTTTGGTGGAAGAAACATAAGCAGAGGTGACATGATTCATTCTTAGTGGAGACAGTGATTGCCAGTGCTTAACTATCCACTTCACTTCTGCTTCCGCAGCCCTGAAAGCATCAGTTTGGAGGAACCATAGGATCAAAGGAGTATGTGCTACTGAGCCAGCACCTGGAGAACACGCTGGGGAGCCATCTGAACCGATGGTGGAACTCGCATGAGAAGGAAAGAAACTTCTGTTGTTTTAAGCCACTGAGATTTTGGAGTTGTCTGTTTATGCCGGATAACCTATCTTATCCTCATGTATTCAACTAACCACACATTATTCTCTAGGCCAACTTCTGTCCTTGATTTCATATCAAATCAATTCCAACTTCCCATTCTCTTAGAGTTATTATTTCAGTTTTATATGGCCGCATAGCAAACCACTCCACAACTTAAAATGACTTAGTGTTTCTTATGACTCTGTGAGCTGATTGGTCTCAGCTGCATAGTTCATCTACTACACATAGGGCAGGAGAAGTTCACTTATGTGGCTGCATTTGCTGGGGAGCATGGCTGGAAGATGGTCTTTCATCCTTGGGGTCCTCTCTCCACGTGGCCTCACATCATTCAGAAGGCTAACGCAAACTTCTTTACAACGTGAAGCTTTCTAAGAGGACAAGTCCCCGGTGCAAGTGTTTATCAAGCATCCAGTTGCACCACATTTGCTACTATCTCACTGGCCAAAGCAAGTAACATAGCCAAGGCCAGAGTCAGTGTAGGTGGGGCTATGTGAGGACATGAATTACAGAAGGCATGGTTCTTTGGGGACCGTCCATATAACAGTCTATAACAGCCATTAATTAAGCATTAACAACTAATATTCACAGTTTTAAAAGAGTTTTCACATTTATTATTTCATTTCGTTTAACAGTAACCCTTGAGAAACAAATAAATGCCAGCCCTATTTTACAAAGAAAGAGACGGGGACTCAGAAATTTAGACACCTAAAATCACACAACTAGTAAAAAGCAGAATTGAGACTTGAACTCAGGTCTTTTTACTGCAAAACCTGTGTTTTTCTATATCACAGCTACCTTTGGCCAGCACAACCTGTGTTATCCAGCTATGATTTCCATGTTTGATCTTTACAGTTTTTGAAAATTTGTTGACAAGTAAATGAGAGAATAATTCACTTTTTCCAAATACTTTTTCTAGAGCTTAGATTGTTTATTTATTTATTTTTGACGTGTTTGGGGAGAAATGCACCCAACTCTCAAAGACTGCTATGTTGAAACAGAGTTATTAGCAATGTTTGCTTATTGCAAAGCAAGCCCCAAGTAAGCCAACATAGCTATTGCGAAGGACACGGCTTATGTCAAACCCTGAAAGGATTTAGACTTCATAATGCCCAAAGTTTCTTTTGAGGAACAGAGGGTTCTTTTCTATACCCTCGCCATGTGACAAAGAGTTTCAGCCTAAAACTCCCATGCCCAAGTTCCTTAAGGCATTTATACTACTGTGCAAATGTCAATACTAGTAGCCCACAACTGACGGACAGGACTTATATCACTGGGGTGGAGTTGGGTTGCTGGGCTTATAAATAAAAATTTACATTGAGAAAGAATCCACAATTGTTCTTATGATTGTTTACAATTCCTGGCTGCTGGAGAATAAATCACAAAGAGATTGAGATCAGATCTGGCTCAGAAGTGCTACCTGTGGTGCTGTTGCCCTGGTAATCAATGACTGAGGAAGAGAGATCCAGGGGAACTATAGCCCCACTGCCCATTAGGAGCTGGAATCTGCCATCAGGCCCTCGCTGGATGAGATACTCCACTGAGGAATGCCCTCGGCAATGTCCCGTTGTCTCGTTCCATACTCTCGGCCCCCAGCCTCCAGGTGACACTTTTCATTGGGAATATTGGCTGGTTGGGCCTTTGATCCATTCCCTTCACTTTCCTTGTCACTTTCCTGATACAGAGAGAAATAAGGAAATGTTTAACAGTAAACTCAATACCTCTGATCTCTCCCTCTTGTAGAGACACCCTTATAAGAAGCTTCCCCTTTATGCGATCTCAGGCTTCACACTCGACTACCATCTACGAACTATCTCATGACCTTCTAACTTCACACAAGAGAGGCAAATACGAATAAACATCATGGGGTGAGGGGCATTAGAAAAAGAAGTCAGTCTGACCATGGGAGCTCAGTGAGACTGCAGTTACATGAATTACCAGGTGGGAAAATACTCCTCTGTAAGGGCCCAAATCAGGAGCAACCAACATTCCCATCTCAGGGCTCTTGGTGTCCCCAGCGGGATATCACATACCTTATTTTGTGTTCTATAGTACTCATTTAACATATACTGGTATTTGGGTTGATTAAGACCAAAGAAGACAGCAAATCTTCCACCAAGGAATTCACATGCTAGAAGAAAGAAAAACGCTTTGGTAAACTGAATTAATAATTAAAGCTTAGACTCAGTGGAGCTGCCAAAAGTCTCAACTTGCCCTCAAATGGTCTATTACTATACTTAACTTCAAGGCTGACAAAAGATTTCAATTGCTCCAGACTCTCAAAAAGTCCTAGGACTCAAAGGGAATTTGTTAAATCTTCTGTCTTCACACAGGATTACGTGTAAACTATCCTTTCCAGATGAATATATCAGGGGAGATTTTCAAAATACTTAATAACAGATACAGGTCCTGAGCAATCAGAACAGATGTTGCCTATCCCCATGCGTATCATCTGATCATCAGCTGTGAGTATGTTGCAAAGTATACCCAAAATTAAATCCAATGTTACCGAGACCCATGTCAGAAATCCTTCCATGCATCAAAACAAACTCCTTTCTAGCAGCAATTTAAGACCTTCCTTGTCTGCCTTCAGTTACAGTATCAAGGTGGTCTGCAGCCTCAGGGATTGTTAGAGTTAGGGATAAAGGTTTAGCATGAATAATGAGGGGTTTCCAAAAAGGTCTCTCCTAGAGATGTTCTCCTGTAAAAGTATAGGACTTCCGATGTGCCTCCCCCCATTGTAGGACTTTCTGATTCCCATAATTCATTCCACTTCTGAAGAAATAGCTCATACAGTGCATCAAAATGATGCTCTCTATTCTTTTTTTAATATGCTTTATCCTTTCAAAAATACTCTAGCTCTGTAATCTGTTTGTTTGCCACAGTGCCTAGTACACGTGCATAAGAGAAGTTTCTAAAACATTAAAATAAATCTCAGGAAGTTTTCCTGTTTATGACCTACTAGAATCTTACATGGAAAAAATTAACTACCAGTGTCATCTGGGTCCCAGCTCTAACCAAAGTCTCTGTGTAAAGATCAGACTGTTAGCATATTTATGCCTTCACTACAATCTGGAGGCCCCCGGAAGAAGCCCTTTCAGGCTACAGTTCCATTTGGAACCCTGAAGGCAGATTGATTCCCTGTGTGTCCTGCCCCTGTCATCTGAAGTCAAAGCCCAACATAGAAATCACTGTAGTCCCTGTTCTCCTTCACACTCTCATATTGCTGTACTGAGTTTTGCTTCTTTTACCTGATCTAATCTCTAAGGCTCCCTCCCTCCAAAACATTTCACTTCTTCAAACAGTCTTGCCCTAACTAAAGCACAGAAGTCTCTGGAAGGCAACATTTCTTCTGCCAACATATTTTGGTTGAGTTAAGGTCAGTATTCACCTGGGTCTCTAAAGTAACTTCCAAATTACAAACCTTCCACCTTGATCAAAAAGCACTTAGGGCTCATACCATCTGACTAAATCTCCCTTATCATTACTTTTAATGTGATTTAAAGACCCCCTGGTCACTTTTGTGATCCCCAAGCTGGCCTTGGCCAGACATACTTTCATAGCATTCTTAAGATGTCTCCTCTGTAGTCAACATTCCTGAGTATCCCAGTCTGTAGTCCCTACACTCCTCCTGCCATGGAGGTTGTAACAAGAAATTATCATCATAGGCATGTTTACTGGCCTATATTACCCATTGAATATTAAGGCCCTTGAAAGCAAAGACTGTCATTTGTCTTTGTGTCCCAGGGTCCTGCACAGTGCTGAGCATACATGAGTACTCAATAAATGTTTATTGAATGAATGAATGAAGATCAATTCCTAAGAGCTATATTTTATATTTGCTCAGATTCTTAAAGTTGTTTCCCCCCATCACATACACGAGCATATGCAAGTTAGAAGGAAATGAGTAATTAGATGTTGCCAATTGTGATTTTTAAAAAACTGGTGAAAGTCAAACAAAATAAGATTTAGCATTTTGTCTCTTGTAAAGAGCCACTTAGGCCATTCATTATGCCCTTGGGAAGGATCAGTAAAATTGTTTATAATAGAGTGATTATGAAAAGGGAACTTGGGACTGTGTCAGGTAACAACAGTTGAAAAAAGAAAAAACTTGGAAGTTTATTCAGGTGAAGAGTCACCTCAGGGAGGACTGACTATAGTCTTCAAATATTTGAAACTCTATGAAAGAGGAATCTGGACTGGTGTTGTCTGGCTTGTAAAAAGACAACTAGGATCAACGGGAAGAACTTTAAAAGAAGATAGAATAGGGCTTCCCTGGTGGCACAGTGGTTGAGAGTCCACCTGCCGATGCAGGGGACGCGGGTTCGTGCCCCGGTCCAGGAAGATCCCACATGCCGTGGAGCAGCTGGGCCTGTGAGCCATGGCCGCTGAGCCTGTGCGTCCAGAGCCTGTGCTCCGCAACGGGAGAGGCCACAACAGTGAGAGGCCTGCGTACTGCAAAAAAGAAAAGAAGATAGAATAGAAGATAGAATTTACTAAAAAGAGTTGAGAAAAGATGCCAGGGCCTGCCTGAAGATGTGAGGTTCTATGCCTTTGGGAATGTTCAAGAGTAGATATGGAAGCGACCATTTCTTCAGAATGCCACGGAGTGGATTAAACCACTGGAAGTCCCATCTAACTCTGAGGGTCTGTAAGTCTATATTTAGGACACAAAAAAATAACCTTAGCAGTACTTACTAGAAAATGAGGTCCTTGCTATTTGCCCTGCCCAAAACCTTAGGTAGGACCCCCATGAAAGTTTAGACTGAAAAAAAAAGAGAAACCAAATCAGCGTAAATTAATAACAGGAGTGGTGACTGCAGAGTCTGCAGTGTAGAAGTTTCAAAATGCTTCGTAATACGTTCCATTTTCTCTCATAGATGAGAAACCTAAGATTATCATAATTATAAGTTGATTGTACTTGGCTGTAGAAAGCAAACCAAGGAGAGCAAGGAATTAGCTTAAAACTGTGTTTTACACAAACCTCATCTGCCTTAATCTCTCATTCACTCAGCCCCCATATTCACTAATAATGATATTCTAAGCTTACAGGATCAAGTGTTGAATTTGTTCTCTGTTCCTCTTTTTCTTCCTCTTCCTCTGTGCTATATTCTTCCATGATGTCGCCGTCAACAAAATGGATAACTCTTTTGGGAGTCCTCCTTTTGGAAGGTCTACCCTTCTCTAGTTCTAACTGCTGGAAACTGTCTTTTTCCATAAGGAAAAAACTGGTAAACGAAAAACAGGACGCCTTAAGACAATTTGCCCAGGACAGTGTTTATATAGCAGAGACGTGTCTAATTATTTTCAATGGATTGTAAAGACAGAGAGTTCAGAGGTAATTGCGGCTGTGATCTCATCAGTTCTTCAAATCCAAGAGAGGACAGTTTAGTTCTGTACCAAAACAGAAAAGATTCAATTAGTAGTGAAAATGTGAACTTTGGGTCTTCAAACAAAACTGTTAACAGGGTTCCTTTATCCTTTATTAATTGCAAAAGCTGCAGTTGCTGGTAGGGGTAGGAAGAGGCCATCACCCTGTGGAAATTCCTCAATCATTTCAATAAATACTGAGGAGCAAAAATAAGTAGTGGCAAAGAGTACAGGCTTTGCACAGACGGGTGAAAATATTTGCCAAGTATATGTCTGATAAGGGACTTATTTTCAGAATATATAAAAAACTGCAATTTATAAAATATAAACAACTCAATTAAAATAAGGGCAAAGAATTTGAATAGACACTTTCCCAAAAATTTACAGATGCCAAATAAACTTAGGAGAAGTGCTCAATGTCATTAGTCATTAGACAAATGCAAATAGAAACCATATGCGGTATCACAACAGTCACTAGAAGGAGAAAGTTAAAAAGACTAACAATACTAAATGTTGAGGGGTAAGTGAAGCAACTAGAACTCTCATAGATTGCTTGCCAGTGGGACTGCAACTAGTATGGCCACTTTGGAAAACAGTTTGGCAGTTTCTTAGAAGTCAAACATATACTTACCATGTAATCTTGTAATTCCATGTCTAGATATTTTCCCAAGAGAAATGAAGATATATATATATATATATATCCATCTAAAGATTTGTATGTGAACATTCATAGCAGCTGTATTTGTAAGGGCTCTAAACTGAAAACAATCCAAATATCCATTAACTGGTAAAAGATAAACAAAATGTGGTATATCTATTCAACGGAATACTGCTCAGCAATTAAAAGTAACGGACAACTAATATTTGCAATACCCTGAAGGAATCTCAGAAGCATTATGCTAAGTAAAAGAAGCCAGACACTGTATGATTCTACTTATGTGAAATTTTAGAAAAGGCAAAATTACAGTGGTAGAAAACAGATCAGTGTTTGCTAGGGGTGACAGGCTGTGGGAGGAGATTAACTACAAACGGGCAAAGGGAACTTTTTGGGGTGATGGAATTGTTCTAATAGATAGTATGATTGTAGTAGTGGTTACTCGACTGTGTATACATTTGTTAAAACGAATCAAAATCTAGACTTAATTTTATTTAAGTTAAATCTTAATAAAGCTGAGGAGCTTGGAGCCAGACTGTCTAGGTTCAAAATCCTGTTACTTAATATTCCAGTGTCTTGGTTTCTTCATCTATAAAATAAGAATAATATAATTTGAAAATGTGTGTGAATATAGTACCAACCTTGTAAAATTAAGGAGTAAATGAGTAAAGACACATACAGGACTCAGAACAATTCTTAGAAAATGGTAAATATTTAATAAAAGCTGGCTATTATCAAGTACTTATCACTTACTTAATGATGTATATATGTCAGGCACTGTTCTAATGTAGTAAGTACACTCTTGTCTTAATATTTAATATATTTTAAGATTATATCAGCAAACATGGCAGGCTGAGCTGATGTGGAAGAACTTTTCTTCCTGTTCCAAACACACAGAAATGCGGGATAAAATGAAACAAACAAAACATTAAATCAGGCTGCACTAAGCAAGTAAGAAAGAGAGTCGGAGAGAGGAAGGGGAAGGAAGGGAGTGAGGGAGGGAAGAAGGAGGGGGAAAGAGAAGGAAAGGAAGAAAGGAAGAAAGGAAGAAAGCTAACCCAGGTGTCCGAAAAAGAGAGGAAACTCAAAACCATACGGGTGAGCTGAAGCTGAGTTAGTTCCTGGGGTTTCAGAGCCAGATACAAGCCTTGGGGCTAGAGTTTTAATACCGACTCAGAGAGGAGAAAGTCTAAATCACAAATCCCATGAGTGTGGGGAGCTGAAGTAAAGCTACCTACATAAAACTAAGATAATAAAGTACTATCTTAGCTACAAAATATGGACGAGTAAAACTACCTGTTGGCCTGCAAAAGTGGCAAAATAATTTGTCATCTCCTGGCAACTTGGGTAGAAATAGTCACCTGAAAAAAAACTGGAGCCCGAGGCCAGGACCCCATACTGGTACGTGGCCTAAATTCATAGCCCTCATACGGTATAAGGACCTATAAGGACCTGAAGTGAAGCTGAGTAACCTGAAGGCAGTGCAGCCCACAGAACTCTCAGATGCAAACACAAAGTCACCCTGGAGGGAGGCTTCAACGGGACAGGGAACACTGGACCTCCACTACAAATAACCCTGGCCAAGGATGCGCTCATTGCAAAAACTTACAAATCACATGAGAAAACCAACCATCATGAGGAGGGTTCAGCAAATGAAATGAAAAAAATGGGAGAGTCCTCATCCAAGAATTAGGAATAATAGAACAACATGAAACTTTAAAAATGAACATGGTTAATATATTCAAAGAGATAAAGGAAGCAAAACATTATAGTATCCAAAAGGAACAGGTTGATTTGAAAAGGAACCAAACAGAAATTCCAGAAATGAAATATACGGGAACATAGGATATGTTGGATGTAGATTAAACATAGTGAAGAAATCTGAGGAAATCTCTCATAAACAGCATAAAGATATATATATTCTGTTAACATGAAAGAAAAGTTATGAGCTAAGGATAGATGAGAAAGTTCAATATACTTTTAATGGGAGTTCCAGAAGATGTGAACAGAAATAATGGAGGAGGTGATGTTTGAAGAGGTAATGGCTATGAATTTTCCATATTTGAAGAAAGACACAAATCTTCAAATAAGAGAAACATGAAGAATACTAGAGGGGTAAAAAAATAAAATCAAACCTAGATCATAGAAATTACAGAAAATCTTAAAATTTATAATAGATAAGGAAGATTAGGCTAAAGGCTGACTTCAATTCAGCAACAACTGAGCCCGGAAGACAGTTGATTACTGTCATAAAGAATTCAATATCTAGCTAAACAACTTTTGAGAGTAAAATAATGACATTTTACTACCTATAGAAACTGAGTTAAGCATTCCTGCATCTTCACTGAACGATGAATAATATAAGATTCTGTGTCAAATAGAAGGAAAGTGAACGCAGAAGTAAGAGTAAGATGCAAGAAACAAATGTAAATGAACAAGTAAACAAAGTGAAACTCTTAATAGTGACTCTTAAAGACACTGCTTTGGTAGGGCACAGTATAAAAACAAAGAAGTATTAAGTATTAGATAACAGTAACAAAAATATGGAGGGTTGACCTCTTTAAGTATTGTTTTGGAATACTTTGGAAAGGATAAGTATGCATGCTGACAATTTAAAGGTGACTAGCAAAATAATGGAATTAGAATGTATGGCTTCAAAACCAGTAGAGGAAAAACAAACAAAAAAAAAGGAAATAAACACTCCAACAGAAGGCAGGAAAAAGGGGATAAAGAGAGCAAAGGAAAAGCATGATTAATGAAAACACAAATAAAATATTAGAAATAATTCCAAATAAGTCAGTAATCATAATCCGTATGAGTGAATAAATTATCAGCCACCTATCAAAATGTAGACCAGCAGATTGACTTTTTTAAAGTTTTATGGGCAATAAACACAGGATTGAATATACATATAAATATATATTCAAACATACATATGTTTATGTATGTATGAATCAGTCACCAAATCTTATTTGTACAATGCCATTGTTAAAGCTCGGAGTTACAAAAAGCCTGTCAAGGGTTAAATTTGTTATCCAAAGCAAGGTGATGTGAGACCTTCTCAGCCCAGGGTCCCCTGAGGAGTCTTAAAGGATATATTCATGGTTTTCCCTGACTGACTTAGTGGCAGTGTATCACAAAAGAACCTTGGTGAGAAGAAAACTAAAACTACTTGGTGAGAAGTAAACTAAAACTATTTAGTTTCTGATGCCAAAGAGCAGCAAAAAAAAAAAAAAAAAAAAAAGATATTAACTTGGTGTTTAAAATATGCCGAGTATAACAGTATTGCAAAAGTAAATATTTTCAATGCCATGAGAAATAAAACATGCTCTATAACAATCAGAAGAAAATAAAAACATTTTCAAAAAACAACTCACCATTATTCCTCTGCTTTTTCTTTCATTGCTTTAATTGGCTTTGGTTTTGAAAGTAGTGCAAAATTTGGTGTTAGAATTTGTTCAGTAGATGACAAATT